>NC_142596.1:11279290-11582472 GCF_965207765.1 Zootoca vivipara
ATGGTTAACTTACAAATTCTCCAAAGCTCAGATTAATGTGCTTTTCCAAACAGCACAGGCAATAAAACTTGGCTTAAGGAACTTGGTAGAGGAATTCAAGAGTGTCTTGTGATAGCCATGTGGGTAAACTAAAGCAACCAGCTTACCCTGTTCACACATTGAGTTCATCAGGTAGACTGGGGGAGAACAATCGGCTTGGTTACCCATTTTCTTCCATGGACATAGCTAAGCCTGGAAGGACAACTCACTCTATGGTATTAACCTCTTTGTGCCTTAATTAAACTTAGGCATATTGGTTATATGAGGCTGGTTATTCCATATAGCCACCTCACAAACAAGTCAAAATGAGTGTTTGATGAAGACTGGGCATCATCGAACCTCTGAGTAAGTTTTGTGCAAGCAAATAAGGATTTATGTTCAATCAACAGGCCATCTGGAGGAACCTTCAGACAGTACAAGGCAACTTCCTATGTTCCCATGAAAAGCAGTATACAAGTACCACCAGTCAATCAAACGTGCCAGGAAACAGAACTGCCCTAGTAAAGAAGGATAGTTCAAGTGTTTGCAATAAGGCACAGAATCCTTCCTGCCCCAAGCTAGCCCAATTTAATCTTTCCACCCTGCCAGCCCACACAAGCCGTTGCTTGCTTCATTAAAAGAAGCAACACTTTTCAGCCAAAGTCTGCTGCCGAGCATCACGTTTCATGGTGCTGTGTTTGCTTACCAGGCATGTAGCAGCCTGGAGTGTCTAGGAGCGCACTCCTGGAGCACATGAAGCTGTTAAGTGCAACGTGACTTTCTCAGGTGCTCAAGGAAATCCATCACAAGGAGGGGGAAGCACCAGGGCAATGGAGGGAGGATGAGCTGATCAGCTGCAAAAAGGAGGCCTGCACATTTAATAGCAGTGTTGAAGAGGGAATTTCTGCAGGGAGAGCTTGGAAGCAAGCTGGAGGAAAGATGATAATGTTCCTTGATTTATTAAAAAGAGGGGGAGAAAGAGGAAAAGAAATGAGACACCACACACAAAAGAAATGAGACACACACCACAATTAGCAACTGCAGGAACAGATTCTTATAGTTAATTGCAGGCGTGGACCCTGGCGTATGTGGTAGGGAAGGGTAGGGATTGGGGAGAAATTTGACTCAGTTTGCGCTTAAAGGCAAAGCAACCTAATTTGTACTTTCCAAAATAAGATGAGAACCAAAACACACCCATCCTTTGACACTCACACTTATTGGAACACTGTAATGCAGGTCTCCAGCCAAGTAACGTCTAAAAGATGCTTATATAGTCATACCTCATGTTACGTCCGCTTCATGTTACGTTTTTTCAGGTTGCGTCCTGCGGCGAACTAGAAGTACTGGAAATGGTTACTTCCGGGTTTTGCCGCTCGCACATGCGCAGTAGCACTAAATTGTGCTTCGCTCATGCACACAAGCACCAAATCGCACCACGCACAGGCGCAGATATGACACTTCAGGTTGTGAGCTTTTCTTTTACGTTGCGAACGGGACTCCGGAATGGATCCCATTCGCAACCGGAGGTATCACTGTACAGTACTAGGATATATGCATATATTTCTGTAACTAATATGACCTGGCATTTAACATTCCGCAACTTCCGAGCATGCTCAGTCCCCATCAGGCTGCTCTCCCACCCTGGTTTGTTTCATTCATTCATTCATTCATTCATTCACTTTAGGACTTACACAAACCACAGTTAAATGATAGCACCTCTCCCTGATTTCTCAGGATTTGGCTCCATTTCTACTGGCACTCACCACCTGTGTTTGCTATTAGAGGGAGTGATCAATAGAATAATAGAGTATTGCAAACCACCACAAGGGTCATCTAGTCCAACCTTCTGAAATGCAGGAATCTTTTACACAACATGGGGCTCAAACCCACAAGCTTGAGATTAAGAGTCTCATGCTCTACCGACGGAGCAAGGCTCAAGAAAAGCAGGTTACCGTAGCTTCATCCTCAGTGCACTTTAAAATGTAGCAAAAGTATAACAGCAAAATATTAACGTTCAATACAGTTTTGTTAATGTATTGCACAGCAGGGACCCAGCTACACTGGCAAAGAAAAAACACTTTATATGCATTGTTTACACGGTCTAACACTGTGACACCAGCTGCAAACAAAACGTTTGAAGGGTGTTTTAAGTGCAATCTGCAATGTGACACTAGATGGCGATGGTGAGCCTTATGGAAAATTCAATGTATTTTTTAAAAAACGCTTTAAAGAAAAGCATTTCCAGAACGTTTTTTTAAAATATGTGTGTAGATTCCACCACAAAGTTTGCAACGCATTTAAGTGAAATGCTTCCTTGATGTGTCTAGATCCAGCCCAGGAGACAGTAGTTTGTAGGCCTGTCTGAATTAGGAATCAATGATAGAATATCTGCAGGACTAATTGTGTGTGAGATCATTCGTATATACCTGTGGTTGTGCATGTGTGTGGTTGTGTAGAATGGGAGGGGGACAGAGACAGTAGCAGGTAGCCACTTCTGCATAAAGTTGCTCTGGGCTCCCAGGAGACTTAAATTAATTAATGCCAAGCAGCACTCTCACGCTGGCAGTCTCTTTGTGGCCCATTAATGTGCCTCAGCCAAACAGTTTGGAAACTACTGCACAAGAAACTGATCAACTGCCTGGAAAGATACTCTAAAGGCCAGAGGATGAGAAAAGACTCTTGCAAATAACAAATACCTATTTACTTGCCCATTTCAGCAAATAATGAGTGACAAAAAAATACAATACAATGCAAAACACTGGAGCTGCAAAGGGGCTTCAAGAAGCAGTGGTTCTTTCTGTTGCAGGAAATCTCTAACCCCCCCCCAAAAAACACAGTATTTTTCCGTCTATAAGATGCCCCCATGTATAAGATGCCCCCTATTTGGGGGGGACTCCAATTTAAGAAAATGGGGAGGGGGAGATGGCTCTGTGTATAAGATGAGCCACAATTTTGAACATTATTTTAGAGTAAAAAAACACCCTAGTCTTATACACGGAAAAGTACGGTAATTGGATTTGAAGCACCTAGTTTCAGGTATTGTTGGTTGCTAACTTTGCATCATTCCCCCAAAGCCTTTATTTGTGCTGATTAAATGGATTCACTCAATCAAGTAGAGGAAAGCAAGGAGTGGCTGTTCTTGAGTCATATTCCTTCTTTCTCCTTACGGAACAGCTCTGGCACACAGTTTGCTTAGTAAGTCCTTTGCCTCTTCCTGCAGCAATTCATCAGAGAGCTCTGAATTCAGTTGAAGTGCATGTATTTCTTTTTCTTTTTCACACTCAGGGTCTTTTTGTTGTTTTTAATTCAAAGTGCCTGAGAAGCTGAAAACAGAGCAAACCTTCTGTGCCAAGGAAGGGACATTTCAAGGTTGCCTAAAGTTGTGCTGCTTGGAACACAGTCAATATGGGACAAAAAAATAAAATAATCAATGGCATTTGCCATATAGGGTTGCCATTTCTTTTCTTGATGGGAGCTCTTAACAGCTGTGTAGTGGACAAAAATCTGGCTGGTTCAGTCCAGGGATTGAAGAAATAGTCCTTTTACCATTGTCCCCAACATCTTGTGTTTGGAGATGTAGTCGGGTTGAAAATGAAGGATTTGTTTAGCTGTTGTGACTAATCAACCCAAGACATGTTGCTGCCTGAAGTGGAGGCCAGATGTCATAAATACACCCCACTGTAGGGCCAAAACTTTGAAGAGGGAGTCTTAGTGGGACAGGTTTCTAAACATGTCTACTCAGAAGTAAGTGCCATTGAATTTGATGGCACTTACTCCCAGGTAAGTAGGTTAGGAATGCAGCCTTAGTCTTGGAAGTCACTGGTTCACACTCTTACAGAAAATCTAGAGAGAAAGCCTAGATCTTTGGCAATCCTATACTTAAGGTAAAGGTAAAGGGACCCCTGACCATTAGGTCCAGTCGTGACCGACTCTGGGGTTGCGCGCTCATCTCGCATTATTGGCCGAGGGAGCCGGCGTATAGCTTCCAGGTCATGTGGCCAGCATGACAAAGCCGCTTCTGGCAAACCAGAGCAGCACACGGAAACGCCGTTTACCTTCCCGCTGTAGCGGTTCCTATCTATCTACTTGCACTTTGACGTGCTTTCGAACTGCTAGGTTGGCAGGAGCTGGGACCAAACAACGGAAGCTCACCCCATCGCAGGGATTCGAACCGCCGACCTTCTGATCAGCAAGCCCTAGGCTCAGTGGTTTAACCCACAGCGCCACCTGGGTCCCTAATCCTATACTTACTTACCTTCAATTCAATGACACTTACTTAATACCCTCCAACATTCCTCCAACAGGCCCAAAGCAGAAAACATGGTAGCATTATTAATGGAAAGACCCGTCATTGGGGGGGAAACAACATGGATTGGATTGTGATTTGTCATGAGAAATGCAAGAACAATGAACTGGTAGAATGACCTTTCCTTAACAGATACACACTGGGACAAAACTGCCAAAAAATTTACATCCCTACGTAGCAATGGGGGTGAAATCTGAATAAATTCGTATTCAAAAACACTTTCTAAAACATTAGGTGAACTGAAACAACAGCCAACCTTCAAAATTCACGCTTCTACAAATTTTGCAGTTCAGTTCTCTGGTCAAGTAACATGTACATAAATGGATATACTAGGATAAAGTGTGTGTATATAAATGCATATATTTGTGAAAATAATATAAATAAATGCATTATATTAAAGAAAATGACTGCAAAAATCTGCACATTAGGCAAAATTGCATGTGCACATTGAGATTACACTAAAATTCCAAAGAATTTTCATGAGGTGTTTTTTTAAATGCAAACTGATATGGTAATGTGCAGAACTGAACTTAATACTGGAAAAAATGAGAAAGGGAGGCAAACAGAAATCGATAGATTCACTCGTCCCTAGAGTTGCAGTCCAACATGTGGAGAACATCACTGGCTACTGCTGCTACAAATTCTACAAAACCTGCTGCTGTCCATCTTTGCCATCTTCCTGGAAACAAAGCAAAACAGGATGAAAAGGGTTACACTCAATTGCTGGCCTTTCGGTCAGATGCGAGTGTTATATTTGTTCAAACACGCTGACGTGTGTCGCTCCCAGGCAGTGACGACATATGTGTGGCTTTCTGTGTTTTCTTTTTGCTCTTCTGCCTGCCTAGAGTGAGCTATTTATGAGGCACCAGGAGTTGCAACGGACAGTGTTTGCTGTTACTGAATTAAAAAGGTAGGTTGGGACATGTGGCTGAGCAGAGGGCCTGTTGCTGGCTGACTAATGCTGGCGTCTTGCCTGCCCAGGCCACCTCCTTCCCTGTCCAATAGGAAGGGACATGACCTTGTGAAAACCTGGCACGAGCAATCGTGCACATCATTAATTTTATTATTTAGGCTCTATATTTCTGTACTGCTTTTCTCCCCAATCCCTCAAGGCACTTTCACAATTTTTTTAAGGATGGTATTCAAAATGAGAACTGCATGCCCAGTGCGGATTTACGTATAAGCTAAACAAACTATAGCTTAGGGCCCCACTGTCTTGCCCCCCCCCAAAAAAAATTCTCAATACCTTTATTGGCATCATTTACAAACATTTAAAATCGATCCCGTCACCAACCCATCAGTACAGTCACTTGCCAAAAGGGAGGGAAGGCCAGCAATCTATTTTACCTCTGTGGGTCTCCTACAGGGGCAGGATCCTGTAATGTACTTCGGCAGCAAAAGATCAAATTGAGGAACTCAGCTACAGTCCTGGTACGCTCCTGGTCTCTCCCCTGTAATAGGAAGCGTGTAACCTCTATCTCTGGTTTCCAGTTTGGAATACATAGTTGGTCCAAGTATTGCTGGTGGATATCAGCATACATTTTGTATTCAAGGACCAAGTGAGCCAGAGTTTCAACCGGGTGGGCGTCACGTGGGCAGATCCTGTCTCCTTTGCTGTCCCTGCGAACCTACCCCAGAGGAGGTTAGAGGGGTTAGCGTTGAACCCAGCCAGCGCGAAAGCCCTTCTTTCTTGCGGGTTGAACAGAAATTGTAAATAATTGGGATTAGATTCCTGCGCCCAAGAGAGATGAAAATAAAGAGGGGAACATGACAAAGGACAACTGGATATATAAAGGGCTCCATTACCTTCAGTAGCTTAGGGCCTCGTCAAACCTAAATCCGGCCCTGCATCCCAATTTAACCGGGACATCCTGGATTGACAGGAGCCACTCCAGTCCCAATCCCAGATGCTGCATTTTTGCTCCAGAGCAAGGGACCAAAAGACATGAGGGGTGGTTTTTTTGTGTGTGTGTTCTGCGCTGTAGTGTGAGTCAGTTGGTTCACACCAGAGTGCGGGACCAAAAAAGGAAGAAATATTTACCATGACCCGGTGTGTCACCATGCTTCTTCCTCCTTCTGCCGTGGCAGTTCTGGAAGTTTGTCTTCAGCGCCAAAGGAGGCAAGACTGGTCCATGTGGCGTCTCCTGACACAGCACAGGCCGGGGCGACCTTCCGGTAGGCTGCTTTGAACTGCGCAGCACCTTGTGTTTGTCCATACCCAGGCAGCTAGACTGGTGACTGGGAGTGCCCACCAGGACCATATAACACCGGTCCTAAAGGATCTGAGCTGGCTCCTGGTACTTCTCCGAGCACAATTCAAAGTGCTTTTGCTGACCTTTAAAGCCCTAAACGGCCTCAGCCCAGTAGACCTAAAGGAGCATCTCTGCCCCCACCCTTCAGTTTGGACACTGAGATCCAGCGCCAAGGGCCTTCTGGCAGTTCCCTCACTGCAAAAAGCAAAGTTACAGGGAACCAGGCAGAGGGCCTTCTCAGTAGTGGCGCCCGCCCTGTGGAACACCCTCCCTTCAGATGTCAACGAGAAAAAGAATTACACAACTTTTATAAGACATCTGAAGGCAACTCCGGAATCAGGAAGTTTTTTAATGTTTGATGTTTTACTGTGTTTTTATATATGCTGTAAGCTGCCCAGAGTGGCTGGGGAAGCTTGTTGTTGTTGTTAAAAGTTTAGCCAGCTCAAATGAATCCCTCCAGTCATCATTGGCATTAACGGAAGGCAAGGAAATAAAGCTTCCCACAATGTCAAAATTCTCTTAAATAAATTAATAATACTCCCCTGTTGTGACTGGAAGGTTGGCTGAAGATAATTGATCATGGGGAGAAACAAACAGGAAATTACTCCGCCTGGTATAACGGATACTTGGTGTCTAGCATAGTCAAGCATAAATTATACATGTGATGAAGCACTTCCTGTCTTCTATTAGAACAACGAATGGCTTCTTCCCTCACAGTGTTTTCTAGAGACGGCAGCTCACATTTCAGCCCACTGTTGTTATTATTACCGTATCTGGGCTTACTTTGGGGTGGGAGCAGGCAGAAAAGAGTTATCCAGGATGAAGACTGCCTTCAAACAGCGCCCAATTGATCTGGAAACCCTTTTAAGTGTTCCAAAGCGAACATGAAAGAAGAAAATCCCCCTGGGATTAGACCAAAGGCCTTTGTAGTCCAGCATCCTGTTTTCCAGAATGGACTACCTACAGCAGGGGTGTCAAACTCAAATTCATCGGGGGCCGCATCAGCAGTTTGGTCACCCTCAAAGGGCCGGTTGTATCTGTAGGACTATGTGTCCACTCTTTATTATCATAAATTATTGTCACTGCATTCAATTATTGCTGTTTTTTTGTAATAATGTAAGTAATAACTAGCTCTGAAAGCAGAAACATAGTCAGAATAATGGCAAGTAGATATTCAAATGTACAATTATTGTACAATTTATTGAAAAATGATTTTTGGTAACTGCACTGGGTAGTGGAGGCTCGCTAGGGTTTCATGCAGGAGCTTTGCAGAGCTACTGGTACCTGGAGATGCTGGGGTCCTTCTGCATGCAGGACAGATGTTCTGCCAGTGAGCCACCACCCTTCACCAAAGGGACTGGCTGAGGTTGACTCACTGGAGCTGCTCTCCTGGTTCCAGGGTTTAAGGGCCAGAAGTATAAAGCAGCATCCTATGTTTCTGAGGAGAGGGAGAGGGAGGGGAGGGGGGGAAGAAAAAAGGGAGTGGGAGGGAGAGAGGAAGGAAGGAAGGAAAGAGGGGAGAGAAAGAAGAGTAGGAAAGAAGGAAGGGAATAAAGAAGGAAAGAAAAAGAAAGAGGGAGAGAAGACAGAAAGGGAGAAAGAAGGAAGGAAGTAGAGAGGGAAAGAAAGAATAAGAATGAGGGAGAGGAAGAAAGATGGGAAGGACGGAAGGAAGGAAGGAAGGAAGAAAGAAAGAAAGAAAGAAAGAAAAGAGGGAGTGGGAGGGAGAGAGGAAGGAAGGAAAGAGGGGAGAGAAAGAAGAGTAGGAAAGAAGGAAAGGAATAAAGAAGGAAAGAAAAAGAAAGAGGGAGAGAAGACGGAAAGGGAGAAAGAAGGAAGAAAGTAGAGAGGGAAAGAAAGAATAAGAACGAGAGAGAGGAAGGAAGAAAGGGAAGGGGGGGTCGCCACCTTGATTCAGCGCCAGAAAAGAGCGCGAAGGGACCCAGGGGCAAAAAGCATTTCCCGTACAGTGTGAGGCAGCGGGTGTCCGTTTTAGGAGACGTGCGTAAAGCCTCAGAGTTGCACGTTCATGAGGTTGATCCGCTGCTGAGCTCACGTTCATGAGGCTGAGCCACGGCAGGAGGAGGAGGAGGTGGAGGTGAGGCAAGAGGAGGAGGCGGCTTGCCGGGTCGGTGCCCGGCAGCGCCGTACGGAGAGTCCTGAGCCTCTGGGACGCAGCAGTGCTCTGTAGCACTTTGAATCATCCTCCTCCACGCGGCGCTGCTGGGTGCTTTGTCTGTGCTTCAGCTTCAGCTTCAGCTTCAGCAGCAGCAGCAGCGACAGCTGTTTCCAGGCGCCGAGCCGTGGCAGGAGGAGGAGGATTCAAAGTGCCACAGAGCACTGCTGCGTCGCAGAGGCTCGGGACTCTCCGTGCGGTGCTGCTGGGCGCTGACCTGGCAAGCTGCCTCCTCCTTCTCCTGCTGTGGCTCGGGGTGCTCCACGCAGCGCTGCTCCAGCCGCCTTTCTACCCCCCCTCAGGCCCCAGCTGTTTGTCGGCGCTTTGTCGGCTGGGTCCTGCTGGCTGGGGCGCTCGGCGGGCCACATGACGAGGTCTGGCGGGCCGGATTTGGACCCCGGGCCTTGTGTTTGACACCCGTGACCTACAGGCACGTCCAACAGGTAGATCGTGATCTACCGGCAGATCACTGGACATCTGTGGTAGATTACCAGTAGATCACTGGCTCCCCCCAAAGAATCTCAACAAGTATTGCTCCCCTAAAAAAGGCTCAACATATTTGTCCTGCACACACACACCCCAATGGGGCCTCCCACCTCCCCTCCTCTCTAAAAAAGCTCAACAGCTTCGACCTGAACCCCCAAAAAGGGGGTAGATCACTGCCAGTCTTTGTGAGTAGATCGCAATCTCTTGGGAGTTGGCCACCCCTGGACTACCAGATAGCTCTGGAATGGGGGAGGCACCCAATGGTCGGCCTTTCCGACCGTTGACCTCCTCCATTCGCGCACGTGACGCGCATTGCCACATGTCCACCGAAGGCCCAGCACTCTGTCACAACCTCTGACAAGCCCAGAGCACCAGCGCCAGATGGCAAGGTGCTCATCAGCAGGGTCCTGCCACAGTGCTAGACCTGTCTCATGAGTGGGCCACCCTGTTGAGGACTGAGTATGCTCATGGGGTGCAGAATACTGACTGTTGGGGAGTGACTGGCATGTGAGAGAGACACACACGTGCTAGAGCATGGGTAGGCAAACTAAGGCCCAGGGGCCGGATCTCACCCAGTTGCCTTCTGGATCCAGCCCGCGGACGGTTTGGGAATCGCTGCGTGGATCGGTGTGGATCTGATCATTCGGGCTGCACCAGCGCGCATGTTCAGCGATGCCTCCACCGCCCCCTCCTGGCTTCTCCCCGCCCTGCCTAGAGCCGAGAGAAGTGGGCTGGGCTTTGTTGGTGCCAGCAGCAGCAGCATTAGCGCTCAAGCGGCTGCCATTGTAAGCAGGCTCAATTTGGGCTTTGTTGGCCCCTGCCACTTGCAAGACACAGGTAAGCAGCCACCGGGGCTCATCTGGTGCTTTGGAGAAGGGAGGGGAGAGTCCATTATATTTTAAACTTAGAGAGGCCCATGAACATACGTATTTTAATGAATTGACTTTTGTACAACTCCGGAAAGCTTTTACAGAGTTACGATTAAACACAATAAACTCTGCTGATAGAGATGGGAGACACAGAGGCATTCCAGTAAATGAACATGTTTGTATTAGAGGATGCCCTGAATTAGAGGACCTTACGCATTATATGTTACGTTGTCCTTTATACAGTGATGCAAGAGAACGGTTTTTGACACCTATAATGACTAGGTCCCCTGGCCAGAATCCTTCTGATATGATTCTTTATCTCCTTGCAGACACAGATAAATATGTGACCTGGCGTGTAGCACTTTTTGCAACTGCCGCCAGGAAAATTAGGAAAAAATATATTGCCAAGGTAGCTATTAACTGTAAAGGAGATGAATTTATCTGACCCCATCGTACCAAGATGCAGCTCTCTCACCAAAGTTGTACAGAATTATCGATTGTGTTGTTTAGTATTTCTTTTAATACATCAGTGGCCATGTGATGATTTTAGTTTATAAATTTTATTATTTAATGTTTCAACTGGTATATTAAAGTGTTTCCATAGCTTTGTGCTGATTAGGTCATGTTTTGATAATGTAAATGTTTTAAGTTTTGTACCAAATTTGTATATATTTTACTGAATTACATTGTATACATTGCAGCAGCCTTTGGCTATAAGCAATAAACTTGATACCGAGTAGAATGTGTCCTTTTATTTAAAATGCATCTCTGGGTTATTTGTGGGGCCCGCCAGGTACTCTTACATAGAACGCTGTGTCCTTTTACAGTCATACCTCTAGTTACGTTCGCTGCGGGTTGCGTACATCACGGGTTACGAATGCGCCAAACCCGGAGGTGTCGGAATGGGTTACTTCTGGGTTCGGCAATTCACGCATGCACATACACATTGAATGACATCACGCGCATGCGCAGAAGCACCGAATTGCGCAACGAGCATGCACAAATTTGGCGCTTCAGGTTGCGTACTGCTCTGGATGCGAACGGGGCTCCGGAACGGATCCTGTTCGCATCCAGAGGTACCATTGTACTTAAAACGCATCTCTGGGTTATTTGTGGGGCCTGCCTGGTGCTCTTGCATAGAATGCTGTGTCCTTTTATTTAAAATGCATCTCTGGGTTATTGGTGGGAATTCGTTCATTTTTTTCTTCAAAATATAGTCCGCCCTCCCCCCCAAGGTCTGAGGGACAGTGGACCGGCCCCCTGCTGAAAATGTTTGCCGATCCCTGTGCTAGAGAGAAATGGAACCCTAGGGAATGGCGTATCCTGGAAATAGGCAAGCTGGCATCCTCTCAGAAGCACTCCACGCTGCGACTTGTTTCTTCACTGCTACCCTAGCTGCCTTCTGGCACAGCTTTGGGAATTACTGCTTTCACAGTTGCGCAGAGGAGAAAATTCCAGCAGATGCTGCATTTCTCAAGTCAAACGGTGCCTGCCAAAAAAACAAAACAAAAAACTCTTCTCAACATGACTGTGAACAAGGCACTGGGGGCTTCTGCCCACCTTGACATACAGGAAACACTGGGAAGTAAATCCCCTCGTCACAACAATTCGAGCCACTGCTGAGGGAAATCGCAAAGAAAGTGCTGTTAAAGCAGCATCTGATGTTGAATGGCCTCCTGTGCAGAGTTGCTGGGGGAGCCATGTTCCCCTCGCAGATGCCTAGTTGTCAAAGCGCCAAATCCCTCTTCCCAGAGAACTCTGGGAATTGCGAGGGGACAGGGGTCTCCTAACAACTCTCAGCACCCTTAACAAACTACAGTTCCTCTCATTTTGGAGAGAGAACCTATGACTTTCTGAGAATTGTGGCTATTTGATTCTTTGGAGGAAGCTGTAGGCGTTTAAGGCGGCATGATACTGATTGAAGAAGAAGAAGAAGAAGAAGAAGAAGAAGAAGAAGAAGAAGAAGAAGAAGGGTCTTCAGACCTCACCTGGAGTACTGTGTCCAGTTCTGGGCACCGCAATTCAAGAAGGATACTGACAAGCTGGAACCATGGGCGTACCCAGGATCAAAACTAGGGGGGGGGCAAGGGGAGGGGCCAAGGCACGGAAGGGGAGGGGCCACAAAGTGGGCGGGAACGGCGAACTCGCGCTCCGCCGGGCTGTGCTCCTCCCTAGAAGCAGGGCTGGTGGGCGGAGGCAGAGCCCAGCCCAGCGGAGCGCGAGTTCAGCGTTCCCGCCCGCTGCGCCGCGCTCTCTGGTTCCCTGCCGCGCTTGGCCTTGCCAGAGGGCGCGACAGGGAGCTGGAGGGAGGGCACAGCGCGGCGGGCGGGAACGGCGAACTCGCGCTCCGCCGGGCTGTGCCCCTCCCTAGAAGCAGGGCTGGTGGGCAGAGGCGGAGCCCAGCCCAGCGGAGCGCGAGTTCGGCGTTCCCGCCCACCGCGCCACGCTCCCTGGTTCCCCGCCGTGCTTGGCCTTGCCTGAGGGCGCGCCGGGGAGCTGGAGGGAGGGTGCGGCGCGGCGGGAATAGCGAACTCGCGCTCCGCCGGGCTGTGCTCCGCCTCTGCCTACCAGCCCTGCTTCTAGAGTAGGGCAGCTGCCCTAACTTGCCCCGTGGTGGGTATGCCCTTGGCTGGAACGTGTCCAGAGGAGGGCAACCAAAATGGTCAAAGGCCTGGAAACGATGCCTTATGAGGAACGGCTTAGGGAGCTGGGCATGTTTAGCCTGGAGAAGAGAAGGTTAAGGGGTGATATGATAGCCATGTTCAAATATATGAAAGGGTGCCATATAGAGGAGGGAGAAAGGTTGTTTTCTGCTGCTCCAGAGAAGCGAACACGGAGCAATGGATTCAAACTACAAGAAAGAAGATTCCACCTAAACATTAGGAAGAACTTCCTGACAGTAAGAGCTGTTCGGCAGTGGAATTTGCTACCAAGGAGTGTGGTGGAGTCTCCTTCTTTGGAGGTCTTTAAGCAGAGGCTTGACAGGCATATGTCAAGAATGCTTTGATGGTGTTTCCTGCTCGGCAGGGGGTTGGACTGGATGGCCCTTGTGGTCTCTTCCAACTCTACGATTCTATGATTCTCTATGATTCTATGGTTAACTGTGCATCAGCTCCAGGGATTTTCAAAATCACCTTTGCAAAAATTGCCCTTTATTTGTCTTCGTCCCCCCATTTGTTGTTTTAAGTTGGGGGGGGATGAATAGGGTGACAAAGAAAGGGGGGACTATTGGCCCATACAGGGATTGAAACTGTGGGTTTGGGCTCATAGGTACCATGCTCTAACCCAGGGAACTACTAATCAGGCCTCATTTCCCTTATTTTACTACTCTAAACAGGAAGCCTCTGTAGGTGAACCTGTTGCTAGGCAACACAGGCTCATACTGAGCATGTACCACAGCATACCTGACCGCCCACCATAGGTTAAAATAGGCCAATATTATTATTACTGCGCATATATATATATATTATAGTTTTTATTAAAGGGTTTTTTTGTGTTACAGGACAAACAGATAAACAGGGAAAGGTACACCTATCATCTCTACTTTCAGTTTCAGAGTCTTTTTCACACTTTGTTTACATTTAGTGAGAGATACTTTTGTCATAGGCATCTTGAGGTCGGGGGAAAAGGGAGGAGGGGAGGGAGGCCTGTGGCGTGTCTGCAAAAACACAATTAAAAATCATACAGAATTTAGCACCACATATTACAATTACCGTGAGGCATAAAAAACCATTAGGTTGTCCACCAAGCCCCTCCTCAGCAGTTTTCAAGCAGTGCAGGGAGCAAAAAGTTTGAGAACCACTAACTACATGAAGAGCATGTTCACAGGAAACAGAAGTGCAGGAAGATGGAGAGAGGGGCAGGGGGTGGGGTGGCAGAGAAATGCTATTCCGTTTCCATTTCAAGGTGAACCTACCTGAATTGCACATCCTAAAACTGAAACACAGCCAACCCTTCCAAAGTCGCTTGTCGTCAAATTTTGCAATGCAGTTCTCCAACCAAGCAACATGTACAAAAATGCATCTGCTAAGGTAAAGCGTGCATTAAAATGCATAATTTTATTTGTTTTTAGAACGATGTGTAAAATACAAAAATAAAAATACAATAAAAAAGGTGTTATATTAGGCAAAATTGCTTTGTAAAAAAATGAGCATATTATACAAAATTGCTTACTAATGTGTATGTTAGAACAATGACATAGCATGGGGGGCACAAGGGTTGCTGCCATGGGTGCAAAATTGTTAGGGGCCCAGATTTCAACATCCGCTGCTACCTCAATACATTTCCATTGCTGGGCTTCATTGAAAACAGCTTCTCAATGCGAACCAGGAAGTTACCTCTTCACACAACAGAACCACTCTTATTTTCTTATCTCTGTGTCTGCTATCTCCTGGGTGACACTGAAGCCATTAGGCAGTTGAATGCACTTGTACATTCTGTCCATTTCCCTCCCTCCCTCCCACCCCTCCACATGGCCCTGGGCTCTTGCAACCTATGCTATGCCACTGGGTTAGGGTAGATTTTCACTAAAATGTTAATGAATTTTTAGGAACGCAGGCCGATGAGGAAACAAGAAGCACCTATTTTAAGACTGGGGGGGGGGGAGAAACTGCAAGGAACCAAAGCCGAGAGAGCCACCCATTCCTGAGAGAGAGAAAAATTGCAAGTGTTCTCAGGGATACACACAAATAGAAGCAGGAAGGCTTGGGGAAATGCTCCGTAATTGACTTCAGTGGCTGGACTTAACGTTGCCTATTTGTGAACACAATAGTGGGTGTGAGATGTGGACATGTAAGCAGTTCTCAGCTAATCAAAGCGTCATCTTTACTTTACCCACCGAAGAAGCTCTAAAATTAAGCCAGCTGGTCCATTTCCAAAACCATGCTGCGGGCTAGTACATTAGTCAAAGTAGTCGGGAAATGAAGCAGCAGGAAGCAAATCCATGGATACTGCAAAGATGGGTCAAGAAAGACATTCTCAAAGAAACAGGAGAGAAGAGTCAGAAGTCCAACAGGGTTTAGTGTGAGGGCCAAACTAGTTATTAAAATGAATGAGTGAATGGCCACATTTAGGTATTCGAGTGGTTGGTTCAGTAAACATTTAAAGGTGACTCTATCTAATCTACGCTTTCTGAAACAATATGAGATACACTTACTCGAATTTTGCCGGGTGGTTCTCCCCCTACCCCATGTTTATAAAAAGGCATGTATTAGGGGAGAGCGTGCATAAAAATGAAGATATAAGCACAAATGACTAGGTAGCCTTTGAGGCCCCTTCAACTTACTAGAGGATTCTCTCTCTCTTTCAGTCTCCATTCATTCAATGGACTGTTGATCAGTTTCAAAAGCTGCACTCTGGAAAGCTGGAGGGAGCAGCTAGTACCTCAAAGCGATTCACCTGGCCATTACCACACAAAGCTTCCTTAATGTCAAAAGTTCATCTCTCTTGCATGCAAACAAACCTTTCAACTCCACTTGATATTTAAAGGGCACACACCCTGCTAAATTCATTTATCCCTTGCAGATTGAAAACAGCAACAACAAATGAAAGTTTAATCTGCAGGGGGTGGAGGAATAGCTGATGGGGTAACTCTTAGTCAACGCCCAGACACTACTCCTAGCAAGGACCGTAGGTTTCGTCTCCACGTGCATCTACACTAACGTGCCCGGTTGTTTCCCGGTCAGGCAGCGGCAAGCCACGTGACAACTTTCTGTTGCACTGAGCTTCCGAGTTTCTGCCTGGAAAGTTATTTTCCCGTGCAGTTTGCTTTAAAGCATTCATTTGTTTCTGTAACTTCATTATTCTTGGCATATTTCTAGAGACTAGGTGTGGCAATTATCCTTTCCCTCTCTTAAATCCTGAAAGCAGTTGTTTGGAGAAACTGTCAGTCAATCGTCAGTTCTTTATCCATTGAAAAAAGAGAGAAAGCTTTGAGCACAAGCTGGATGAGACCAAAGCCTACCTCTGGTGAACCTGAGATCTGAGGCTGTCCTCCAGACCTATCTGGCCATTGGGACTCTCCCCAGACCACATCCCCTCCCCACATTGGCCCAGCTGCAAAACCTCCTTGAGGGTTTCTGTCTATCTGGAATGTGTCCTTACACCCTGATATTGCCTCCTATTTGCCGAGATGGAGAGGGTATGAAAGTCTGTGTAGAAACCAGCGGTGAAATTTACATTTGTTGCTCCACCCACTTTTGCTTCTGGCTCCACCCACCACTGACATGTGCACAGCCAATCAGAGTATGAGTTACCTCCACAAGGCTCATGGCATTCTGACTAGTTGCTAGGCCACACCTCTACACCCTCCTCAGTTGGCTGTCAACAGAATTAACCCTTAGGATATTAACTGAATGATCCCTGCTGCTGTTCTTTCAACGGTCTGCCCTGAGACTTTTAAGTACATAGCAACATCCTTCTCTGTATTCCAAGCTCATGCCTGACCAATCACCCAAGGTCCTTTCCCTATTTTTTAGCAAAAGGGGTTGAGTTCAGAAAATAGGATGCCTATTTACCTCATTCAGGCACAGCCTGACCTTTGTTACTGGTGTATGCAAGATTGGGGTGGAGAGGTGTAGATAGGAAAACAAGATCAGCTGCAGTGGGAAATGTGCCATTTCTGTCAATTGACCTCATCTGGGTCAATGACATCCACTAGCAGCAGTGCTTAAGTATGAATAAGTAAAGCCACATGAGAGCTACTACTCTGGGCTGGTATCCGCCAGTTCAAAACGCCATCTATCTTGTTTTTTTAGGGATTCAGAAAGAAACAAGGCAGAACGTTGTTGTCTAAGTTATTACCCACCCATTACCAGCAGATTCCAGAGCACGGTAACATAATTTAAGGTGCCGTATTAAAAGCAGTGAAAACAAATTAGTCACAAGAACAGGGTGGGTGCCTCTTTAGTATTCTGTCTGTCCTGAATCTACCAACATTCAACATCTTTGGACATCCAGAATTATGAGCAGGGCTGGCCCAAGACATTCTGGCACCTCAGGCAATCCACAAAATGACATCCATCCCCACCACCAGGGAAGGAAGAGTGAAGATCTACATCGGGAACAAGGGACAGAATCAAATCAACCTCCCCAGACAGCTGAAGTGGGAATCAAAGACCGTCGCAGCAGGAAGGGATCCATTCTGAATCATGCTGGGAAGGTGCAGACCCCAGCAGAGGCAGAGCTAACTGCTCCGGTACCTGGAGCGGCGCACATGCTGTGTACCTGGGCATGGCGAGCATCCCAGGGGGGCGCCACGGCGAGTGTCCCAGGGGGTGAGACGCCTGTGGGGGGTGGAGGGAGCCAGGCCACTTTGCCAGCAGCCTTCCTCCCTTCCCTCTTCCTTTTGACAGCAGGGGGGGAGGCCTCCCTCCCAGGAAGCAGCCCGGGAGTGGGGGGCAACAGCACGCCGCCCATCCGCAACTCCCAAGCCTCCCCTGAGCTGTCAAAACGAAGGGGAAGGGGAGGGGAGGCTGCTGACAAGGCAGCGCAGCTCCACCCCTTCCCCCATCGGCCCGGGGTAGGCTTGGTGGCACCCTGAATGTCACCCCCCTCAGTGATGACACCCGGGGTGGAATGCCCCCACCGGCCCCTTCCTCCGCCCCTGGACCCCAGGAGACCCCAGAAGGAGCTGCTGAGCAGCAGACAAATCTGTCCTCTAAGGAGCACACCACAGCCATCACTGTCATCGTGGCAGCGGCAACATCAGTGGGAAATGCATTCCTTGGAGGTTGGATCTGCTGCCCCTGTGGATTCTGCCACCCGAGGCGGTCTTCTCACCTCGCCTCATGGGTGGGCCGGCCCTGATTATGAGATTAGGGAAGGCAGAATGTTCTTTGTCTTTGTGAAACCTTTAGAGTCTTGTGTCTAGTTCTCTATCCCCACCATAGCAGGGAAACCTTGGTCTTTTGTTTAAAATGGTTTATACGGAACACTCCATCTCTCTCCCCTCCACCCAAGTTTTGCCTCAGCCTCAGAAAAGACTATGAAACCTGCCCTTGACAGATACTGATCTGGGGCGATGCCAGGATGCTCATGCAGATGGAAGCTGCCTTCACCTCTCAGAAGCAACTGGCTGCGTTCCCTCCTTCTCATGTGCAACAAGGCATAACTCCAGCTGCTGACATCAACTGATTCAAAGGTCCCAGTTTAGACGCAGAGAGGAAGGCTGCCAGAGGTGTCGTGGCAAATGCTGAAATGCAGGAGCTCACCATGACAGCTCCTGTTGTCATGTCCCCAAGGAGAATCCATGAATGCAGGCAGCTATGTTCATCCATTTCTGACTCTCCGTCATTATACATACACACCCGGCCAAAGAGAAGTAATACATATCATAATTTCCAGTGTGTTAGGATCAGAATGACCACAATCTCATGCCTAGTTTCCTGGGAGTAGACTCTTTTAACCTCTGAGGCACTTTCTACTGTTCTCATTGCAGAAGTTCCACTTGTAAAACACACCGAGCTTTAGGAAGAGATTTTCAGCCAGCTGAAATACAAACTTTAGAAATGCAAACAACCTTGCAAATAAATGTTCTGTGAAGTCGGACACCCATCAAAGAAAATGAAAGAATTTCCCCGTCTCTGTTTGATTGTTTCTCTCGTTCTCTGACTTCCACTATGCTAATTTATCACAAACAAACTTGAAAGCCTCATTATCATCACATTCATTTGACAGATCAAGGAGGAGACATCAATCACCGTGGAATTCTGCAAAATGATGTCATTACTCACCTGACCCACTCACCTGTTTCTTTTCCACTATACGACCGAACACTGCAAGTTCAAAGGCTGGTTAGGAATCTATATTAGCCCGTCTGTGTGACAAAGAGCTGAAAATTAAAATACAAGTTCCAGGAAATGTGGAGAGATGAATCCAGGATGCTGGCAACTAAGAGTGCACAGCAGTGGTTAAAATCCCCACAACTGTGGAGTTTACTTGGAGGCGACATAAGGAATGCAGCAAGCTGCCTTATACAGAGTCAGACTAATTGGTTCATCTAGCTCATACTGTCTCCACTGACAGGCAGCAACACTTCAGGGTTTCAGACTGGGTTCTTGCCCAGCCCTGCTGGGGACTGGAATCGGGAACTTCTACATGCAAGGCAGATGCTCTACTGGGCTATGGCCGTTCTCCCTCACTAAGTCTCACCCCAGTCAAACTCCCAAGGTTGCTAGGAAATAATATTGCAAACCCATCTACCATGGGCTGAGCTTCTTGGGAGCAGAGCAGGATATGGATAGATACAAGAGAATCAGGGATAACATAGATCTTTTGAGATACTCAAGTGGTACCTGCAATGAAAGGTCACTTTGTGGAGTGCTCCTATTCAGGGTATGCAGGTGGCGCTGTGGTCTGAACCACTGAGCCTTTTGGGCTTGCCAATTGGAAGGTCAGCGGTTCGAATCCCCACGAAGGAGTGAGCTCCCGTTGCTCTGTCCCAGCTCCTGCCAACCTAGCAGTTCAAAACCATGCCAGTGCAAGTAGATAAATAGGTACCACTGTGGTGGGAAGGTAAGCGGCGTTTCTGTGTGCTCTGGTTTCCGTCACGGTGTTCCGTTGCGCCAGAAGCAGTTTAGTCATGCTGGCCACATGACCCGGAAAGCTGTCTGTGGACAAACGCTGGCTCCCTTGGCCTGAAGCTAGATGAGCGCTGCAACCCCATAGTCACCTTTGACTGGACTTTGACTGTCCATGGGTCCTTTACCTTTACCTATTCAGGATATTATACAGGATATTCCATTATACCTCCACATCCAATTTTCCATGGCACCCTCTCAACAACCAGTTAGCACTTGGTGGCCACTGAGCATGGTGCTCAGTCCTCAATAAATGGATTCCGAGGGCATTGCTGTATATCACAAAAAACCCAGTGGTTTTCTGCGATATTCTAATACAGTGTGCCTACTTAAATCACATCCAAAATGTATGCGCATAAATCATATGCAGGACTCCATCTCCCATCAGACCCAGCCAGCATGGCCAATGTTCGGGAATGGTAGGAAATGTAGAATAGAAACATCTAGAGCAGTGTTTCTCAACCAGTGTGCCTCCAGATGTTTTGGGACTACAACTCCCATCATCCCAGCTAGCAAGACCAGTGGTCAGGAATGATGGGAGTTGTAGTCCGAAAGCATCTGGAGGCACACTGGTTGAGAAACACTGATCTAGAGGGCCATGGGCTCTTCACCCCTTATTTAAAATGCAGTAATTATTTCCCAATTTTAATCTAGTGTATGGAGATTTTATGCCAATTAGCGCTCTCCTTTTCAGTAAACCATTTTGTCTTTTCTTGGCAGTGCCTTCTGCGGCCATCCTGTAACCATCACCTTGAAGAGGGCCTGAAAACATCAGAAACCAGTGCGGTCAATATCACAAGATAAGGTAAAGGTAAAGGGACTCCTGACCATAGCTGCCAAGTTATCCCTTTTTTTAAAAGGGATTTTCCCTTATGCTGAATAGGCTTCCTCGCGAGAAAAGGGAAAACTTGGCAGCTATGCTCCTGACCATTAGGTCCAGTCATGACCGACTCTGGGGTTGCGCGCTCATCTCGCATTATTGGCCGAGGGAGCCGGCGTATAGCTTCCAGGTCATGTGGCCAGCATGACAAAGCCGCTTCTGGCAAACCAGAGCAGCACATGGAAATGCCGTTTACCTTCCCGCTATAGCGGTTCCTATTTATCTACTTGCATTTTGATGTGCTTTTGAACTGCTAGGTTGGCAGGAGCTGGGACCAAACAACGGGAGCTCACCCCGTCACAGGGATTCGAACCGCCGACCTTCTGATCAGCAAGCCCTAGGCTCAGTGGTTTAGCCCACAGCGCCACCTGGGTCCCTTCACAAGATAGTTATCTGCTAAAAAAACACCCCCACCCCCCTTGTCCCCAGCCCCAAATTCTAGTTGCTGCAGTCGTGTGTGACACTGCCCCAGTTATCTTGACATATATGCTTTATGATCTAAGAAGAGAACTTGGAGTGAATCTGAGGGCAGGGAAAGAGGAGATCAAATGCTGAGCAATCAAGAAGTCCTGCGGAGAGGAACACAAGTCAGTTTCGCCTACGGGGAAAAACAGATTAAGGACTGGAAAACAATATTCAGAGAGTTGGCAGGGATTCCACCCATGGTGGAAAACAAACACATTCTCAGGGATGGAGGCTAGAGATAGAGTTGGCCCCATCCAACCAATCCTGTGGCCTCAGAATGAT
The DNA here is from genome assembly GCF_965207765.1 of Zootoca vivipara. Lineage (NCBI taxonomy): Eukaryota > Metazoa > Chordata > Lepidosauria > Squamata > Lacertidae > Zootoca > Zootoca vivipara. The sequence goes on from NC_142596.1 coordinate 11,300,603, forward strand.
GACTCGCAAAATTGGGCTGGTGGAAGCAGCTTAGGAAACACGCTTCAAAGGGCTGACCTACTAAGCAAGGTGTGCATTTCCAAGTGGGTTAGATTTGCATTTCGGTTGCATTCCAAAGGGAGCTGCCCAGGCTTCGAAGTTGGGAAATCGGAACAGATTCAGATGAATGGGAGCAGTCATAGAGGCTTACCCAGCCAACCAGCATCCCTCAATGGTTGTTGTCATCCATCTGTCTCGAGAGACAATGAAGTACACCTCCGAGGGTGAAGTCAAACTGCTGCATTAGCAGCACTGAAGTGACCTCCGTGGGCACAAACCTGTGTCGTGTGTCTGGAGGTCCTGGGCTGCCCAGACAACAAGGCTTCGCTGATGTGGTCAAAAGGAAAGCAGAGCAATACATTTGGCACCAGCTTGGCTGCAGGAGTTGCCAGAAGGAGGCGTATCAGGCGCCACCCCAACCATCTTAGGAAATCTATTCCAGATTTGTGCAGGATTTACTCCTTAGCCTTTTCTTCTCTTAAGGTTAGCCCACAAGGCAGCAGGAGCACAACTCAAGGGCAGGGAATCTCATTTTTTCCAATATTAAATTCTGTTCTCCACATTTCCACATCAGCTTGTGATTTGTGTTTTTTTTTAATGTCCTCATGAAAACCAGCATCTCCTAATATACACATTTTGTGTGCAACATTGCCCAATATACACAATTTTTACAAAAACAAAAACTCTCCTATAATGGATTTTTGCATGCTGCTTTCACCCATATATGTATTTTTTTCCTGCACATTGCTTGGATGGAGAACTGCCCTGCAGAATTCAGAGACGTGCACAGCAAATGCTGGCTCACAAGACTGGTCTACTCACCTATTGAAATAAATGAGCAGTGTCACTTCACTGTGGCTACTTCTCTGAGCAGAGCTTTTTGTTCCCTTATTTTTCAATTGTTTCTACCCCACCCATAAAACAAGCTTCCCCAGATCTCCTTCACAATAAAAATAGAGACACAACAAAACAAAACAAAACAAAACAACAATAATAAAATTCATGCAGCTAAACAAGATCTGCAGCAAAAGCTGATGGCAGAGCAACTTAAATACTAATCAACAGAGACTTTAGAAAGCCTCACAGTTAAAGTGTCTGAGGAGAACAAAGGCAGCCCTTGGCACTGAAACAACCTCACAACAGGTGTCATGCAAGTTTCACCAGGGAGCCTGTTCCACAACAGGGGGCCATCATCCTCTTTCCTAGACTCCATTCATCTGCGACAGAGGGGGCAAGAAGATCTCAGTGCAGAATAGAGATATATATTGGCTTCCAGCGCTTCCTGCTCAGAGAAGTATTCCCTGCCAGTATTCTACGAGTGCCTTCTCTGATACTGACATTATTCAAAGTATCAGTGAATACCTTTAAAGACCCCAATAGCTTGGTTTCAGGATACCCATTCCAATCTGCCTGCTCCCTAAGATCAAGAGAATACTTTTTCTGTGTTTCTCCCTAGGATGGAGGCCAATGACGATTGGTAACGCCTGGACCTAGTGGTGGTGGCCTGTGGCCAAGGAGTTCCTGTGGATTCCTGTCTGCTTCCTCCTCTTCATAATCCATCATCCTTCATGCTCCCAGCCTCCAGTACCTCCCAGCTCGTCCCTTCCTCTGGGGTGCAGCCGGTTTCCCACCACCAGGAGCCAGGGTCCAGATTCTCTCCCTCTGAGCTTTCCCAGTAAGGTCACATGGGTGGGACCAAGGAGGTCACATGGGTGCAGCCATTTTGCTCTGATTTTCTTTCCCCTCCTTCCTTGCAAAGGGGTTGACTCTTTGACACCATCTGCACTAGGCATTTGAACCATCCTGCTTTGAACAGCCATGGCTTCCCCCAGAGAATCCTGGGAACTGTAGCTTAAGGGTTTTGAGGGCAAATCAATCCCTCTTTCCAGGGAACTCCGGATATTGTCGCTCCGGAAGGAAAACAGCGGTCTCTAAGCTCCCTTAACAAGCAACAGTTCCCAAGATGTTTTGACTGTTCATGTGATATAATACTGCTTTAAATGTATGGTGCAGATATGGCCTCTATTGTTCAAGCAAATGAAGCCCAGCTATCAAAAGATTGGAGTCAGGGATTGCTCCAAATAGAATTAAGATTAGTATCATTTGTCTGTTTCTTTCCCTGTAATGTCAGGTCAGTATTAAAAGAGAGAAGGTCAGACAAGGATGGTCAGCCAAACACCAATTCATTCACATGACAAGAAAGCATCCTTTTAAAACTAGAATGTATTTTGTTAAAAATAAAAACCCCTTTTAATTTGTCTGGCTTAGTCTTTGCTTTCACTAAGATTACTACATAACCCTTGTTATTTTCATTCAACTTTTCCAACTGTTACATAAATGGAGCCTGAGAAAATCCTGCGTGAAAGCAGCCAAGCCAAACTATGTATATATTGGCCAAAGGATTAGCCCTGTGCTCAGCAAAGGCTTACATTTTAAAGCTCGAATAACTGATTGCATAAAACGTTTTCCTTCAATCCAACCCGGTGAGAGGGGGAATTAAGGGCATTTGATGGAACAGACAAACAAACTGAAGCAAAACCCCAGTCCTTGATGATTCCAATATTTCCTGGGCTCAAGCCTTTTTGTCATTCAGGGATCGAAAACAAGGGCACTCGAGTTGAAACAAAAAAATAAAATAAAAAACCACCACTTCCAGCAGCTGGGGTTATTTTCTAAATTATTAGAATGGCCAGGTCAGCTTTGAGCAGCTGTACCTGAATAAAGGAGATGTTCTCTAGTTCAAGATCTCTGACTTCAGCATCTTGAGCTGAAAACTAGGACATCAAAAGCAGCAAGCAGAGGTTTTGGGGGAACTGGCTGTCTAAATGCTCTTCATTTCAAACAAAACACTCTCTGCACCTACAAACCTTTGCCTACAAGTGAAAAACCTAATCTAGAACCTATATGTTTGTTTTCATATGGAATAGTACATGATCCCTTCGCCCCCCCAAATTCAGAATGCAGTGATAACCACCACCACCCCCACTCTGCAACACCCTGACTGTACATTTCCATTTTCGTTTTCTGATGCTTTGGGACATGACAACAATGAAAAGTTTTAGCAAACATCAGGTCTTGATCATGGCTGAGATGTTGCAGAGTAAAGAAGGATATCCTGCCACAGTGGCAACTCTAAGCAGCTGGGGCAGAAAAGTGACCTACTGCTAGAAGTTCCTATTTGGAGAAGAGAGCTTAATGGATTTTGGTTTGCCAGTACTGCTTAAAAACAAAAAATCAGACCAAAAAGGTGCTGTGTATTCACTGCAGGAAGCTTCCCTGCTCTGCTGTCGCCCATTACAGTACAGTGAGAGTCCTGCACACTTTCTCTCCGTACTCTGAACATAATGTTCTATTGTTAGATCAGATAGGAGCAAGTTAAACCCTATCTGGGCCATTTTAAACACGCTCCCCTCTCTCTGTGTTCAGAACAAACCTTTCCCGTATGGAGCAAGGCCAAGCCGATTTGTAGTCATGTGAGACAGAAGCAAGCTTTCTAACTTCCCATCAGCCAGCCTGCGACCCTCTTTCCCCTTACAGAGGCTGTCCGCTTCACCTGCAGTGCAAGGAAGAGCAGGAGGACCATCTGCTCTGGGATTGGTGGTATGAACCCCAACTGTGAGCCCGCCTGCTGCAATCAGAGTGGCAAGAAACCAAAGACCCACCCTGTAAGATTCACAATTTCCAGCTGCATTACAACCACTTCCAAAAAGGCTCAAGATATTTCTCAGGGACCCACCCACACCTGTTTTTGTTATCGTTTAATAAGGAGCAGTCCATTTCCATCTAATCTAGTTGTTATAAGAACCTTGAAACATTGACACCCTAGTTTGCTTTCTTTCTTCTTCCCTCCCCACCCCTTTTCCTTTTGTGCTATGTCTTTTTAATTTGTAAGCCCAAGAACCAGGGGCGCTGTTATTTTCACTGATATTTTTCGCTGGCTGAAAAAGCGTTTATTGCCCCTTCTGCCCAGTCACGTACACCCCACTTGACGGTTGATATACTTACAATGGTTTACATTTTTAGTGAATCATGCTGCAGGATTTATATATGTCTAGACTGACCTTCCCCCTCCCCAAATGCTATTTTCATGGCGGCTTAATCTCAAACCTGAAATTGAGCAATGCCTCATGTGGCTTTGGAGTCTAATTTGCAACAATTAAATTAAAGCCCCTGGAAAGTATGCATAACCTGAAATTGCTGTGCAATTAACTTTCTACATTCTCCCAGCAATGCAGAGTTATCTGTGGCCCAGTTACAGGAGAGAGAAAAGGGAAATGGGTTCAATTAAAGCCTATTTTGAAAACAGCCTAAGCGGTTTCCCAAGAACGCACACCTTCTGAATGACAAAAAGTCATGAATGCTTTAGGATTCTCATGAAATCAGGTCTGCTTAAGCCCTCTCAACATTCAGTTGTATATTTTCAAGGAAACATTTGGTCCTGTTTCCAGTGCGGGGGAAGGGGGTGGGGACATTTAAAATTATGATCTGCCCCCAGCTTGGAAATGAGCGTCATTATGTGACAATATCAATTAAGATCAATTAAGCTGATTTTCAGCTGCTTTGCACCAGGAGGTTGGACTATATGACCCTTGTGATCCCTTCCAACTCTACAATCTTATGATTCTATGGTTTTCATGATTAAGAAAAGTCATTCCCACATGCCTGAAGTCAGCCCATGCCTCCTCTAGAGTATGCCCAAGTCTTCCACAGTCTTGCAGCCCGATGGGCAAGATTAATAGTGGCAAGCAGGCTGACTTTCAGGAAAACTCACCTGTCATTAGTGATCTCATGGAGGAATCTGCAGTAGGCTTCTGAGGAACACCAGGTTTGCTCAGAAAGCCACATACAGTTGGAAAACCAGTGTGTTGGAACATGTCATCCAATTTCCCCCTGATTGCACACATTAGTACAGAGATCCTGTGAGCTGAAAGATTCGTGCCACCGCTAGTGTCTTTTTCAACTCTACAAAAGGCCCACTTGCTTGTGCAGAACTGGAAAACATCCTTATTGGGTTTACAACCTGGAATCCATGCAGCTGAGCTGCCCAGAGTAAGTTTTGCTTTGGCATTTGCTTTTTCTCCCACCCCAAGCCATCATACAAAGGGCGAGGGGGACAGGGAAGCTGAGCTGGGCAGGGCAGGGGTAGGCGGAGAGAATTGCCATAGTTAAGTTGGCTTGTCATCTCCTTTCTTTCTCCAAAGATGCACAACTCCTCATTCAAAATGCAACATGACCCATTGGAATCTGAACAATACAGGGAGGAAAATGGCACCTTTGTATGCTTCTTAATGGCGAGCACTGCACGGTTTGGACCAGGGTGCCAAGACAGAGGGAGCGTTGAACTTGGTCTGGCACTAAAATTCAGCCCGACTCAGTGGGGCTCAGAGATTAAACACTCCAGCAGCCTTAAGCAAATAAGCTTCCTGGAGACTTTTTATCTTATCACTGCAGAAAGCATCATAGATGGCTAATCATTATGCTTTAATTTAGATAGGATGTTCTGCCATCCAAATGTCTTGGACAAAGTGCAGATTTCTTCACTTTAAGGAAGTTACCTTGATTTTTCTTATCGGAAACATTGCTGTTGGAACTCCTGATCTGAATCTCCCAGCCATCCTCTGTCCCGTCAAGGTGCATCACCTTTGTACAACCACTTGACAGGCCTTCTGGGCAAAGGCACATCTTGAGTAAATCCCTACACTGGTGTCTTGTCCGCTTCAAAATCCTGCATCAGGGGATTGTGTCCAATACAGGGATGGAAGGATCCTTCAGTTTCGGTTTTCTCAGTTTCTCATTTTTCCAGTCATGATTTCAGTTATCCAGGATTTCTGCAGCAATTCACAATTATTGCTTTAAAAAAAATCCTCATGGAAACTCATTAGTGTTTTGGTCAAATTTCCGCAAATAAACACAGTTTGCATGCAGTTTTGACTAACATACACATTTTTGCAAGCAATTTTCTTAATACTGTATGATGCATTTTTTATGTTCTTTTCACTACTACATTCATTTCCACGTACCCTTTCCCCTAATACATGCATTTTTTGTAAACAATGGTTGGTTGGAGAACCAGATCGCTGAAGTTGGGTGACTGTGAATTTTGAAGAATGGCTGTGTTTCAGTTCTCATGTCCGAAAGTGCAAAGTTGATAGATTTACCTTTAAATGCAAACTAATCCATCCACCTGGATAGCTTACTTGGTTAGAGCATGGTGCTGATAATGCCAAGGTTACAGGTTTGATCCCCGTACAGGACAGCTGCATATTCCTGTATTGCTGGGGGTTGGACTAGATGATCCTCATTTTCCCTTGCAACTCTATGATTCTATGCTCTATGATCCTTAATCTTCTGTTAGTCCTACTTAGATTAGACCCACTTAAATTAAAGCGCTCAACTATCCTAGGTCTCTTAATTTCACTTGGTCGACACTGCCCAGGACCAAGTGGGACTTATTGGGATACAACCCAAGCTCCTCGCCCTTCCTTCATCTTTAACAGATAGCGACTGAACGAGGGCACTCGTTTGCATGCAAAACATGTACTCCACCTAGGGATGCTCGAGGATTTTGTTCCGTCTGTATTTTTAAAGCAAACTGACCCAATTTCTCCTTCCCGAACAAATGCATGGATTGGAATGCAATTGTTATCCTTCAGTTCTCCCAATTTCACAATATCATCATTGGCTCCAAAATGCATACCAAAACGTGTACCAAAAATGCATGCTCTAGGACAAAATGCATACAAAGATGTGTATTTCAGGATGAAAAGCATTAATAAATAACGCAAATTTTCTTATTTTTTTTAAAAAAATATGCACTCACCCTTGAGACGGATGTATGCATGAAGTGGGCTGGACTTCTAAACACATGTGGAAACCCACCGAGCCCTACCTTCAATGTCTTTCCTCTACCCAATGTACACTGGCATGGAAACCTTACATTCCCCCAGCTCATTCAAAGGCTGACAGTGGGTTGCCTCCCATGTTAATTCCTATTCAGAGAATGGATGGGTACAGTAGTTGGAAGTCACTCCCCCCCCCTCTCTCTCTCTGTTTTGTTGTTGTTGTTGTTGTTGTTGTTGTTGTTAATACCCCGCCCATGTGGCTGGGTTTCCCCCGCCACTCTGGGCGGCTTCCAACAAATACCAAATTACATTAAAACATCACAGATTAAAAACTTCCCTAAACAGGGCTGCCTTTAGGTCAGGTATTTGTTTATCTCCTTGACCTCCGATGGGAGGGCGTTCCACAGGGCGGGCGCCACTACCGAAAAGGTCCTCTGCCTGGTTCCCTGTAGCTTTGCTTCTCGCAGTGAGGGAACCGCCAGAAGGCCCTCGGCGCTGGATCTCAGTGTCCGGGCTGAACGATGGGGGTGGAGACGTTCCTTCAGGTATACAGGACCGAGGCCGTTTAGGGCTTTAAAGGTCAGCACCAAGACTTTGAATTGTGCTCGGAAACATACTGGGAGCCAATGTAGGTCTTGGTGGCCACTCCCAGTCACCAGTCTAGCTGCCGCATTCTGGATTAATTGCAGTTTCCGGGTCACCTTCAAAGGTAGCCCCACGTAGAGCGCATATTCTTATATTCCTAACCTTGGTATTCTATTATCATTTTATCTGTCTTTGGGTAAGAATTGCATGCAGATGAAGGGGATATACAGACCCTGTGTGAGAGACAGGGAAGAATATCTCTCTCAGTGCAGGAGGCTGGGAGACAAGAGAGATGCTCCCAGGTGAGAGCTGGGAGGACACTCTGTATGGGACAAAAGTTAAGCTTTATTCGTTAGAGAGGATCCCTGTATTCTCCTCTTTTTCCTTTCCTTTTTTATGATTCTTTGTGTCAATTAGTTGTCTTGTATTCTGAAAAGTGTTAATAAACATTTATCAAAAAACAGGGAAAGGGAAAGGGGAGAGACAAGTCCTGCTCAAGAAGATCCGCTGAAGAGAATGGGCATTAGAAGCTGAGCTCCATTGGGTCGCATTCGACAGAGACATCCCCTTTACACCACAACTTCTACCTGAGCTTCCCCTTCTTCTCCCCCTGCAAGCCTGCTCCCCAAATCTGCTCCAGAAGGTTGGGGGAACCCCCAGAACAGACCTGGGTGGTGCACAAAGGGAGGAGAAGTTCGGCTGCACAAGCAGCTTTTGCGCAGATGGGACAGTTCCACAGGCTACAACCCAGTGCCATGAATGAACTGACTGGGCACCCTACAGTGCACCCCAAAATCACCTGCAATGTGCAGGGTTCCATTGCATGGAAGCATTTGGTGAAGCTATAAAACGATTACCTGCTATAAACCAGGCAAGCCAAAAAAATTTGGAGAGAGAGAGAGAAAAGGGACTTTCTACCCCCCACACCAGCTCAGCTTACATAAGTGTTCAGGAGGCCCAAGCATTGGCAAACGCAAGCGATCGCTACCCTACTGACCAAGACTGGTCTGCAGCTTTCCGTAAGCTTTTCATGTTCAGGCAAGCGTGAAGAAATGTGGCCTGGAAAAACATGTTCCTTGGCCCTTCCACCAGGGATTAGGGAAAGAAAGCAACAGTCAGAAGCTCCTGCCACTCGAGGAGAGAGAGAGAGAAAAAAAAAAGAGATGGAAAAGGGATTGATCGAGTCTTAGAGTAAGTTCTCTGCCAAGCAACGGCGGTGGCAGCAGCAGCCAGAGCCTCTTTTAAACTCTCCAGATTATTCCGCTGTTTATTTCTTCAGCTGTGGCTAGGCGACTTCGTTTTAAAGGCACATTATATAGACACGGGTGCCACATATCACCCATTTTGCATTTGCTAGAACTGAATCTTTTAGTGTAGTTAGCCCCTAACCTGCGGAACTCCCTGCCTATTGATGTCAGGCAAGGCCCCTTCACAGAAAGTTGGTGCGAGAGTTATAATCTATTACTATGACCCAACTCTCTAGGCGTGCCTCCCCCCACTTGTCCATATTTTACATATACCAGTAAACATTATTATTATTATTATTATTATTATTATTATTATTATTAAAGTGTAAAATCAGGGCCTACGCAATTGCAAGACACAGGGTGGCACTTTTATGTTCAATTGTGCATGCAGCAGTCGATTCAATTTAATGTGAAGCTTAAAATTGCAGCAGGATTAAATCTGTAATAATCAGAACCTATTGCTACCTTTGCATTCCTAATTTGCTGCCACTTGAAAAGAACCTCAGATTGACCGATGTGTTTTGCGTAAGCAACTGTAAGTCATCTTTGTGTATTTTTTATTAACAATTGTATTTTATTTTTTAAGAAAAAGCTAAAACATGTAACACGGTGGTTTTCAGCTGATGGAAACACACCACTGACAGATTTGTCTATTTTATTTATTTATTTTATTTATTTTTATTTTATTTATTTATTTTTTTAAAAAGAGAGGAGGAGAAAGATTTGGGGAGGGAAGGAACACGGCAATGTTATAATGGTTTGCTACTATGGGTAGATCTACACACGGGGGCGGGGGGCGGGAATGCAATAAATAAGTCAGAAATTAAATCGTTATAAAAAAAGAAAAAATGCTATGGAAAATCTGGTGTGGCATGTTTATAATGCATTCAAAATGCTGTTTTTTTTTTTTTTTACTAATGTAGCTGAGTCCTAGGGCAACTGTCAGGGCTTGCGATGAATCGGTCAATACGCTTAGTGTACAGGTAGGTGTGGAAAACCCTGCTTGGGAGGATCCTTACCACTACATACATACAGACACGGCCTGCACACTTGTCAGGGATTCTTTAAGGGCAAAATAATGGCTATTAAACCAATATGTCTGCAGTGACGAGATGCCCTGAGAAAAACAGGAGGAAAGCAGAGAGGAGAAAGCGGGGCATTTGTATTTTAAAAAATAAAAGTGGAGCCCACTGATTCATTGGGGCTAGAGAGTGCCTGGCTTCTAATGCACTTGGGAGCTTACTTGTATACCAGAAACAGAGAGTAAGTAGCAGACTCAGCATCACCTTGATATGTTATGCCATATTAATATAGCCTCACCTGTTGTAAGAATTGCCTCCAGGCGATTAGGCAAGAGCTGGTTCTGTTTTCTTTTTCTTCTGAGTCACAGTTGGCAAACATTGGAATACATGGACAGATGCAAATAAAAAGACACGTGTGGGTAACTCCCGGGTCCTTTGGGTGCTGCTGCTGCCACCACCACCTTCTGTTATTATGGTTACAGCCCCCTCTGTGGGCGCACTGCTTTACGGGGCACTGCAGAGAAAAAGTGGGTCTCTGCACCCAAAGTACCGACAATCGCAATTTAGAAATGGTGGTTGGGTTGGATAGTGGCCGGCGGTGGGGGCATAGCTGCCAAGTACCCCGTTTTCCCCAGGAAACCCCCATTTTTACTTACCTTTTCCCGGTGGTCCCCCGTATCACTTCGTCTCCCGTTTTTCTCCGTTATTTTCTCCTGCCAGCGGCCATTTTTTTCCTTTCCGAATTGCCCTTCTATGGGCACCAAAAATGGCCGCCGCCGGCTTCAAAAGTCGCACCTACGCATGTCCGGAAGTCCATAGACGCAACTTCCGGTGTCGGCCATTTTTGGTGCCCATAGATGGGCGGAGCGACACCGGGAGTTGCGTCGACGCACTTCCTGACATGCGTACAAGCGACTTTCGAAGCCGGCGGCGGCTATTTTTAGTGCCCATAGAAGGGCAAAGCAACACCGGAAGTTACATTGACGCAACTTCTGGTGTCACACGGCTGCCGGTCCCAGATTCTGCAGTCCGGGACTTGGAAGGTAAGGGTGGGGGAGGGGGGCAGCTGGTAAATGTGGCAATTGCAGCACAAGGAACCAGCCCTAACCGAGAAAGAAGTAAGGTGTTAAAGAGGACAAAGGATTTTTAAAAACTTACAGTACAGTTGTACCTCAGAAGTCAAACGGAATCCATTCTGGAAGTGCGTTCGACTTCCAAAATGTTCGGTAACCAAGGCGCGGCTTCTGATTGGCTGCAGGAAGCTCCTGCAGCCAACCGGAAGCTGCAGGAACCCACGCCAGACGTTCGGGTTCCAAAGAACATTCGCAAACCGGAACACTCACTTTGCAGTGCTCGGGAGCCAAAATGTTCGTCTTGCAAGGCGTTCAGGATCCAAGGTATGGCTGTACTTGGTTTCCCCCCCTAGTGGCAGTAGTCTAGAAGTCAGATGGCTCTAGGGAGGAAATTTAAGAGTGTACTCTATGCATCTAAAATAAATATAGAGTTTTGCTGTTAGGCACAGTACTCCCTGTCTTGACAATCAGAGTGTAAACAAAAAAGGGAGAGAAGTTTCTAGTCCTCATGGACCTGAAAGTGTGGGGGAAATGTCTACTGAAATCACAGTAGCCAGAGTTCAAGGGGTTGGTTGAGAAACCAAAAATTTCCAATTGTCCTGCATAGGTTGAACTGTGTCCTTGTGAACATACACAGACAGAATGTACAAGAAAAGGTTCTTCAAAGGAAAAACCGCAAGCCAATCAAGTACACAGAGCAACTGCAATATTCCACTGAGGTCAAGAGCTTCCCCTCCACACTCCCAGCAGAATTTCCAACATGGATATACGCTGGGGTTGCTCTACGACAAAGCAAAAAGGCTACATTAAATCTATATTACATAATGAAGCATCAGCCTCTTCTGAGCTGGCTTCTGCTATGTGAAAAGACCAAAGTAATACCTAAGTAACCTTACTAAGGGGATCAGTGTCTCTGCTGATGTCACACTGCTAAGAAGATTAACAGGTCAAAATTCCAGCAAGTTATAAAGCAGCATTATTTTTGAGGGAGGGAGGAATAAAACCCTAATGGAAAACGCATGAATTTTATTAGACGGTGTTACAATTCACAGAGGAATGTCATAAGGAGAGCTTCTCATGTGTCAACTGATCACAAGTTTAGGGTAAATTAACAATGTATTTCCCCCCAAAACTAAAGGAAGTAAGATATGTGGAACCACCCATCTTTGATGCAGTGGGTGGGTGGGTGGAAATAAAGGAAAAACAGGCAACAGGTGGAAACAAAGATATGGGGAGGCTTACATGGGATGGTGAAAATCTCAAGAAAAGTCATGGACTTGTCCTAGAGCTGATGAAGTTGAAGGAGCTGGAATTTTTTGTATGGACAGAGAGGGATGGGACTCAAATGGGAATCTCTGTGGTAGGCTGAGGCCACGTCCTCACCAATTATTTACAACATGACGATACCACTTTACGCAGTCATGGCTTTCCCTGCAAAGAATTCTGGGAGCTGTAGTTTAAGTGTGCTGAGAGTTGTTACAAGACCCGGGGTCCCCTTATAGAGCTACAATTCCCAGTGGTTTAACAATAAATCCTGCTTCACCAGAAACTCTGGAAATTCTAGCTCTCTGGGGGGGAATAGGGGTCTCCCAAGAACTCTCAGTACTTTTAACAAACTATAGCTCCCAGAATTATTTGGAGGAAGCCATGAGTGTATGGTGCAAATGTGGAGTGAGGTTCTTTTGCTTGTAAGACTTAAAGCAAGCTTTTAAGACTTTGTAGCTTGAAGCAGCAGCCTTTCATCCTTCCAGACCAGAACTCACATTTAAACCCAACATGTGTTCTACCTTTAAATGAATTTTATATCTTCTTTTGGTCTGTTTATATATCAAGACCAGTGGTGATCAGCAACAAAAAGTCTTCATGGCTAAACAGGAAGAAGAACCCTAGTCTCCTCAGGTCTAGTCAGACACAACTGACGACTACATAATACCCACTCTTTGTGTGTGTGTGTGTGTGTGTGTGTAGATAGATTGCCCCCAACTTAAATATTGTCCACACTTTTCTTAACAAATTGATACTAACCTTTATGCTTAATTTGTAATTTGTTCTTCCAGCATCTACAATGTTGGGCTACCAGATGGCAGAATAATACAGGATCCAGCCATTTGATTAAGGTAGCTATTTTTTTAAAGTGCTAAACCTTAAATCACTTCTTCACCAGGAACAAGGGCCTGGCATAAGGAAGCAGAATCTGTAAGCCTCCCATATATACCCTGTAGGCATGGGTGCTTGTGACTTATTTAATTCAGATTTGTGTGTGTGTGTGTATATGTATGTGCTTCTATATACATTTGTGTGCATGTGTGCACATGCTTGCACATGCATCCGTATAATCAGCTTATCTGCACCAAGGGTGGTGCATGGTATGCTTGCCACCAAAATCAGCAGCCTCGCATCTCCACCTCCACTTCTTCTCCACTGTAGATATGCAAAACATATGATACAGCAGTAGCAAGTTGCAAGTTTTCCTGCCTCTACGAGCTGCAGCTAGCAGATTAAGGAAGCGGCAGGGAATCTTACAGCACGATGGCATCGTGCCACACACTATACCCTACTATACCCTACTGAACGGGGAAGAGGAGATGTGGGATCGCTGCTGCTTTTGGTGGCAAGATGTGACCCGTAACATTTCGTTCCGGCTTCATAAAAGTCAACGATCCAGCAACAACCTAGCATTTGCCGAGCACAGTGTTTGATGATGAAATGGGTACAGATCTAAAACAAATCTGCCGTAACATATTCCAGCGGAACAAAGCAATCACCTTTTAAAAGAAAAGAAATTTAAAAAGGTCCAACAAAAATCTTTATTCATTTTAAGACTACAGATCTGAATGCAAGTTTCTTTTGTAAAAATAAAATAAAAATCCTTATTAGGTTTACTTACATCCTGGCTGCAAAAAGAACAGTGCAGTCATTATATATATATACATGAATCTTGTAGACTTTCAGACTTGCATTATGCATCCTCGTCCTCATCTTCCTCATCACTGATCACGTACTTCTTGTGCTTCTTGCTTGCCTTTTCATCATCTTCTGCTTTTCGTTTACCAGATGGCTCGCCCTCCTACAGGAAAGCAGATTGATTTTAAGCCAAAATGAGCGTTTCTCTAGGTGTAAGTGACTAAAACTGCAATTTGGATCATCCACACACTAAGAAACAGGCATTTAATGCTCCCAAAGAAAATGATGCTCCCTCTTTGGTTAATAATGAGGCAACATTTAGAGGGAAAAGAGCCTATGGAAACAGAGGTTGGGCTAAGGAAGAATGAATCTTGCAACTGTTTACTCTCAGCTATTTAAAGATGCAAACAGGATAGAGGACAGCTGGAAAAAAACAACAGCCACATCAACAGTACCCAAAGCACATTTACTCAAAAGTTATATTCCCCTGATCTAAACCCACCAGGAGTGACATCTCAAGGCCTTCCCTATGTGCTGTGCCAGGAAGGCTTTGGGCATAACACAGCAACAGAGTCTCAAACAAGCCCACATTCTCAGCATGTTCACACACTTGTCTCAGAGACATCTACGCTGGCTTGGTCATGCGCACAGAATGGAAGATTGCAAGATCCCCAAGGATGTGCTCTACAGGAAGCTGGCTTCAGGCAACAGGCCCGTTGGCAGACCAGCTCTGCGTTACAAAAATGGCTGCAAACATGACACAAAGGCTGGAAAAATCAGCCCTGCCATGTGGGAATTCCTTGCAGGCGCCTGGAGACAGTCAGGTCATGAATCCATAGCAGTGACTAGAGGAAGAATGACTGCTGGGAGGAGCCCAGAGAGAAGAAATGCTATGGTGCGCCTGTCCCAATGAAACAGGATATTGCCATCTGCAGTAAAACATGCCTCTCCCATCTCTACAGTCACTGTAACCTTCCAACGGTTTGACTACCCCCCCCCCCCACATGACACACTCTTCCATTGCCTCTCAAGGCAGATGGATACAGGCCATTTATTGCTGGCATCTGTGTGTGTCCCCCCCCCCAAATGGCTTTGGAGGGTTTCCCAACCCTCTGGAGCAGACTTTGAGGGCGCCCAGGGGGCTGCAGATCAACTGCAAAGTCTGTCGTGCGAATAGAACAGCGGCACTGGATGCAACCCAATGTGTTTAGGATTGCAGCTTCATTGGGGCTTTCAAAGAAGGGAGAGGAAGCAAGTAGCCGAATGCTTCCTGCATAAAATCTACTGCAAGTCCCCCATACTAGGCACCCTTCATTGTTGTGGGAATTCACATGGTTTCTTGATGTCAAGACATGAGTGTCACTACACATCACAGAAGGTGTGAACTCAACACAGCGATGCCCTTTTCAGTGGCAGCTTTACACCACCCAGAGACTCTGGTCCTGCCTGATGGGCCTATTATTCAGCAGGCCTTCCTGATCAGAACAAGAGTTACGATTTCAGCCTAGTTCTCAGCTGACTGCTTGTTGTTAGCAAAAGGTAATGCCTCTTGTTTGTTTTGCCAAAACATATAGACTGTGGGCAAAATCTGGGGGGAAATCAAACAATGTGATAATTATAATTTGCTCTTAATTTTTAGGTAAGTATCCTGTTCTAAATTACAATGAAACCACTTCCCATTTTAAGACTGAATGCATTAACAGTGATGAGCTTAAAGATTTCTTTTTTCTTTCAGAGAAGATCTTGTATCCTAGTACAAAATACTTCAGCAAATGGAACCACCTACCCGCAAAAAAACCCAAAACCGACCCAAATGCATTCAAGTTAAATATTTTTCCTTTAGCTATAAGAAGCCAGAAGTGCTACTGGGTGATTTGGGACTTTGGGTAAATGCTAATTGCCATCCCCTACTCCCTGACTATATCCAGGTTTTGTGCAAATAAAAGCTCAAAATGAAGTCCTTGAGAATTTCAAAGTCAGCCTCTGACTGCAACACATGCTTCAAAAGAGGCTGGTGGTTATTTTAATGAAGTAATCCATAATGTGTCTCTCTCTCGCAGTGAAGTAGAATTTCAACAGCTTTCTACCAACTGGAAAATTACTTGCTTTTTTTTATTAATGAACCCAATTACTTGATTCATTTTTCGCTATAAAGCTTAACATAATGGAATCTAGGACACCCATTCAACATGGGTCTGGATTCAGGAAAGTGCCTGGGGTGCTAAAAATTTTTTTGGGGGGGGAGCAGGAGTGGTTCCTGGGTCAAGGGCGGTTGATTCAACCATCTACTCAGAAGCTGAAACAAATCATGCAAACAGTTTATAAGGCATGGACAAATAAGAGTTGAATTCATGCATGCAAACTGAGTATCCAAGTCATGAAATGATATGACCACAATAAAAAAAAGGTGTTTAAAAGGGGGACAAACTGAGGGGATGCCGAAAATGCTTCCTTGCCTGTGGGGCTGCTTGGTCTTGGGCAGGGATGAGGAATCTCAGGTGCAGGGTGTGAGAGTGCGTGTAGAAACTAGCCTACCATTCAAGATAAACTTTCCATGCATTGCCCCTCCCACTTTTGCCTCTGGCTCCACCCACCACCAACATGTGGCCCTCAGAAGGTGGTCCAGAAGAGAATTGCGGCCTGCAGGCTCACAAAAGTTCCCACCTCTGGTCTAGGCACAAATTAAATGCTGACTTTAATAAGCCTGACCTCCTAAATAACGATGAACCTCTACAGATGGAATTCAGCCCAGGTTCCCCCCACCCGCCCACAATGCACATCAACTGATCTCGATGCAGTACAGAATTCTTCTTTTGGATTTCTACCCTAATTCACTTCTCCACCTCTTTCTGAGAAGTTCTGCTGAACTCCAACATCACTAGCGCAAAGAGAGTAGTCCTCTGGATCATTTTTGGAGAGCAAGGATAGAAAAATGGTTGCAACGAGATGCATACCATAGTACAAGTCTGTGCAGCCCATAATTTGTGGTCTATGCAGGTCTGCAACTCTCTTAACTATTTTTTCAATGCTTAAGCGCCACCATGTGGTGAAGTTGAATGTTAGCAAACTAAAATGGAAAGGGGGGGAGAGTAAACAGAAGTCATGGTTTCGTTGTCCTTCACCTACATAGAAATGAGAAATTTGTGGCACCAGACAGAATTCTGTATGTAGAAGCCCTTTGATTGGAGAAAGCTTCGAGAAGGCTTTTCTTAGATTAGAGGCTCCCTTCTTCAATGCCATGTCACCAACCACTTTTGAAACACAAGACCAAAGCCTCTTTGGGCATGCTGGATACTGAGCCACTTAAGTAAAAACATGCAGGCATCTAAAATTACAGCATTAAACAGATGCTTTCCAGCTATGATCTTAAGAGACAACAATGTTTTCAGACTAGAATCTGTGCAAGCCTGAAGGATGCTAGCAGGCTTTGTAATACAACTTTTTATCTCATTACATCACCCTCAAGAATTTGAGCCCTGACTCCCAAGTTCTAGTCTAACACTCTAAACCACTGCACTACACTGGTTTTAAAATGATATTAAAGCCAGAGTATTCTGGGTGAAACAGGAAGAAGAAGAAGAAGAAGAAGAAGAAGAAGAAGAAGAAGAAGAAGAAGAAGAAGAAGAAGAAGAAGAAGAAGAAGAAGAAGAAGAAGAAGAAGAAGAAGAAGAAGAAGAAGAAGAAGAAGAAGAAGAAGAAGAAGAAGAAGAAGAGTATAACAAGTCTCAAGAAACATCGGGTCATAGAAGTAGTCCAAGGTAAGAGAGCTTGACTAGTCTTTGGCACTTCAAACTAACATGCACAGCAGAGACAGATGTTGTAGGACATCACCATCGCTGACCTTTGGCCTCGCTGGCCGGGGATTCTGGGAGCTGGAGTCCAACAACCTCTGGAGGGCCCTTGGTTCTCCACCCCAATGTACAGAGGGGTCTACATGTCAAACCAATTATTATAGTAAACACCTGAGCCACTCAAAATAGACCCCTTCACCATTTCTCTCACCTCGTCACTGTTGAGTTTCTTTGCTTTCAGCAATCTCTGCGTTTTATCTTCATCTGAGCCCTCATCGCTGTCTGATGAATAAATCCTAGCACGCTCCTCTGAAAGGGAAAAATATATATATGCATTTCTCTCCAAGAGCTAATCTACAAAAACTGACTGTAACTTAAAAACTGGCCGCTTAGAAGTGACAATCCTTTCCCTCCATGAGAAACGTGCCGTGAAGCACTATCAGCCTTGTTTATTTGCTTGTCATCACTGGCCATTGCAAAACTAAACAAACAAAATAAGCACATATTATTTCCAAAAGGATTTCCCGCCACCCTCCTCTTAGGTATTAATGCCCCACTTTCCCTTTGTGTGATAAGCCCCAAGCAGCACCCTGGACTTAAAACCAGATAAATCCAGGACTCTGTGCCAAGCCAACCATACCTCTTATTCCACCTTTATATCTGTTTTTAATTGCTGCCAGGCTGATGGCTTCTTCTCCTTCATCCTCTTCATCATAGCGGTCAGGCTCCAAGTAGCTGGCACTCAGTCCCCGCTGGTGCTGCTTCTCTCGCATTCTCCTCTGCTGGGACTCCCTGCGAATGGAAGCTCGCAGCCTCTCCTCCTCTTTCTGCAGGGGGAAATGGCAACAACACAAGGGTGTGCCAAGGATTTCTCAAAACAGGGCTCAGACTGTGCATTGCCCTGCACATCACCCATCACTAATTTACACCCCTCTTATTGCCCAAGCAGAATTCGAAGTGGTTTTCAAAGTACACCAGTTACACTAATATGTATTAGAACGGAAACATCCATAATTAAAACATACAATAAAACAATTCTATTAAACAAAACATTGATTAAAACAGGTCAAGATCGCGTGGATGCCTGTGTAAACAGGTGCATCTTCAGAAGCCGGTGGAATGCCAATGCAGATGAGGCTTTGGTATTCTCGCAGCAGTTAAGTCTCGTTCTACCTTTATTCAAGGTTCTTTTTCTGCTACATGGTGCAGCAGAGCAATGTGGCACAGGTTTCATGTGCTCTGTTTCATGACTTGCTCTGGCCTGGATTACACAGCTTGATCAATAGGTTAGAGAGGGAGGAAGAAGGATCCAAGTAAGGTTTTTTGTTTTGCTTCAGACTAAATTAACTTGAATGGGACGCAGGTGGCACTGTGGTCTAAACCAGAGCCTAGGGCTTGCCGATCAGAAGGTCGGCAGTTCGAATTCCCGTGACGGGGTGAGCTCCCATTGCTTGGTTCCAGCTCCTGCTCACCTAGCAGTTCGAAAGCACGTCGAAGTGTGAGTAGATAAATAGGTACCGCTCCAGCAGGAAGGTAAACAGTGTTTCTGTGCGCTGCTCTGGTTTCACCAGAAGTGGCTTAGTCATGCTGGCCACAAGATCCAGGAAAAATGTCTGCAGACAAACGTCAGCTCCCTCGGCCAGAGTCGTTCACAACTGGACTTAACTGTCAGGGGTACTTTACCTTTTTAAATTAACTTGGCTCCCAACTCAGTTCCACCATTTCACCAAATTGGGTGTGGGTGTTTTAGTCCACTGGCAACATAGCAGCGAGGTACTGCCCATTCTTACCTAGCAGTGCTGGTGATACCATAAAATGGTTTATAAATACTGACTGCCAGATTCCGATACTGAGTTTTGTAGGCAATGGCAAATATGAAGTTTCTCTTATCTCTTCTGCTCATTCCCTCTTGTTCCATTCTTCTCCCCCTTTTCAACTGTTTGCAGGCTCAAAGAAGCCCCCTGGCCACCCAGAGATGCCAAGGTAGGCAAGGTTGTTTTCTATGGCAATTCAGACTCCTGCCGAGCAAGAGGCTAGCTGCATTGAGGGCAGCAAGTCTAAAGATGCTGCTGAGTCATGCATACAAACAATATTTTAAGATTTGCATATAAGGGACATAATGGCTTAGAAAGCAAATTTTGATTCCAGCTACCCCACCCCAAATCTATACCTTAATCATTTCTGTTCGTTGGGACTCTGGATCACGGCCAGCCATGGGCAAAATACGAATTTTTTGTGTCTTGGAACATCTGTCTGCGAGCGAGAGAGTCATCTTTCTGTGTGTGGCACTGTCTGTTGAGTGAGGCCTGCGGTAAAATTGTTACTGGGTTAAAAGCACTTCTTTGAGGGAACTGCAGGTTTGAGAAAACAATTGCATGTGACTGAGCTGATTCACACAACACGCTATGCCGACCTGTAGCCCAGACCATCTTGTGAGTTGATCATCGGTTGCAGCAACCTCCTTTGAAGAAGCCACTGGCACTAGGAGGTTGCCTTCAAAGAGGCTCCCTGTAAGCAATGACCAGCTGATGGTCAGTTAAAGGGAGCCTCTTTGAAATCTCTGCAGAGGGGGAAATGCTCCTAAAAGTAGAACATTTTCCCCTCTGCAGAGAAAGCACTTCATATCCCTGGAAAGAACAAAATCTCCATTTTAAATTTCAGCAATTTTCTCTCTTTGAGAAAGTGGTTGCATCAGGTACTTCCTAAAGGGGACCTCTTAGCACAACTGGTTGCAGCTCACTGCCAGGCCTTTGGCTGTGCAGGGCTCTCTTGAAGCCAGGCCTTCAGCTGATTTGGCTCCTGGGCCTGAGGTTCCCTACCTGACACTGTTAGAAACTGAGATATAAAAGCTATTCGGCATATGGCCCCTTAAAGCTAGGTTACAGGCACACTAACAGAATGTTTGGATGCATATATTTTTAATGAAAATGAATTGTGTATATTCTCAGCTCCAGCGTAAATCTGACTTGCGCCATAGCATGGCAACAAAAAGCCAACACACACTACTGTCCGCTAGCCAGTCAGATGGTGATGTCAGGTGCCATTCTGGTGCCCAGGCATCTTCTCTTGGTCGCAAGTGGCTGTTAGCCAGGTGCAAAATGTGCCTGGCGAATTCTGAATGCTGCTACCTGCTATAGACCATAGACAACAGTGACCATAATAAAACAATTCAACAGTTTTGTGGCACATTAAAGACTAACATATTTAGTATAACATAAGCTTCTGTAGAATAGAGTCCACATCATCACATGCATTACACATATTCCTGAATTGGAAGGTAGACAGTGAGTGAGTGTGTGTGTGTGTGTGAGAGAGAGAGAGAGAGAGAGTGAGAGAGAGAGAGAGAGAGATGGTTGAGGGTGGATGGGAATTGTAAGAAGTGAAATTAAGAGGGTAGAGAAGTAGATTCTGAGTATTATGTTAAAGTTTAAAGGGTATGTAAAATTGGCAGTGACCACAGCAGCACTGATGACAATAATCTAAACATCCTGATGCTGGTCAGTTAATTAATGCCTGTAGATGAGGCAAGCTTCTATGTTCTTGCTTTAACATGGGTTACCCCCCCCCCCTGGAAATAATTAGGCAAACCACCTTGTATCACATTCACTGTGATGCTATTACTTGTAAATATTTTCAACTCAATGGGATCCACGTGCTTACCTGAAGGTTAGTTTTGTTTTGAACACAGCTTGCCCCTGAAGACCTGTTCCTTGCCTGATGAAGAGATGGTTGTGATCCCCCTGCAATGGTGCTTTGTACACATCGAACACTTCATTCCCCAAATGCAGCGACATGCTTCAAAAGGAAGGAGGATTGCTTCAATTAGCACACAAGCCAAGAGCCTTATTTGCTTTGCTGATACAAGTACATTAAGCCAACTGAATACTTCCGCTGATGTATTTACAGGCCCATGATGCCCATATCGTGCTCTCTACCATTCTGTCTCAGCTTTGCCCTCTTTCTCCAGTCTCCTTTCCTTGGTCCCGTTTTACTTAAGCAGTAAGCCTTATTGCAGCAGCAGCCTTTGAGTTATTTTTCTGTTTAATGGAAGGTGCCCAGTTGACACAAGTAAACTAGATATAGGATGTTATTATCTGTTTACAGAACGGTGAAGACAAGAGTTATCCCACAAAATTCTGATGACTCCTTACATCATGGATTATTATTTTTTTACAGGTGTTACAGAATTTGGCAGTTTCTGTGTGAAACTTGCAAATTCTCCCAATCTACAATTACACTCTCCTTGGTTCTGTTCTTAGCCTGCCTTTTATCTTGTTTATTGTCATTGTCAGCTTTCTTTAATGTGCTGTGTGGATATGTTTTTCTATGTATTATTGCCTACTGCCTCCAGGTCCTCCTGCTGAAACACAGATGCCCTGACAAAATTGGAAATAGCAAAGGAGAGGGATATGGGGCTTCTTAAGCTTCACTAATGGCACTTTGAACTTTCCTCTCCCTGTGGGTTTTTACACAGGCAGTGTCATCGGTCACCAAGCAGCACATTCACTGAAGTGTCTACCACTGGAACTTTCCCTGTTCTAAAGTGGGTGGGAGGCAGTAGTGGTTTTGAGCTACCTTGGTAGCTTTTTCTAACCTATAGTGGGATCAGCCTGCATTATAGCAACAAAAGTAGCTATAGCAGTACATAAATATTTAAATAAAATAGCAGTATATAAATATTTAAATACTAAATAAAATGAAAGGCTTCCAGCAAGGTAATATGCAATGAGGCTGAATGAAGGGATAGGGCAGAGCTCTGTCCCAGGTAAGGCGCTGAACTGCTTAAAGCTGGCCGCCTGATTCCTTTACTCTCCAGGGCAGGAAGACTCAACCCCTTCACCCCACTCAGAAAATAGAACAATAAAAAGAATAACTGGGTGAACGAGATCCAAGACAGAACTCTATGCTACACATGTTTCTTTCTACAGTTCAGAAGAATGGGTCAAGCAGGATCAGGCACAAACTGACCTCCCATCAGACCACTTGACTATCCGCGCATTGCTTTCTCGAACCTCGCTCCCTTCTTCATCTCGGCGAGTTCGCCAACGTATTGTGTTCTCCACCTGTGGGGACACAAAGTTGCCGCGTGCAGAAGGCGTTTCTTGAATGAAATGTCACAACGCTTGCAAGAAATACAGTGTGGGGAAAGGGGGAATAATGCTGGTGGGTATGTCATATGCTGGTATTCTGAATTGCTGAATTCATGTTTAAAATACTAACTGGTTGAACATACAGGTATTAGTGTTGTGAATCAATGAGCAGCAAGACGGCTCAGTGTACCATGAGGGATTCAGCTGGGGGGCGGGGAGGAGAGATTACCACTGCAAGCTCAGACCTTTTCTGCTAAAACTTTGGCGCAACATGTTAGTCCTCACATTTAATATGTATGCAAACCTGAAATTGACTTTCTCTCCTCTCCATTCCTCTCCACTCCCACTGATGCTTCCCATGTGCCCTATTTTAGAAAGGAAGCTCCTTCAGGCAGGAACCGATCTCCCTCCCTGTTATGCTTGAAAAATAATAATCCATGTACAGTGGTACCTTGGTTCCCAAGTTTAATCCATGCTGGGAGTCCATTCGAAAGCCAAGGCATGGCTTCTGATTGGCTGCAGCAGCTTCCTGCACTCAATCGGAAGCTGCGGAAGCCACGTCGGACGTTCGGCTTCTGAAAAATGTCTTTAAAAACTGGAACACTTACTGCTGGGTTTGAAGTGTTTGGGAGCCAATTTGTTCGACAACTAAGCTGTTCGGGAACCAAGGTACCATTGAACATTGATGGAGATATAAATAAATAAAAACCAAGGAAGAAACCCCAGGTGCTCTATTTGGCACAGAGAATGTTATCGTGCATATACTATGGTAGTGCTCTAGAGGTCAGACCTATCTATAGAATGAATCAGTGTCATATTTTGTGTTTAAATAGCAATTAGAACACTCTCAAGAACTTCACGTAAGTTATCGTGGTCATCATTTATTTATTTCGTTTACAAATCACTTCCCAGAGTGATGGATGTTTTCCTAACAATGATGTTGTAAGGTGGGTCAGTATTCTTGTCCCCCTATTGCAGATGGGGGCCACAATTGGCTGGGGTGGGTAGAGAAGGCTTGCTGCTCTTCCTGGGAAGAAGTTTCTTGCAATGCTCAGCTTCATCTGAACCTCCTGTAACGTAAGCCCATTTAATCTAATGGGCCTCAGTTGCAGGAGGGTACCTTTCAGCCGAATGTTATGAGAAACCTCTTGATGGAAACAGCAGTTGGACCAGGAAACCAATTGCCCAGTGCGTGGGCACGGCCTCTCTGAGTCTGGGCAGCTGCCTGTTGGAAATGTTCAAGTAGTGGGTTTCCTGCATTGAGCAGGGGTTGGAATAGATTACCTAAAAGGTTCCCCTTCCAACTTCAGGATCTAATGGGACTTCACCGCAACAGTGGATTTGAGCTGGGGACTTCTTAGTGCATTGCACCATCTCTCAGAACTATGCTACAGAAGCTCTGAATGTTTAAAGAAGGGATTGGGAACCTCTGGCTCTCCCAATTCAGCTGAACCACAGCGCTCACCATCCCTGACCATTGGTCATGCAGGCTGAGGATCAAGGGAGATGAGAGTCCAAGAACGGCTGGTTCCTCAGCCCTGATCCAAAGCATGAGGCTTGACAGGATTGTGTTCCAGGACATAGCAAGGAGTGTTTGCATGTTGTGTGGAGGTAGAATTTAAGGTATATGGTACCTTCAGTTTTAACCTTGTTCTACCTTCTTCATCCAGCATCTCCTCATCTTCAAATTCATCCTCATAGTACTGTGGATCAAAAGGCCTGTAATAAACCGGAATATGGGTTACCATGGATGTCTTCCCTTCCTTGCAAAACAATTTGACACCAGGACCGGAATTCTCACACAAAAACCCAATTATGGGTTTGTGGCCGCAGTTCCTTTGTACACATGGTAGGGGGTGGAAGAGAGAACAGAGAAGGTGAATGATGATTGGAGAAGGGCTGTAGCTCAGTGGTAAAACATCTGCCTTGAATGCAGAAGGTCCCAAGTTCAATCCCCGGCATCTCCATGTAGGGCTGGTAGCAATTCCCGTGGGACACCCTGCCAGTTAGTGTAGACCAGCCATGTCCAAAGTCTGTTTCGGGGGCCAAATTCAGCCCACCAGTTGGTTTATTTCCTGGGGTAAAATCCTTAAAAAAACCTCGATAACTTCAACCCTAAAAAAAGCTCGACTTGAATCCTAAAAAAAGGTCAACAACTTTGGTCGGCCATCATGGCTCTTCACTTGAAAAAAGTGAAAAAAGTTTGGACACCACTGGTGTAGACAGTGCTGATCTAGGTGAACCAAGGTGTGACTCAGTATAAGGCAGCTTCCTATGTCCTTAAGATTTGCACATTGTGCAACGCCACAAGCAGCTTGCTTATGCATTCTATTGTGCAGCTATGTTCTTCTGGAGCAAAACATTTCACCAGTGGAACAAGTGCACTGCTAAGTGACTTTCACTTTACACTACATTAAATACAACCCTCAGTTATTATCTTCTACCAAGACAGAGGGTTTCAAAGTCACACCTGAGTTTCCCTAGTACAATTCTGTTTATTTAAAATGTTTATATTCTCCCTTTCTTCCTTATAATAAAGGTGGTTTATAATAAAACCGAACACAGAATTAACTTGTTAGCATTAGTTTTTTGTTTTTAAAAAAATGACTAAAGGTGGGGGGAGGGGACTTATGGCTTTTTACCCCTGTGTATCTGTGGATAGCACTACAGATTGGTTTTTTGCTTTTGTTTTTTAAGACCCTGGAACACTTGTTTCCCAGACTGAGCCTGTGACTTTTACCTGGGCTCCACACTGAGGAAGTTGGGAAGCTTCACAAAATATAAGTCATTTCCTAAGTCTGTGTTGACTTTAGGAATTTCGACTTCTATCCGTGTTTCAGGAATAGGTTCTTCCTCCTGTTGATCCTCGTTCAATCCATTCTCGTCCTATTCAGTGGGGAGGGGAGAGAAAATCGCGCAGGAAATTATTGCTTTTAAATATAATTCCATCTCTTCCATTTATGCATATGTGTGATTGACCATACAGAGAACATACATTTTATCAACATTATGCCTGCTCAGGACATCAGCATAAGGCAAGCGTGGGGAACCTCTGGCCCTCCAGATGTTGCTGAACCACAACTCCTATCATATCCAGCCATTGGCCAATGCTTGCTGGGGCTGATGGGAGTTGTAGTTCAGCAACTTCCAGAGGAACCAAAGTTCCCCAATCCTGGCATCAGGAGAGAGGGGAAAAGAGACCTTCAACTTTCAAAAGTCCGAAATGGAATACACTTATCTGCAATCCCTTCTAAAAGGAACACAAATCGTTAACCCACCTTTTCCTAATACAATTTGATAATACAAATCTTAACATATGTGTAAGCATTAAAATATTAGTGATCAAGTTGTCAGGTTAAATCAAACACTGATGCAAAAGCAGGACCGGGTGACATGTGCCACCCTCTGACCTCACAGACCAACAAAGGTACTTACAATAGGTTGCCCTGGAGTTGGGGGCTTGTCTTCCCCATCGCTCCCCGAAGATATGTCATCTGCTCCTCCAAACAGATCCATTGCATCCTTATTACCTTGCCCAGAAAATAAGAAACAGAATTCATACTTAGAAGGTTGGAAACTGGAGGTGGGGAAGGACTGGCTTTGCTTTTAAAAGACACCTTATTTATAAAAATTACACTCTACAAGGGGCATAAAAGTTACCTACGACAGCATTACATATAAAAGGGTGGGTTCTATATTAGAAAGCCCAAATGTATGGGGTGCCTAATTTGAAGCTCTATCGAGAGGCTTGTCAATTCAGACACCCAATCACATCTCACGATAGCCTGACCTTCTACTTCCCTGCTCTTCCACCCCAGGCGTGGATGTTCCTTTGCTCAGAACAGATGAAGAGTTTTTATTATGGCAAAAAAAACAAGCACACAAATTCCTGCTGAGACACACCCACTATTGTGAGGTCTAAAGTCCTGTTCCATGGACTACCTGTGATTCCACAAAAGCACTTGAGTGGATTTAAAGGGCTTTCTACTTTAAGAGTAGAAATCCCTTTAATATTCCCCAGCAGGGCACAGCTGGCAATGGCTGTGACACTCAGCACTGCCTGGTTTCCTCCCACTTGGAGGAGGCGAACTGGCAGATGGAAGGAGATGATCATCCAGCAGCGGAATGCTATGGAGCAATAATAAGGCATGTTCGCTTGCTGAGTGGGATTATGGCTTGAAGGCTGCTGAGATCCATGGTTGGAAGCTCGGTGTCTAGCGAGAGACCTAAGGGAAGCAAGCAGGTGTTGATGAGTGGAAGCCGGTGGAGTTTGCATCTGGAAGCCAATGGATGCTACAAGGCTGATGTTTGTGGGTGTAAGCGAAATGGGGTGTGTGGGGGTGTGAGTAAATGTGATGTGTGAAAGGTGACTATTTCATGAACAGATGAAACCTGTGGAGTCTGGCAGGCTGTGGAGTCAAGTTAGCAGATGAAGTCACTAGGCAGAAGCTGGTGGAGGTGTCTGGGTAGTAGCCATGCCACTCATCATCCTTGTTTTTTCTCCTTCCAGGGCTGCATGAAGCCAGTGAGGTGTACCCATGGAAGCAATGAAGAAAACTGCAGGGCTTAAGCAAGTCAGCTTACATTTCTACATAAACGCCTTTCTAAATAAATCTACCTGTAGCAGCCATTCTATCTTTTTCTTCAAAGACAGGTAAAGGGATATCACACACCTATGTTGGTATCATTTCACATGCAGGGCATTCTGAGCAAGAAACAGATAAGAAATAAATGAATCAATCACCACTGAGGTGCCCCCACAATTGTCAGGCCTGGGGAGGTTGTGCTGATGCTTCCCCAGCTGTTGCCATTGGCTACAGACTGCCTGTGATGTCACAAAATGACGTGGGTGGGGAAAGACAGTTATTAGTGGGGGTGGGCAGAATGAATGAGGGAAGAAGCTCGGGAGGAGGCAACTCAGGAGAAGTTGCAGCTGGAGACACAGAGGGGAAACCTGTTGGCTCCTTCCTGCCTTCGTGTCAATCTTTCCCCCCGCTCTGATTCTAATCAGATAACCAATTAAAACTGAGAAAATTTCAAGAAATAAGAGGTAAAGTAACAGATTGGTTACAATATTTTCAATTAAATGAAGTTTTTAAAAATGATAAAAGGAAAGGATTTACTAATGAAATGTCAAGTTTCCAGAGAGAAATAGGAGAGAGTGATAATAAACTTATTTAAAAAATGAATAACTTGTTGTTGGAATGGGAAACTAAGGATGAGGAGGTAAAATGTGTTATGATAAAATGGGCAACAGGTGTGGGACACAATATGCAAATGACAGATTGGGAAAGATTATGGAAGAATGATTTGAAGTTTATGGCCTGTACTTTACTTAAGGAGAATTATATGAAAATGCTATATAGATGGTACCTGCTCCGGTCAAACTAGCAAAAAATGTATAAAACAAGAGATAATAAGTGTTGGAAATGTAAAGAAATGGAGGGCACTTTTTATCATATGTAGTGGCAATGTAAAGTTATTAAATGGTTTTGGGAAATGATTTACAACTATTTTTTTTTAAAAAAATGTTTAAAATAACCTTTGTTAAAAAACCAGAAGCCTTCCTATTACAGGACTGGATTTACCAACAAAATATAAGAATTTGTTTATGTACGCAACAACGGCTGCTCAGATATTATTAGCACAACAATGGAAAGATGAAGAAGTCCCCACGAAAGAAGACTGGCAAAGTAAGTTAATGGAATATGCGGAAATGGCTAAAGTGACTGGGAGAATTAGAAATCAAGAGGTCAACAAATTTAAACAAGACTGGGAAATCTTTATTGCATATATACAAAAGCAGTGTGTACAAGTTAATACATTTGCAGGATTTTAGAAATATTAGTAATATTATAGATAAAAGGCAAAAGATTTATACGATCTGAAGAGTAAACCAAGTTAAATGTTATAAGTTATATGTAAATTGATGTTAACTAATGTACAATAAAGGTTATTTTAGTAATATTATAAAGGCCAAAATTGGAATGTAAAATGAGGTAAAAAACTGATGGTCATGTATGAATAACATAAAACAAGGGAACCATATGGGGGGTGGAGGGAAGTCAGGGGACTCTAGTAGTCCCAGGTTATGGAGTAAATGTGGATTTTATATATAATTATTTTAAGGCTTTGATGTATGTGTTTTTTTTTAATGTGATGCTTTGTTATTGTAAAAAATTAATTAAAATATTATTTTTAAAATCTTTCCGTCTCTCATGACTCCTGTCCAGGTCTCACTTACATAGCTGTCAAAAAAGTCACGACTGATTTTTGTCACTTAGGAAACAGCTAACCTGCCCCAATAAACGTCCAAGGATCCACAGTGTTTGAAAAGCTTTCTTTTAGTTGAAATATTCCTCGTAGGTCTAGCAAGATATTTCAGGATCAATCTAAGAGGATTTTGGGAAGGAAAAACCTCAGCGACATGTAGGAGTTTGGTGTGTGAGCTGTTATGAGCCACAAAGACCTGGGTTTGAATGTAGGGGGCTGGTTTTTATCTGGCGTTCCCTGTGAAGAGAGAATGGAAATTGCAGCTCTGTGAAGGGAATGGGGGTCTCCTGACAACTCTCAGCACCTTTGACAATTTGCAGTTTCCGGGATACTGTGTGGGAAGTCATGGCAGTTAAACTGGCACAATAGTGCTTTAAATGGATGGCTCAGGATGTGGCCCGAGAGGGTGGCGGGCGAAGAATGATATTCGAACTCCCAGCCAGCCATAAAGCTTATGAGGCTTGGTATGATTATTTTCCACCCAGTCATTTTGACACTTTGGCACACCCTATTTGCAAAATTTGACAATTCCAAAATACAGACGAGCTTTCACTTTTGCAAGATTGAATATACTGCCTTCGGCTGTACTTGAGGGTTGATTTCAAAAAAACCCACTGGGAAAAGAATTATGTCCCTGTGGAGATGGCAGTATTGAGTCAGTGGCTCATGTGCTTCTGGCCTGCACTCTTTATAAAGATTTGAGGAGTGAGGTTTTTACCCCTCTATTATTGTCCATGCTGGGTCACTCAACCATTCCTACAGTGTCCTTTCTTTTAGCAGATCAAGATGATCAGGTGACAGCAAAAACTGCAAGGTTTTAGCGGGGGCAATTAGAATAAGATCTATTATTTGATTATTGATGTAAACCCCCAAAATGTATTTTCTATAGTTAAGTTTTTACCTCTGCCTTCAGTACATTTACTTTATTGCTATGGCTAGTGGCTGATACAAATAAAGATTCTTCTGATTCTGATTCTTTTCTCCTCTCAGACAGGGCTGTTGTGAGGATTTATTTAAAAGGGCAGGGAAATCAAGCATTCCCCTCTTTTTAATCTAATATTTTGATAATTTCATTATATCAACTTGTTTTATAGTCTGTTTGTTTTACTGGCATTTTCTTATGAGTATTTTATATTATTTCATGTAAAGTTTTATAATTTCATGTAAATCATTTATTATTAAATTGTTATTTCTTTATTATGTGTGTTAAAGTCACTTTTCTTACAAGGTGGCCCAAAGTGACTTGCCATACATCCTTGTTTATCCCTTCCTTACAAACAAAGCATTTAAAAACAAAACAAAAAACTAACTACCAAGTTTGCCCTCCAGCATTCCTGGAGAGAGGGAGGCAGAGCCTCCTGCTCCAGCTGGACTCCTTTGCCCTACACAGAAACCGCCTTCCAACAACCGGCTTGTGGGAAGGTGTAACGAAGTTATCAGGTAGACTTGGCAGATGGACCTGAGGAGCCGTGCATCTAAGGAAGCCAGTTCTCATTAACAAAAGGAGAAGGCACAGCTTCAGTGGCAGTTGGAACTTTGTCAGTTGGGAGAAGACAGTTAGATCAAAGTTAGGGCAAAGAGTCACAGAAACCGAGAGAGTGTCAGAGAGGGAGTGAGAGAGAAACTAGGTTATCTCAGCTAAGCCTGCCCCGGTCATAAAGATGTCCTGTCCTTTAAATGAGAGTTCTTCCACCCTGGGGGTCCCCACCTGTTGCTGCGCAAGACCCATCGTTACCAGCCAGTGTGGTCAATGGAGAGGGGATGGTGGGAGTTGGGGACCCAAGGTTGAAGAACACTGCTTTAAATGACTTTAGTGTACCTAGACTGGGAGCAAGTTTCTTACTTCTTAGTCTTTAAGGTGCCACAAGAATCTTTGTCATTTCAGTAGCAGGTATGTGTCTTTTGGTTTTGAGACTTTGCTCTGTATGCCTTGCCCTTATTTTATTTCTTAAAAAAAACCTTGCCCATTTGGCTTATCAATAAAATAAACCCTTCCAGGTATTTAGTGGTGTGCTTCAGATGCCTTTCTACTGGGGATTTTCTTTTGAAACTTAAGGGTGGTCCATTCTGACCATGCGGGGAATCAGGAAGTGGTCCCAATGAACTGGTTTGGCAAAAATTGACCTTATCTCCTAAACTGCTCTTACAATGAGACCTGGAAAATTATATGCACCACAGAAGGATACCAGGAGAGGGTGCTCGCTTCGGCAGCACAGATACTAAAATTGGTTTCCAGGAGAGGGAGCCAAACATTATTAAAACTATGTACCTGGGGTTGGATTATTGCAAATTGTTTAACTTGATTATAATATTGTAATTCTAAATTTTTATACCCAATTTTAATTTTGTATTTCTGTAGTGTTATAACTTGCAAGTGTAATGAAAGCCAATGTAAATTATTTTAACTCATTCTAACAATGTACATTTATTTTGTTGTAACCCACCCTGGGACCTAACGATGAAGGGTGAAAAAAAAATCCATAAATAATAGTATTTGGGGGGGGGGGAATAAGTATTAGGTAGCTCTAGAACAGATGAAATTGTCTCAGGTGCCAGATCCAGTCCATGGAGCAACACGGAGCCAAACCTGGTTTATAGGAACTTTCCCACTGAAGTACTTGACCTCCTTTGAACCCTATAAAACAGGGGCAGAGGAAATGTGGACTTCCAGCTGCTGTTGGGACTACAACCCCCTTAATCCCTGGCCACTGGCCTGCTGGCTGGGGGGTGATGGGAGTCCAACAGTATCTGGAGGTCTACAGGTTCTACATCCCTGCTCTAAAGCAAGTGACGAGATGACCCAAAATATTGCAGTCAGAGCTACCATGAATATAATCAAACATGTAGATTAGTTGTTAAATCAACTGTTGTGATGACAACTTTTGATCTACTGCAGTGGAGGATGTGAAGGGGAGCTTGGCACTGCAAACCCAACCACAGATGAGTTTTGTTTTTTGTTTTAATCCCAGATGACAGAAAGAGGGGCTGCTTACCTTTTTGTCCTTCCACATCACTATCCATTTCAGAATCTGATGCAATTTGTTTCTTACGCTTTGTTTGCATGACTTCTTCATCACTGTCACTGCCTCTAGCCGATTCTGCAAAAGCAAATATCAATCTTGAAGCCCCCTCATCACTTTCTATTATTATACTGTATATATTTCTATTAATATACTTCTATTAATGTATTATTATATATTACACAATCCAGACACCCTGAATAAAACACAGCAGGGCAATGTCACTTTGAAGAATGGCATTCGTACCAGTGGACTTCCAAAAGTATTGTTGATGAACCCACACGGGTGCTAAAATAAAGATGATGGAGCAATGCAGTGGCCATATATAAATGGAAGATACTCAAATCCCTACTTGGCCTTGAAGCTCCCTGGGTAGGCATTCAGCAATTTTTTCAGCCTTACTGCTATCAAAGGTTGATAGTGACAAACAAACAAACCCCCCAAAATTACAATCTGTCCTGAAATTTTGGGGGTTATATTTTTTTTATTAAAAGGTAAGTGGAAAAAGTGAGCAACTATTAAACCCAAATTCCAAGAGATTATCTAAAGGGACAGCTGCTCTGCAAACTAAAGATGGATTGTGCTAGACGTTGATTTGGGGTGGATGAAAAAGAGTAATCGTAGCCTTCAAGATATGACTACTAGGCCAAAGCTCAGTGGTAAAGCACATGCTTTGCATGTAGAAGGCTGGGAAAGAATCTTGCCCAAGAGCCCTCCAGACCTAAGGTTTCCCCAGCCCTGGGACTAGACATTTGCACCCTCAATTTTTCATACCCGATTTATGCTCATGCTCTTCTTCATCCTCCGAGAGCCTTCGCTCTTCATCATCAGAATGCTGGGGCCTCTCTTCATCAGAGTTCTGCATCTTTTCCTCATCTGAATGCTGCAACCTTTCATAGTCATCATCCGAGTTCTGCATATTCTCCTCATCAGAGTTTGGGGGTCTTTCCTCTTCATCAGAAACCTGCAGCCTCTCTTCATCATCATCTGAGTTGTGCATTTTCTCTTCATCCGAGTTCTGCAGCCTCTCTTTTTCATCAGAAGCCAGAGGTCTCTCCTCGTCGTCTGAGTTCTTCTCATCGTCATCCAAGTGCTGTGGCCTTTCTTCGTCATCTGAGTTCTGGAGCTTCTCGTCATCGTCTGACTGATCACTTCTGTCTTCCCTTTCCCATTTTTCATCCTCAGAGTGTGCTTTGTCAGAACCTTCTGCCTCAGAGTGGTGGCTGCCTTCCTCTGACCTGCGATCCTCTTCATCCTCGTCCTCCTCGTGAGCAGCTTCTGAGCCACTGTGCTGGTCCATATCTGACTGGTCATTATCCTCACGTTCAGAATGCCCCGAGCCTTCCGAGCGATTGTAGGACTGTTCAGACCGGTTATCGCTACCACTATGGTGAGAGGCCGCATCATCCTCGCTGTCGTCACCAAACAATTCTTTGTTACTGGGTTTCAAAGCCTCTCGGTCATCATCTCTGTCGCTCTCACTACCAGAAATATTACTGATGGAGCCAACAGGCTCCTGGTCAGAGTCTGAATCTGACCCAGAATCAGAATCTGTTAAAACCAAACAAACATAAAGGGACAATGTTAGCGAGAAGAAAAGAATCAGATAACATATATAAAAATCAGCTGACCAATACCATTTTATTTATGTTCACCTAGTCAGAAGGAAGCAAATCCATCAGATATATGCAATGTGGAAGTGATGATATTCCAGCTGAACTATTTAAAATTTTAAAAGATGATGCTGTTAAGGTGCTACACCCAATATGCCAGCAAGTTTGGAAAACTCAGCAATGGCCAGAGGATTGGAGAAGATCAGTCTACATCCCAATTCCAAAGAAGGGCAGTGCCAAAGAATGCTCCAACTACCGCACAATTGCGCTCATTTCACACGCTAGCAAGGTTATGCTTAAAATTCTACAAGGCAGGCTTAGGCAGTATGTGGACCGAGAACTCCCAGAAGTGCAAGCTGGATTTCGAAAGGGCAGAGGAACCAGAGACCAAATAGCAAACATGCGCTGGATTATGGAGAAAGCTAGAGAGTTCCAGAAAAACGTCTACTTCTGCTTCATTGACTATGCAAAAGCCTTTGACTGTGTCGACCACAGCAAACTATGGCAAGTTCATAAAGAAATGGGAGTGCCTGATCACCTCATCTGTCTCCTGAGAAATCTCTATGTGGGACAAGAAGCTACAGTTAGAACTGGATATGGAACAACTGAGTGGTTCAAAATTGGGAAAGGAGTACGACAAGGTTGTATATTGTCTCCCTGCTTATTTAACTTATATGCAGAATTCATCATGCGAAAGGCTGGACTAGATGAATCCCAAGCCGGAATTAAGATTGCCGGAAGAAATATCAACAACCTCAGATATGCAGATGACACAACCTTGATGGCAGAAAGTGAGGAGGAATTAAAGAACCTTTTAATGAGGGTGAAAGAGGAGAGCGCAAAATATGGTCTGAAGCTCAACATCAAAAAAACTAAGGTCATGGTCACTGGTCCCATCACCTCCTGGCAAATAGAAGGGGAAGAAATGGAGGCAGTGAGAGATTTTACTTTCTTGGGCTCCTTGATCACTGCAGATGGTGAAAGCAGTCACGAAATTAAAAGACGCCTGCTTCTTGGGAGAAAAGCAATGACAAACCTAGACAGCATCTTAAAAAGCAGAGACATCACCTTGCCGACAAAGGTCCGTATAGTTAAAGCTATGGTTTTCCCAGTAGTGATGTATGGAAGTGAGAGCTGGACCATAAAGAAGGCTGATCGCCGAAGAATTGATGCTTTTGAATTATGGTGCTGGAGGAGACTCTTGAGAGTCCCATGGACTGCAAGAAGATCAAACCTATCCATTCTTAAGGAAATCAGCCCTGAGTGCTCCCTGGAAGGACAGATCGTGAAGCTGAGGCTCCAATACTTTGGCCACCTCATGAGAAGAGAAGAATCCTTGGAAAAGACCCTGATGTTGGGAAAGATTGAGGGCACTAGGAGAAGGGGACATCAGAGGACAAGATGGTTGGACAGTGTTCTCGAAGCTACGAACATGAGTTTGACCAAACTGCGGGAGGCAGTGCAAGACAGGAGTGCCTGGCGTGCTATGGTCCATGGGGTCACGAAGAGTCGGACACGACTAAACGACTAAACAACAACAACATATGCAATTTGA
This sequence comes from Zootoca vivipara, assembly GCF_965207765.1. Taxonomy (NCBI): domain Eukaryota; kingdom Metazoa; phylum Chordata; class Lepidosauria; order Squamata; family Lacertidae; genus Zootoca; species Zootoca vivipara. The sequence goes on from NC_142596.1 coordinate 11,335,657, forward strand.
AGAACTAGTTACAGTGGTACCTCAGGTTAAGAACTTAATTTGTTCTGGAGGTCCGTTCTTAACCTGAACTGTTCTTAACCTGAGGTACCACTTTAGCTAATGGGGCCTCCCACTGCCGCCGCCACACAATTTCTGTTCTCGTCCTGAAGCGAAGTTCTTAACCCAAGGTACTATTTCTGGGTTAGCGGAGTCTGTAACCTGAAGTGTCTGTAACCTGAAGCGTCTGTAACCCAAGGTACCACTGTACTTGAAAGCGTCCAGGCCCCTTATCCCGCCTCATCCCAGCTGCGTTGCGAATATGACACTTTGCTCATGCTCATAGGAACTCTTTTTCTGCATGGCCGCTTCTCGTGCACTCTGGTACCAAAACAAGGCTTGGGGCTGAGCTCCGGGCTCGAACAAGAGAGCAAGGAGATAAATTCAAAGGAATCAAAAGGCGGTCGGGGGGGGGGGGGAGGGCGGGTTTGAGGTTAAAAGCCAAGGCCTTCTTCCGCGCATGCGTGACACAATGCGATATGCCCCTCCCGGCGTCACCCCCCCCCCTTTACCTTTTTGCTCCGGCTCGGTGTCAGCATCGCTGCCGAACAGCTCCTCCATGTCCGCCATGGCGAGGGGAGCCCAATTTCCTCAGCCCACCTCAGCGGACCCGGCGGCAGGGCTAGCGGAAGAGGGCGCCTCCTCGTGACGTAAAGCAGCTGCGACTGAGGGGGGAGGAGTCACGCCTAGATTTACAATAGAAGATGACAGAGATAGAAAATAGAGCGGTGCAGGGCCTTCACTTCCGGTTTAAAATGAAAACCTATATCCACTTGCGTTAAACCGGAAGTGTCCGCGTGGGCGGGCGATAGTGGATCGCATAGAGATAGAATATAAACAGAATCATCTCAATCTATATACAGTACCGTACAGTAGAGATGAAAAACCTGCGCTACAATGGGTCAGGGCGTCTGGCTGTTAACGAGAAGGCTGGAGGTTCGAGCCTACCAAGGGATGGCTGTGGGCAGGATTCCAGCATTGCAGGGGGTTGGACTAGATGACCCTTAGGCAGTACCGGATTTACGTATAAGCCAAACGAACTATAAGCTTAGGGCCCCACTCTCTTGGGTGCCCCAAAAAAATTTAAAGGAAAAAACAACTGGATGTACATTTCCATAATATAAGATAAATAAATAAAACCTACATACAACAGTGTTTTGTGTTGTGTAGGGTCTTATTTGTTATGTGCAAATGGCTTTAGGTCCATAAATGACCATATAGCATATATTCAACACAAAAAACAGCGACAATTTGTTGTTGACGACAGCTGCACATATAAAGGGCCCCATTACCTTCAGTCGCTTACTAGGGCCTCATCAAACCTAAATCTAGCCCTGTCTGTGCTACATGAGAACGTGTGAAATATAATTGTTAATTGCACACTGAAATGGAGAAATGCCTGTGTGTGTGCTGCTGAAGCATTTTAACATTGGAAAATTCCACTGGAGTATACAAAACTAGAAGAGAGCTCTCTGGGATCTAGCTGGGGTGATCCTTAATTGTTGTCGTTCTCTGCTAGCTTTCACGTGGTGTTTAATTTTAGATTACGTGAGGATATTGCAAATCTCTGGCTTGAAGGCAGTTCCCTATTAGCCTTTCTCTGGACGCCAGAGAGACAAGGATGTGATAATGAAGCGTCTCATATGTCCGGAATTTCCCAGACATACGGGTATATGGAATACTGCTGTCTCTAGCATTGTCCGGGTGGAAATTGGTAGTTATCCGGGAAAATCCATATGTATGGCAGCCCATGTTGGCAGTGCCAATTTTCCATAAACAACTTTGGGCAAAGCTCAATAACTTTTCTGTCCAGATTTTCACTCTTTGAAATATGGCAACCCTATCTCAAGGAGCTGGATGCAGGCTAATGCAAGCTAAGGGAGAGAGATTTGATTTTTACTCTGATCGTAATTATGTTATGTATATTTAAGAACATATGCTTGAATAGGCATATGCCTTACACATCTTTTTGGATGCATCATTTATGTTTTTGTACCTGTTTTTTTTTTAAGAAGTCCTGGTTATTAAAGCTTAGAATAGTAATTATGGGTCTGGACAATTTTTCTTCCAAAAGGAGTCAGCTTTTATGCATCCAGGCTGCACAATATTAATACCTGCAATAGAACCACCCTGCTAGATCAAGCCAATGGCCCATCTATTCCAACATCCTGCTTTCATGGTGCCAACCAGATGCCGGCATGGCCGGCAGGCAAGCAGCACCTGTGGTTCCCAGCAACTCAGGGCCTATTCAGAGCTTTATTGCCATTTATATAACGCCCTTCATCTGAGGATCACAGGGTGGTTTATAATATAAAAACACAAAAATATGTAACATAGTAACAGAGAGCAATAACTCCACTCCCTGCCCCAGTTTAAAAGGCCATATTTCTTCCAATTAGTCAAGAGCCTGGGAGAAGACCAACAGATGTCTCCAACATCTGGAGGGCAACATGTTGACTGCCCCTGCATTGATGCCTTAAACATATCTGACCAGTCCTGCCGTCTTCCCTCTTGTCTGATAGCCCAATGCAACTCATGTGCTTGGTAGCTGTGAATGCAGCCGCATGAAGTAAAAGGAAAGGAAAGTGTTATAAAATCATATTGGGGGGGGGGGTGTTGCAGGACACCATTATTAATGAACAGAGAGGGGTGACAGCTGCAATACCCAGAATCCTGTTCAATGCCATCTTCCCTGTCTCCCCACCCCTCCAGCTAGGACGAGACCCTGCCTGAAGGAAGGCTTAAGGATCTGCATATGCACAACAGTTAGCATAAACTCACACATTTCCCCTCTCCACCTCCCCTCCGCCCAGAACAAAACAATGTTTCCAGAAGAAGGGGGGGGGGGAAACCGCCCAAATCCAAAGTTAAACTTTTCTACTCAAGTTAATAATACAGCCTATTATATGTTCTCTTACCATGAAATCTCTATCCGCTGCCTCTGTATTAGAATTGCTGTTTTATATCTTAGAACTGTATATGTCAGGACTGCTACCTTTTAATTAGAAATCCCTGCATTAGGTATGTTTTCCAGGTATATTTTCTGTATGAACCCTGTATGATCCCAACCCACCTGAACCTTGCCCTACTACCACCCTATACCCATTCAAGGACACACGGACAATAGAGGGATTAGCTGGAACAACTTTATTCAAATAAATTGCCATCCTCAACGTAGCCCACCCTTCCATGGCCTGGAGGAAAACACCTGCCGGGCGGACTTCCACCCCACGGAAATCGCCAGGAACTGCCCCACCTCTGCACCCATCTCGACTGATTGCCCTTCCTGCCAAACAACAGGGAGCACCATCAGCGACAGGAGAAGAGCAATTGACATCTCTCCATCTGAAAGGAAAAGTCATCTCCGCACCCAGCTAATCCGATCCCCCACCCGTCGCCCTTGTCTCCCCCTCCCTCCCAGTCCAGAGATTTCCACGCAGGGACAGGAGGGCATAAAAAGGGACTTTACCATTTCCCGGGGTTCCTTCCTTCTTTCCAGAGGCAGGGACTCTACAGCTGTAGCTTTGCATTCTGCAATAAAGGGATCAGTTTGTTTTTCCTGACAGCATCGTGTGGTCTCTGTCATTTTCCCGGCGGAGCTGAACTTAGTGCAAATTTTGGAGCTTCCGACCCGCGTCTGTCCTTCTTAAAAGGCAACGCATTTTGGGGTACATTTTTCATAACAATATGGCGAGCCAGGGCAGGAGACTCCGTTTAGCCGTACTCTTGGGGCGCCGTGGTTGGGGAGCCCAAGCGCACCCAGCCATTTGCAGGGGGGATCCCCTTCCCCGACTGTCCCTGGAGTTCTGGCCTAACTGGGATCCTTAGCGGGACCACACAGGGAAAACAAACAGGATCCAGACGGCCGTGGGGGTTGTTTTCCAAGATTTTCTTCTCCTGTTGTCGCGAGGTGATCAAGCTTCAGGAAAAGAAGGCAGCGCGCTGCAACGTGAGTATCAATAGGGAATTGGCTCTTCGGGGTGGGAATTGTCACAGCAATCAAACTCTTTCCTATTTTTCACAGCCAAAAAACCCAAAGCCCGTCGGAGTCTGCCCAGGCTGGAAGGTTTTGCGGCTGCCCTTTCCCTCCCCAAGGCTTGTTGTCCGTCGGAGTTTTGCCCAGATAGCAAGCCTTGGCAACTCTTCCTTCTCTCGCTTAGCTATCCCGGGTGAAGACGCCCCTCTGCCATGGCGACCTTTTGTTAGGTATGACCCATGACCAGAGATTGCAAGTGTGCCCGTTCCCTTTTCCTACTTTACATTCCTCAGGTCCGATCTGGCATTGCGTAGGCAAGCGTTCAGTAGGATCTGAGTCTAGAGAGCAAGAGGCAGGGAGATTGCTGTGGCACTATTAAATTGTGGGTGGGAATAAGAGTCCTCCTCGGAGTGTGCCCACTTTCCTAGAACGTTTTCCTAAGGAGACTTTCCAAACCCCATTTTCCCTTAGAGAGCCCTTTAGCAAACCTTCCCAAGCCCACTTTCCTATCGGAGTCGGTCCACTTTCCTATCGGAGTCTGTCCACTTTCCTTAGACGTGCCCCAGGTTCCCCAGGAGTCCCCAGAACCCCGAGAGACCCCAAAGCCCCGTCGGAGACTGCCCAGGGCTAGAACTTGCGCAAGTGCCCCTTCGGAGACTGACCAGGGCAAAAATGGGTGCACCCCTGTCCAAAGAGACAACTCTGCAGGCTTCAGGGGAGAAATAAGCCCAAGGAGAGCTTACTTCCCGTCTGAACTCTGATAGACGCCTCCAATTGTATTTAAGAAATGTTTCAGGGTCTAAAAACAAAACAAAAGAAAAAACCAAAACAAAATGCAAGCTTGCTTAAATAATCTTATGTAAGGGCTTGATCAACCCAAAAACAATGGCAAATATTTAAAAGAGTGGAGGTAGTGTGTAAAGGTTTGTTTTAAAGAGGCTGTAGAAGGCCATTTTTTCCTCTCCAAAAGTAAAAAGAGGGGGCAGGATGAAGGAAAATAAAGAGTAGTAAGTTTGAAAATGCTTGCTCAATGCTTTGAAAAAATTTTGAAACTTGAAAATGTTCACTTCATGAGGTGTGCAAATGTTTGGTATTGAGAGAGGCTCCAAAGGGGAGTCTTTCTCCAAGTGACTAGATGAATATTGACTAAAGGAAAATTGAACAGCTATTCCAATAAAGGTGATTTGTTTGTCAAGAGTAGAGCTTCCATAGCCAGGAATTGTCTATCTGAGTCTAGTTTTAACTTCAATTGTGTTGGACAGAAGGGTTATTGTTGGGCTCCCCATATCAGTCTCTTAAGGAAAAAACTCATCTGCTAAAGGGTTCTGTATAAAGTTGGTATTTTCATTCAAATCTTGTGAATCCTGTATCTTAGAGGGTTAGACTAAATGACCTCAGGGTCCCTTCTAACCCCCATTTTAGAGCTATGTGAAAGGCAATGTGTCTGATGTGGTGATGGGTTGAAATTCAGCCCAGCTCTGCTTTCTGGCAAGGAAAGATTATTGGTTTTCAGAGTTGGAACAAGAGTGTCATTGTTGTTTTTATGGAGCGATTATATAAGTTTTCATCACTTTGTCTATTAAGGTTTAAAGTTTAAGCACATATGAAAGTCTTGAACATTTCCCAATCTTTATCCAATCTTAAGGTTTGCAAAAGGCTTCTATATAACGTTGGTACTTTTAATCTTCCCCTTCCTTATTTTTCCCTTAGTACACACGTGTGCTTCCGTGATAGGGCATAGCCCGTGTTTCCTTCCCAGTCAGGCATCTGTACTCAAATGTATGTGTATCCTAAGGGCGGTGATAGTGTTGAGATCCCCATATTTCAGAAGGGGTGGACTAGATTACTCAAGCACTGAAAAGTGACTTTAAACTCTGGTGGCTTAGTGAAATGGCCTGAATTCAGTCAAGCTTTACTCTTTGGTGGAGAAGGATGGAAAGATAGATTTTTAAAGTTTGGCATGAAGAGTTTGAGGTGCCATTCAGAAAGAGGTAGAGATGGTATATCATGCATTGAAAATGAATGTCTGGTGTTTTTCCCCCCACCATATTGTCAGCTATTTTTTAACTGCAAAACTCCAGCCAACAGTTCAAGCACATACAAATTCATAATCAAGCAGAATGAGCCTTGACCATCCCTGTACATAAAGGCCAGAAGAATTAGTCTGGAAGATGGTGAGGCTGAGATGAGTGAGAATGTTGAATATCATTAAGTCTGCTCTGGCCATATTACCCATAGATAAGGGGGCAGGGAATTTAGTCTGCCATGGCTGAAATTATTTAAAACAAACAAACATTTGCAATTTATGAATTCTGACCGGTCATTTACCCATACATAAGGGGGCGGGTCATTGTTCCGCTAATGACTAGAGGGAAAGCACACTAATAATAATAATCCACATTTGTGAAATATTTTGAATAAAAGTCTGCACCCCAAAAACCCTGTAGATAAAGGGGGCAAATCTAGATTTCTTTTGCCTGGGGTATGAGATGTTTATATAGTACAGTAAACATGGCTAATTAGTGCCATGACTTCATTAAGTAGTTTAATTTAACCAAACTTTTATTGCAGCTTTCTTATGAAAATATTGGGTTGTCTGGATGTTGAAGTTTTATATATTAAAAGTTTAAGATTTATAAGTCTGCTTCCAAAGCAGCAAGGAACAGGAAATAAGAGGTGTCAGAAATATCTCAGGATACAAAAGCTATAGAAATGGATTTAAACTGACCAAAGAATTTAATTTGACCACTTTTGTTGCTGGTTTGGTGGGAGTGTAAATTGCTGGGTTTCTGTGTAAAATCTAACCTATTCACCCTTCCCTACCTCTTTTCAAATGGTGACTTAGCCAACAGCTGCAACACTTTCAAGTGGTACAATAGATTTCTGAATCACAAACTCTGTACATGCACAGAGGCTATGCCAGCTTGAAGAGAAAAATAGAGGAAAAAAGGTTAAAAGACAAAACAAAAACAGCAACCAAATGCTGAAGGGCCTGTGCCCTGCAGGGGGAAATTTGTTTAAATTTCCCTATGCGTCTTTGACTCCAGGGGTCACTTGAGAAAACAAAAGGGTCAAGTGTTGGACCATCATTCCAAATCTAATATGCAAAATTCTTTCCAGAGGTAAATATCTCAGCACTCCCACTTTGAGTTCATCGCTTGAGTACTTTTTGTTGTTGTTTGTTTCCCCTTTCAACAGGATACTGATTGTGATTTTAGTCAAGGGCTTAGAAAAAAACTCCAGACTATGCAAACCAAGGGTCTGCTCCCCCTTTCCAATGGGTATTCAGGAAGCACCTTCAGATACTTATCTCACATTTGCATTTCACCCCAAGCATTAACTCCTGCATAACCTCCCCCCTTGCAAAGTTCCAACCTAACATGCAAAAATTATTCTCACAGCTTTCCCAGGAAGAACATTTCTAAAGGATATGTGAAGGACTAAACCCCAGTAACAAGTGTCTATTCTTTTCTCCCACAGCAAAAAAAGGGGAAAAAGGGGGGGGGAGGTGAAGAGATAAAGACAGTAATTTCTTTCCTTACAGTCTGCAAAACGAGCTTAAATCCCTACTGTATTAGTTTACTTCCCGCTATAGTTTTATATATTTCCTTTACTTTGACGCTTCTCTTTAGGTTACAAATAATCTGCTTTCATTTATTAAATCAGTTTTTCCATTATGTCTATGAAATTAATCTAACCATACTTGCACAACTTTAGATTGCTGCTCTTTATTTTCATTTGAGATGCTCATTATTAGAAATTGTGTGTTTTAGCATTTATTTATTTATTTTGGTTCCTCATATGTCAGTGTTTTGTTTTGTTATATTTTGGGGCATGTCCATCAGTCCATCACGTGGAATGAGGTCTTTCATTCACTGCATCTCCAAAACTTATTACTGATGTTTATTCAGGTACCATCTGTGTTTTTCCCCATAGAGTTCTCTTTTATCAGATAGCACATGATGACTTTTAAGGTTTTTCCCCATTATTTTACCATTCACCTTCAAATCTTTAGGTTACAGTCCAATATTAACCTGTATGGTCTTTATAATGTCTTCATATTATTTGATAATAATTCTTTTTTTTAATCTGAGATTTTTGTGTCAAGTCCATCTGAAAAAATTGTTGAGTGGTAATCTAAATATTATTTTGTTCTTATTTTTGATTTATTTTGCATTTCTACTTTTTTGTATTTCTACTCTTTATTTCTGTACATGTGAATGTAACATCTAAGTCATTCTTTCCGTAGTAGTGGTAATAATAATAATAATAATAATGATGATGATAATAATAAACCCCTAGGTAAAGGAAAACAGACTTAGCAGCTAACAACAGTAGTAATTATATAGAAAAAATACTTAATGCATCAAGATTTTATTCTTTGCAGCTTCCCAAGAAAACTCCAGGAGATGTTTTTTCCCCTTTTTCCCTCTTCTTCCCTTTGGCCTTTGCCCTTTCCTTCTTCTAACTGTGCCCTTAAGTACCCCAAACACTGCCCCTTACAGCATACTCCTTCTACAGATGTTACTACAGATCAATGATGGAAAAACCTTGAACCCAAATCCTCCAGACCACAAGACTTTTACCTGCAACAACAGACACCAGAGTTTTCAAACTGGCCACAACAATCTCATTCCAAAGGGATATGGACTGACAAAAGGGGGGATTGGGAAAATTTACAAAGGGGAGGGAGTTGAATTGTAAGGACATTTTCTTTCCCTTTCTGACCTCAAGCCCATGTGCCCAATGGTTAAGGATGTGAGAAAAAGCAAGAACTGCCTCAAAACCACGATTTACCAATTTGTAGGGTTTGTGTATTATGTGTTATTATGTAGGGGGGTGGAGGGCTGACAAAGGGGGGAAAGTGAATTGCAAGGACATATACTCTCTTTTGACTTCAAGACTCTGTGCCCTGTTAAGAGTTGGCCTCAAGATATGCAACTGATATATAATTACGTGATATTATGCAGAAACATTGACCTATGCCTGACAAGTATATGTTATTTCCACAAAGGGGGGCATTTTTGTGTTTTCTAATAGATCAGGCTATTGCATAGTCCATTATTTAGATTTAGATAAATTTGTGACCACATTTCCTTATCTCACCTGGCACTTTGTAGTGTGCCAGCCTTCTTTTTACCAAGAAGCAGTTTCAGGATCCATGAAACCAGCAGATACAAGAAGGTGTATATGCCTTGATTTACCAGGAATGGTTCCTTATAGAATTAAATTGACCAATTTGGACATGTGCCCTTTTCAGCATGGTTTTTATGGGGCTGTATAAATTATAATTGGGTCAATTCTAATTGGGCAAGTGTATCCAAGGTGCAAGTAGCTTTCTCCCTTTAAGAGCAACTCCCTACACTGCAAGACCAGAGCCTATAATAAAAAATCCCATAGAAAGGCCAAGGCAAAGGCATCTCTCTCATGACATGTCCAAACCTGTGGCAGCTATGGTGAGTGCCAGGTGACATGGTCAATATGAAAGCCCTAAGGGGATTCACCAGGGATTGTTGCTGCTGTGCCATGATGGAGGTGTGGGACCAGAAAGCTAACTTTGACACCTGAGAACACACAAAAGGCAAACTCCAAGGAAACTGCATTTTTCAGTCATTGGTGGACCTTCCCGGTAATGTAAGGCATATACCATTTCTTATAAAATGCTTCTCCCAAGCCCCCCTTTGAGCCGCCACCACATACCCCTAGGTTGTGCCAATGTACCACCTGGGAAATGGAGAATATTATGTGAGGCAATGATTGGTTGTTACACAACAATATTGCCTCAGAGAGGGGGCTGTTATAAAAGCATTGATAGCAGGTTAGAGCATGGCATTGACAATGCCAAGGTTGCAGGTTTGATCCCAAATGGGACAACTGCATATTCCTGCATTTCAGGGCGTTAGACTTGATGATCCTCGGGGTCTGTTCAAATTCTATGATAAAGAGGGAATGTATGTCTTCTTTCTGCATGGTAAGGGAGTCCCAATAGTTGGTTATGAAAGTTTTGTCTGACTTAATAGATGCCGAATATCTCCCTTAGCAATTTAAGAACAAAGGCATAGTGGAGTTGGAACACAAGACCATCCACAAGGTCTATGTGCATCTTTTTTGACTCATCCAATCCCCAACTGAACCAAGTTAGTCACCAGAGTGACATGTACACAGAGCATTTCATGGTGAGAAAAGCACGTCAATTTGCAGTGACTACTTGGGAAACACCAAGATGCAGACCATGTACCTCAAATTCTTTCTTTCTTTCTTTCTTTTTTTTTTACTTGGACCTCAATTTCTGATATAAAGGGCTGCCTTCCAAATCACATGAAACAATAAACCTACTTAAAGCAGGAGAAAAACCACCTTGTAATTATACTTTGAAAAAATCATTTGGATAATTTTATTACAATAACAGCAGCATACAGCGCTGGCATTCCTATATATTCCCATTCATGTTTTTTCCCCGCAGAAACTTTGCCCAAAGACTCGAGAAAGTTTATAGCTTACAAACAATATTATCTGTATCAAAAATAGTAAGAGAAGATAACATTTGTAAACAGTATTAAGTGGAAACACACTATTTTGTCATATAGTATGAAAACATTCTGTTCAAGATCTTGAAAGTGGAGCCTAAAGCCAAGGGTTGTTTGTTGTTGTAGTTTTAAGAAAAGGATAAGTGCATATATTTTAAAACATAAAGCAGTCTCTCATCTCAGCAAGAACCATTAGGCTAAAAATGCACAAAACCTTCACCTTTTGGGGAAATGGCCCAGTTCTACAGTCATTTCTGAACCATCATTGTATGTACTTTCATGATATGTGCCCTTAACAGTAAGCTTAGCGAACTGGAATGAAGTATGAAAAGTCAGACGATTGCACTGTATTATAGTGTGCAACTCAGAAAGCTTTACGTTCCAAGGAGTAGAAACAGGAATGCATACAGAACTAGAAAGAGTTAAAGTATCCTCAGAAGTCCTACCTCAAAGGGACAATTTGATGGCTTTAAGCAGGTTCCCTGCCTCTTTTCTCTACTCATAGAGAAGCTTGCTTGGCATTAAAAGGATGCCTGCTTCTCTCCACTAGGACAATGATCACTGAACTCTTCCAGGCTAGTTACCAGCTCTCAAACACCTCTAAATTTAGGTGCTGCTAAATGCTCAGATCACCATAATACTGATGGTTCATATGGACTAAGGGGAGCCAACGTGATTCTCTCCAGGTGCTTCTTAAACTCCTGTCACCTCCAGCCAGGGTAGTCAATGGTCATTTTGGATGGTCAACAGCCATCAATGGGAGGTCCTGCCCGAAGCAGGCCACCCCACTGACCACTCCTGGTCTGAAGCACAAGAGAGCTTCACACACACTTTACTGCCTTCCTTCATCTTTAACTGAACATTTTCTGGCGGTCATCGAGGCACCAATGAACTCTGCACCTGATCTGACAAATATGAAACGAAATACAGAACCCTCCCGGTAACAGAAAAAACAGAGAAACATTTACTCTGTGTGTGTATATGTGTGTTCTGACAACTTTTATATTGTATTAGGCACTACAGAAATTGAAAACCATCCACTCCACAACACCTCTTGATCCTAATGTGATGCAGGCAAACTCCCATGCAAGCCCCATTGAACTGAATGGAGGTCATGCAGTAGTAGCACCCCACCCTCCAAGTTTCAGACAATGCAATACTGTACAAGTATTTATTACTACGTTTTGGTTAACTTAGTATAGCCCCACTTGTTGAAAAACACCCCTGGGGTATTCCTGCCCATGCAATGTGGCTTGTGTGAGCCAAGTACCCAAGGAAGTGCAGGGCTGCAGTCTTAATAGATAGATTTTTTTTTTATAAAAAATGCATGCAGATGATTTGAGCACATTCTCTAAGGGGAAAAAAACCACCTCTAAATAAAGCCTGCCAGTTTGCAGCCTCAGCTCTCTTCTAAAAAGCCAGTCCTGTTTTGTGGCTCTCCATATGTCTGAAGCAGGCTGTTTCAGAAGCCCCCCCCCCCAATAAAAAACTAAACTGGGTGTATCAGCCACCTGGCAGGCTGTAAACCTGACAGGCATTTTGCCAAGAGAGAAAAAAAAAGGGGGAGATAAAGCTACTTAATCTTTTGATTTTTCAAAACAAATCTACACTATCTTCTACTAAATAGGTGCATCGTATTTACACACTGAAACTTTTAAAATGCATATGTTTATACAGAGGCAACTACCTCCCCCCCCATTTTATTTCTTGTTGTTGGGACTGTTTTAAAGCTTTGCAAATGAGAAAAGAGATTTGGATTTGTTTCCCAAAATTGTTTTAAAAAATGCACGTTTCTGTTTTACACACCTAAGTGCCAACAGAAACAAACATATTAATATGGTTTCTTTAATGCAGTCTCTGCATCAAGATGCAATGCAAAAAAGCAAACAAACCTCTGCCCTATAGCAGCCTCCAGATAGTATGTACTACAACTCCCATCAGCCCTTCACTATCGTGGATGATGGGAGTAGTAGTCCTAACATCAGGAAGACACCTGTTTTAGGATGACTGCCCTACAGAAACACACAACTTTAGCTTTGGTGTTCTCAGTGCACTGGCTCGGAAAAACGTATCACTGATTTCAACACAACTTCCTTTAAGGTAAAATGTTTGCAGTCATGGTCCATATTCAGAGAGACAATGATGTTAAAAAGAGCACATCAGAGTTGGGCACCAAGTGATTATACACATATACATATACATATACATATATCCTGCAACTTTAATCAAAATGCTTGTGTCCTGGCCTGATGCTCTGCTCTGTGCCATTTAGTTTTGCACTCATCAAATCAAAGAGTCAAAAGATGTCAGAAAAATGAAGGAAAACAAGAACAAACCTGGCCAGAGTTGTTTCCTAGTTTTGCTAAAGATAGAACCCTGAACTAAAAAAATGAACCTGGAGTTTACTCTGTGAATCCTATTCCATATGCTACTATTGCTTGCGCTCCATTGACTTTTATCAGGGTTTGCATAAGAGAAGCTTGACGGATTGTGTCCAGTATGCATTATTGTTCCCCATGCTACGTGAAACTGGAGCTGTAAGTCAGCAACAGGCATTAACATAGTGGCATTAACACGGTCCTTACTTCACAGTAGGAACCAACCTCGAGTCACAAAACCATCCTGTTAGTTGTAGCTGTTGTAAGGTTAAAAGTGTTTGTTGTTATTAACAGATGTTTGAAAACTGGATTTTACTTGCAAGCTGCCAGCTGCAGCAGAAATAGGAAAGAATAAAACAAATTCCTATGCACATGATGGATGTAGCAGAGTAAGGGCTAGAGCCAGGGGTGGGGGCTCAGTAAAATACCACTTGGTATTTTAAGTCAGCGAACCCCTAGTGGCAAGGTTGGACAACTGAGAAGGCTCCACTAAAAAATCCCCACAGCATCTCAGAGCAGTCAATGCATTGCCCCAGAGCATCGTGGGAAACTAAAAGTGGTGATGCCCAACTGGGAGCCATTTTAATTCCTCACAATGCCCAAGTGATGCTCCGTTGGCTGCCCTGGGGCATTGTGGGTAATTTAAAATGGTGGCCTACGGGAGGCATCGGTGAAAGTGGGCCCTGATGTGGTGCTCAGAGGCTGCAAGGCCACAGCAGTTGTCTGTGGGTGCTGGTAAGTACAGAAAGCCTAAAGTTTCTAAAAACGTGCCGTGTCACATTGGTCAGAACTCACAGCCAAAGAGCATAAAACTTGGTTGCCATGTGTTTTGGCCTATACAAAACAGCTTACCAGAGGACCGCTACTTGATGCTGTGCTATGACTCACTGAAGAGTGTGTGTGTGTGTGTGCGCGCACACACACACACACACACAGATTCCAAGGAATATAACAACATGACGCGGATGAAACAAAAACACCAAAAGGTCTATAAATACATCCAGTTCAGACATAACAGAAAAAAGGTGCCAAAATGTCATGTTCTGTAAGTTGACAGAAAAGAAAGCCAACCAAACACCAGATATTGCAAAGGCTGTGGGCTTAAAATACCATTCTCCATTTCTGTCTGCTTAACTTACCTCCAATGAGGTAAAAGAGTAGAAGCAGCCCTTAAAAGTGGGATAATAATCTCTTATAAAAAGAAGTTTCAAGCTTAAATCTCCATATCAAGAAAGCATTCTACATGGTCAAAGCATGTTAAGAAACAGAGGACTAACTCCAGAAGCAGCGATTCATCCGCATCCCATACAAAGTTGAAGTAAGTGGTCAAAGTCCTTTGTTTTTTCTTGGAAGGGTATCTTTCTCTCCCCCACCCTACGCAAAACAATTGTTTTCTAAAAATATGGAGTCCGTATTTTAAATAAGGACTCCGGGTTTCCTGCGTGAAAACTTGCTCCTTGTGGGTTTAAAACTATCTGCTGATCCTTGACTGCATGCCATGCAGATACTCCGCAGATGCTAGAATTGGTACTTATCTTTGTGGAAGACACACACTCAAGTTCTGAAATAAAAGGCTGTTCAAGAATGGATCTTGGGCAGATGTAGTTACAAGGCTTTGAACATACATGCGTTGGATATCACGCATACAAATATACATTTACAACACAGACACACAAAAACAGAACACCCGACAACAGGAGGAATGGCGATTCCAGTCTTTTCCCTTCTACCCAGGTAAGAAGTAATCTTGAGGTTGCCGAAGAAACCATCTAAGCAGATGCACCTGGAGGAGCTCCAAATTCTCCATGCCACACACATCTGGCAGTCGGCAAGGTTTATTGATGGTCTCCTTCCACTCTTCTTTTGCGAACTGCGCCCACAAGATGTGGGGGAAGAGAAACAAGACATGAGACAATGCTGGTGTAAGGCTATCATGTTTCTGTTACTGGAATGATGTCTATTAACAGGCAAGAACTAGGAAGACTAATTGCAGCATCTGTCATGCACATTAAAAACGGTGGCCATGAATGAATTCTCCTACCCTTTAGCAATTTTTTTAAAAAATTCTTTATTATGGGTTGGATCCAAAGTTCCCTTGAGTGAGCACAAACGCACTTCTGCTTACACAACTAGACCCCATCTTGCATTCCACCCATGCCTCTTTCTCCCGCTTTACTGTCCCAAACCACATCCTATGTCATTCCAAAGCATCCATGACTGATGAATGGTCCATTCTCACCATCCAGCAAGCCAAATTTTAAAAGCCCCAGCGAACCTGAAGAACAGTTTGTAATGTGGCAGTGGGTATATCAGGCACCCCCAAACTTCGGCCCTCCAGATGTTTGGGCTACAATTCCCATCATCCCCCAACCACTGGTCCTGTTAGCTAGGGATCATGGGAGTTGTAGGCCAAAACATCTGGAGGGCCGCAGTTTGGGGATGCCTGGGGTATATGATGTGGTTAACAAAAAACCACATCCATGCTGCAACACATTGGTATTGCAGAGCTGTTGCTGCAATTACTCTTCCTGTGCCTTTTGCCTGCATGGCAAAGATACTTGATGCTATTCAGCACTTTTAAAAACGGGTCTGGGGTCTTTGCTGTACCGGCACAACTACAGAAACACAGCACGAAAACACAATTCTCAGCAAGCAGGTAATGTTGACCTGAATTGGTAAGAGATTAAATACACAGCATATTATTGGAACAGTTCAGGAAGGTCTCCTACTGCAAACCTTGTTTTTTTTTTTTCAAACCAGGCAGGGAAATATTCATTCCAAAACAGTTAATTTGATAAGCCAAAGATTTAACTGGTCAAATTCTGCACACACAATTCTCTGGCCTTTTCGCTAGGTTAAGAAAACATGTTAGTCCATCAAGTCAACAGTAGAGAGAATTCAAACAGTCTTGTAAATATTTTCAGAAGGTTACTGAACATGTATATCAAGCAAGGAGGGAAAAAATATGTATCAGCGTGGTATTTTGAAAGGAAACAGTTATTCAAAATTTCTAAGTTTAAATGTACTGAAAACTCATGTTTTGTAAGAATCGGTAACTAAGAAGCTTACTCCATTGGCGCAGGCAGACCTAGGCTTTGAATAATCCAATTTGCTTTTTCTAGAACCAGCTGGAGTGCAAAACAGCAGCTTAGAGGCACTTATTTATTTAATGAAATTTAGATACCACGTAAGACATTAACTATATATCTGTGCCTTTTTACCGCAGCTGCTGGTTTGATTCCACAACTTGCAGGCCTAGGGAAAGCTGATCTGAATGGAGACCACAGCAGAAGAAGGTAAACGAGTTGAAGCCCGCTTATACTAGGATCCTCCTTTGGACGTCCTGCATAGGCAATTTGTGTTTTTAAAAAGCTCTTCACTCTAACCAATGCGGAACTCAATGGTGCAGTTGATCCCAGTTGGTTTGCTCAGCTGCTTGGTGGAGGCAGCAAGCCTCCCTTACCAATGCACAATTACGAGTGACGTCATGTGACACCAGGAGTTTGTGCTTGTGGGAAACAGCCTCACAGGCAAAAGTGGGACCTGTGCTGGGTCCAGTTAGGTTAGTGCAGGCATAGGCAAACTCGGCCCTCTAGACATAGTCAACCCCTGGATTTGAAGATAAGGAATCCTATGGGGCTGTCAACTCCCGGATATGAAAGTAAGGGCGCTGAATAAAGGAATGTCCCGCAAAAAAGGGAAAGTTGACAGCAATGCCTCCAGATGTTTTTGGCCTACAACTCCCATGATCCCTAGCTAAAAGGACCAGTGATCAGGGTTGAGGGGAATTGTAGTCCCAAAACATCTGGAGGGCCGAGTTTGCCTATGCCTGGGTTAGTGGGACAACTGTTCCCCCCACCCCCAACTTAAAGTCCACAGAATTAAGGAACAAGGAGCCTCTGAGCACATGGCCCAGTACATTTTTTAATTTGGTACTGGAAATTAGTCCACAGGTCCTTTCACTTCAAAATCTGATGCCCCTCTCCACCTTTCTTCATTGCAGCGTCCAAACTGGGAAAGAACAAAATGCCAAAAAGGATTGGATTATTGCAACACGTTCCACTTTGGAGACGACTTGGATACAGTCGTGGCCAGATAGATTACTGCCAGCGGTTCTGTTTAGATCTTACCTAACGTGTTTTAATACAAGTGCGCTGGTTGCCGAGTTTATTTCTAGGCCCAATTCAAGGTGCCCATGTTAGTGTTTAAAGCCCTAAATGACTCAGGTCCTCAAATACCTGAAAGACTGCCTCATCCCCTACTGACCACTTTGGGTGTTAAGATTGACAGAGGAGATGCTATTGGTTGTTTTCCCATCCTCAGAAGCTTGGGGCGGAGGCAACTCGGAAGACGGCCTTCTCTGTGTCAGCCCCAAAGTTGTGAAATTCTCTCCCAAAAGAGGTGCCCCAGGCTTCTCCATTGTACAGTTTTCAGTAAATACCAAACTTTGGTATTCACCCTTTGACATATATTTAGGACCCACCTCATTCTGTGTTAGCAAGATGGTTTGAACTGTTTTTAACATTGTGTTTTAATTTCTGTAACCTGCCCTAAGACCTTAGCGTGAAGGGTGGGTAATAAATACATAATAACAACAACAATAACAATAACATGAATTATGGGAATTACACTGGAACTTAGTCCAACGTTGATTTTATTTAACTGGATCAAGGAGGGTATCCCAAAGGAAGTGAAATCTTTTAACAACTACCTTGTTAACAGCAGCACCCAAATGTGTTGGGATGCAAGTGGAAAAGTCCACTTGTTACATTTATTTTGTATTTTTCTTTATTCCACACCCTATGCTTTTGAGCCCAATCGGCTCTGAGCCTGTTCTTAAAAAACAGTGACCCATTATGACACTATATATTGCAACCCATTGCTGCATGAAACTGGCTCAAGAATAGAATCGTACAGGATTTCATTTATGCCTCCCTAATTAATCATGCTATTAGAAAGGAATTCGAGAGCCTCCACGAAATGAAAAAAGCATGCAGAAGAGTGTGATGGAAACATGGAGCAACAGTGCGCAAACGAAGAGTTGTTAGGAGACTCATACAGAGACAAGGAGTGTTTTTAGGCGAATTTCTCTTGCAGTGTTCAGTACCCAATTGGGCGTTTGCAATAACCTGTCTCAGAAGCTTCAGGGCTGAAGAGATGAAAGGGCATTTGATGACATTTTTACTCTTACGCCAGACTAGGAAAGCAAAATAAAAAAATAAAAAAGCAAGATATAAATAGATGAGAAAAGATGGATACCATCCAGCAATGACATATCACAGCTGGAATTTGGGGCAGTGGTGGAAAACAGGAAAGTTTACTATGTGCTGAGCGGCTTTTTGAAAACGAAAGTAAGACGAGGCCAAGTTATATTTCCTCTAGAAACCTAGATTCTTTTCCAGCAGTGTTGAGGATTCCTTTTGCTCTCCATCCCACAGGTGCCTTGCATGTACTCTTTGTTGGTAGCTGTTCAAGCAACTCTTAAGCTCCGCCAGTAGAGCATGAGACACTTAATCTCAGTACCTGTACAGGGTCATGGGTTTGAGCCCCACATCGGGCAAAAAGATTATTGCATTGCAAAATGCCCTCAGCCAGCTCGCTACCCAACCACCTTCGATTTACAAACAGCTGGTCAGCTCCTCCTTAGCCTCAGTGCTGCCCCTTGTAGAACTCAGCAGGGAAGAGGACGGGGCCAAAACTAGTTTGGGGGTGGCTCTCCCTTTCAGTGGCTCAGGCACAACAGACTGTTTGGCCTTTGGCCCTGCCACTCCCAATGGGCAAAATCTACTACCAAGGACACTTGTGATTAAACTTGCTTCCTTTCCTCCCGATTCCCTCCGATTCCTCTTCCCTTGAGTTTGTTATAATAAGTCTCAGGGGAGCCGCTCTGGAAAACTTTACAGTTAAATAGCAGGATTTGTGGGAGGGGGCATTACTTGTTTGGTTCTGTCTTATTACTTACAGTGGTACCTCGGTTCTCAAACGTAATCCATTACGGAAGACCGTTTGACTTTGGTAACGTTCGAAAACCGAGGCGCAAAGGGCAGCCTGCAAATTGCATTGAGAAAATCGAAAACAACCCACCCTGGAAGTCAAATACAACAAAAATATTTTGTTCGTACAGTAACAAACAGCATTTAAGGTTACATGTAGTTAATTCTCACTACATAATTGGGGAAAAAATTTTTTGTATTATTTTATGTCTTCCTGTGCTCGTTGTACAACAAGTAACAAGAACTGTATTATTGTCATTTGTTAACTGTATTTTATTAACTAATAAAGCATTATTTTTTTAAAAAAGAGAGAAAATAAAAAAACACGCAGTGGAAGCCATTTGACTTCCGAGGTGCGTTCAAAAATGGAAGCATTTGTTTTTCGGCGTTCAGGTTCGAAACGTTCGTCAATGGAGACATTCGAGAACCGAGATACCACTGTATTTTGTGTTCTCATTTTGTATTTTTCTGTTGTGAACTGCCTTGGGATCTTCGGATGAAGGGCAGAATATATTATTATTATTATTATTATTATTATTATTATTATTATTATCCTTTAACTAAGTAAATCAATCTGGTTGGCCATGATGGGAAGCTAGATGCGGGATTAAATAGGCCAGAGGTGGGGGACATTTTGCAGGCAGAAGACCACATTCCACAGCAGGCAGCCTTGAGTAGTATGTAGGGTCCTGAGGCAACCAAAAGATGGAGCAAAATGGATGTGACTCTTAATCTTTGTTCAGCGTGTTATATTCTAATCACACAAATCCAGCAGTTTCACACCCACCTCCATCCAGGCATGTAAGAGGCATGATCAGAGTTGAAGGACGCTTTCCAGTCAGGCAAAAGCACGAGGAGGCAACCTAGAGGGCCACATTTAGTTTGAGGTTCCCCACCCATGAGACAGGCCTTAGGCCTGACCCAACAAGGCTCTTGAAGAGGAATCAGTGTGGAGGGGAAGCAAACCAGCTGGAGGGGCTGAACCTTTGGTGTCAGTTTTCCTTATAGAAATTATGCCAAGTAGCTGCCACCACACTCAGTGTGACTGAGGCCTGCTCATTCTGCAGCAAAGAATGCCTTACCCAAATCATTGTTTTTCGTAATTGCATCCGCTCCTCTGGCACGCGGTCCCTGCTGTGTGAAGTGATATCCAAACTTGAGGATCTTAGTGTTCTCCTCGAGCATCTTCACGATCTCTGTTTCTACAGGGGTCCCCAACTGCTGCCTCTGGTGGAATCAGCAAAACATTAGAAATCAGCAAACGTCGGTCCAGGGTTGCCCAAAATAAAGTCTCCTAAGCACCTTGGGATTTTTAGATCAGTAGTGGGAACACTGAGATGGGTGATTTGACCCTAAAAGGGTGAGGCACAGCACGGCATATGTGGCGATGGGCTTTCCCATCTCTCAGGTAAGAAGAGTTATGTTTCAAATTCAATAAAAAAATTCCTTCAGTAGCACCTTAAAGACCAACTAAGTTTTTATTTTGGTATAAGCTTTCGTGTGCAAGTGTGCATGCACACGAAAGCTTATACCAAAATAAAAACTTAGTTGGTCTTTAAGGTGCTACTGAAGGAATTTTTTTATTTTACTTCGACCCAGACCAACACGGCTACCTACCTGTTTCAAATTCAGAAACTATTAAACTTTCAGGTACCAAATCCAACCTCAAGGCAAATAGTCTCCTGCTTTCATTAAGAGTCAGATAGGGTAAAAGTTATTATTATCATTATTAATGCTTTTATACTGCACTGGCAGCCTCACAACTGACAGTAAGAGCTGTTTGGCAGTCGAACAGACTCCCACGAGAGGTGGTGGACTCTCCTTCCTAGGAGATTTTTAAGCAGAGGTTGGGTGGCCATCTGTCATGGATGCTTTAGCTGAGATTCCTGCATTGCAGGGGGTTGGACTAGATGACCCTCAGGTACATTCCAATTCTATCATTCTATGAACTGACACTGCTTGGGAATTTTAAGATACTAATAAAAACTCCAGTGATTTTAAAAAGTCAGCGCCATTTTGAAAGGTTCGGCCTGTCATCTTGATTCAGAATGGTGCTCAGTTTTATCCAAACATACAGTAGATGAAAACCAGCTTTCGGAAACCATCACGCGTATTTGGTTACGGTATCTTAAGCGGCGTCCAAATGCACAGAGAAAAGAACAGACAAACCATTTTGTAAAACATAAGATATCAGAGCATATCTACTTATTTTTTAAAAATTGTAAGCACAGGACAGATATGGACTATGTGTGTGCAGAGATTGCAAACCACATGTTAAAAACAATAACCACAACACCCCTATCTCAACTGTCAAAAAACTAATTTGTTTAATAACTAGTATGTAAGTAGTAGCTAACTTTTTTTTTAAAAAAAACCCAGCTCTTTTTACTCTCAGCAATTAAAGTTACAGGACAATTACTGTCATTGGAAGGTGGCTGTTCAAGACCAACACAGAACTAAGAGAGAGAGACAGAGGGTTAAATTCATGTTGTAGATTTAAAAACTGCTTTGGGAAAGGATTAATAACTCCAAAGGCATCACTCCTCTGAAGAATAAAATTGCCCAATTTGTCCAAGTACAACATTCAGGCTGAAAGGAGACATATGAAATGTGTAATGCGGCCAACAGGTCCTCACTTTCAATCTCTCTGCCCTCTGAGTATTCAGTAGAAGGTCTGAATGCATTATCTATGCAGTTACAGCTTCCACCAAACAGTGTCATTTGAGAGGTGGACCAACAGCTCAACCTTCAGCCTCAACCCTCCCCCCCCAACTAGATTTATTGATTTTTTACAACAAAGCTTTGGATTCTGGCTAGCCTGCATTTTGACTGTTGACTTTGAATAAGAAGCAGCTGAAGTTACCTGGTTATCGATCTTTATTTCGGTCAGGGTTTCGTTCTCCTTGAGCGCTTCAACCAATGCCAATATTCCCACACCGGTGATGAAGTTGGATTCAATGTTTAGACTCTTCAGTGTTTTGTTCACCCTCAACATGTCGGCAAAAGCCTTGAAGTACAAGAGGTGTCAATGAAAGCAGCCCACATGGAAAACCAAAACAGAGTATGACCATGTCAGACATGAATGAAAGCCTACACCATAACAGTCAGTACTCAAAAGGTGTTTTAAGGCGATGAGGGTGACGGTGTCCTGGTTTCAAGACTTCCCTCCCACCAACATCTTACAATGCTTTCAGTCTTGCCTCATCCTGCAAACCTGGCTAAATTCTACAGCGCAACGGTACCGCCTAGGCTTCAGAAACTCCTGGAACACTGTCAGCTGGCCAAGCCGAGCCCACCAGGCCCTATAAAAACCCAAACATCCAAGTCAATTTCTCAGATTGAGCAACTCATTATTGTGAAAAGCTGCTGAAGAGACCAGCCTTGCCTCATCTCCCCCTTTTGTGCCCCTGACCCTCCTGACTATGTCCTAATGTAGGAGGGGCCCAAAGGGCCCCAATTAAGGTGATAATGTAAATCCCTATAAATCCTAGAATATGCTTATAATAGTGAATTATGGGAACTTGTTGCTTTAAGAAACTGATGATCTAGCAAGATGCCGTTCTTTTACCAGAACAGAAGGTCAGCTAACACGCAAATCACAAAGATAAAATTCATAAGCTAGAACACAAATTGTTACATAGTACACGTAACACAGGTTCCCAACACGCATACTATCTCACAATGTAACATATTATTGAGAATCAAAGACCTAGTTAGCGATCCTTGGCCTAGTTAGCAATGCTTATTGCGCATGCGTATTAGATTAGGTAATGACATACGTATTAAATATGAAATGAGATAATGATGAATATTAAAATATTAAATGATGTAATGCTTTATGTGGTTGGTTAAATCAAAATCCTTTGTCTGAAATGTTATAAATTCCTGCCCGACCTTTGGGCGGGGCTGCAGTTTTGCGAAAAGATTCGACTGTAACCTTATTGCTTTGCAATAAACAAAACGGACTCCTAACTCCTCTTGTCTCTGAGTTTTATTGGCTAACTCAGGAGATAAGCCATTTTTTGGCTTACAGCATTCTGGCTCTTGCACCAGAACGAGACCCCTAGTCAAAACAAAATTAAAAAATTCCTTCCAGTAGCACCTTAGAAACCAACTTAGTTTGTCATAGGTATGAGCTTTCGTGTGCATGCACACTTCTTCAGACCCCTAGTATCAGCCTTAGTCTGAGCTCATCCAAGGCATGACAGGTTTTGAAAGCATCTCTCCCTCATGCACCACCTTTTACCTTAACTCAATTGTTCTGAGTATGTCATGACAAGATCAGTAAACCCTGGAATCTCACTTACGGCAGCAACAGGGTCATTGCTCCGAGTAGCTGCAAGGCTGAAGCTCTTCACGTAAGTATTTGTTTCCAATGCCTTGGCAAATTCTTTCAGTGTTGGAATAGGAATGTTCTTCCATCAAAATTAAAAGAGAATAAGACACAATTAATATTATGATGGCAGTTGCCTCCTTCCTTCAACTTGGGAGCAGTGGGGCCCTCAGTCTATTTTCACGAGGGAGGAAAGTGAGGGGAGAGGGCAGCAGAAAGAGAGCTGCCCCCATCTGCACTAAACATTTAAAGCAGTATCATACCACTTTAAACAGTCATGGCTTCCAGCAAGTAATCTTGGGAGCTGTAGTTTTGTTAAGGGTGCTGAGAGTTGTTAGGGGGTTCCTTTTCCCTTTCAGAGAGCTAAAATTCCCAGAGTGGTTCACAGTCAATCCTTCTTCCCAGGGAACTCTGGGAACAGGGGTTTCCTAACAACTCTCAGCAAGGACAGCATGTGCCACTGTAAATATCCACAGATCAAAAAACCAAAATAAAAACAATTCTGTCCTACCTTGGATCCCAAATGCCCTGGAACTCGTACGCTTTGGCTCCCGAATGCTGCAAACCCGGAAGTGATTGTTCCGGTTTGCGCATGTTCTTTTGGAACCCAAACGTCCAATGGGGCTTCTGCAGCTTCTGATTGGTTGCAGGAGCTTCCTGCAGCTAATCAGAAGCCGCAATTTGGTTTTCAAACATTTTGGAAGTCGAACAGACTTCCGGAACGGATTTCGTTCGACTTCCAAGGTACGACTGTAATTAAATAACAATTTGAATTGTAGTAAGTAAAGCACACTATCTGCCATCATAAAACACTGGCGCCATATTGCCATGGACACAAAAAATTCCGGTCATTTTGAAAGCTACATTTCTGGACTCCAGAAACAGGCACCTGTACCCCACTGGATGCGACTCTCATCAGCCTTGGCCAACGTGGTTAAGTCAGGAATCATGGGAGTTGTAGTCCAGCAACATCTGGAGGGCCACTGGCTCTCCAATCCCTGCTGTTCTCTGTATGCTTCGCAGTTACCTTTATGTTGTTCAAGTTGACTTCAACAAGGCGCGAATCGTTGTCTTTAATCCTTTGCAAACTCTCCTCTACGTTTGTGGGATTTGGTGGCTCGTTGAAGACGGGCATGATCTTTTCGCCTTTGACCACATCTGAATCAAGAGACAGGGAATGTGAGAAACATAAACATTGAATTTTTCAATCCCCCCCCCCAAATGGTGCCGGTACTAGTTTTAAAAATGCAGGTTCAGGTGTTGCAACATTTTTCTATCATGGCAAAATTTCAACTACCATCAACAAAATTCCACAGGGAGAAGTCTGTAGTATGGAAGCATAGGGATAAACCAGGCATCCCCAAACTTCGGCCCTCCAGATGTTTTGGACTACAATTCCCATCTTCCCCGACCACTGGTCCTGTTAGCTAGGGATCATGGGAGTTGTAGGCCAAAACATCTGGAGGGCCGCAGTTTGGGGACGCCTGGGATAAACCAAAGTACACAACCAAGCCTCCCATATCTTGTGTTGTTTTTTTTAAAATATATATGTATATATGTATGTATGTATGTATGTATGTATGTATGAATGTATGTGTGTGTGTATATGTGTGTGTATATATATATATATATATATATATATATATATATATATATATATATATATGCCAGAGCCCATGCAAATGCAATGCAGAAGAAAACTCAATTCTATTCCAATTCAATTGTAAAAAAAACCCCAATGGCTAAAAAGTTTTGATTTGAAAGACAGTTACACTGATCTTTTAATTTACTCCTTGAAAGTATCTGATGGGCGCTTATTTTTATATGTTTTATTACAAATATTTTGTTTGTGTGCGTGCGCATGTGTGCGTGTGTGTTTTAAATTTTCCGTCTCTTGCAGGAGGTTATTGAGTTGTTCTTGTTTTTATTTTGATTATGTATTTTGTGTTTTTATATTGTATTGTGGTTTTATCCTGTGAACCGCCCTGAGACCTGTGGGTTTAGGACGGTATATAAATTTTAATAATAATAATAAGGGCAATCCTTCACTGGAAAACAAAATTCATAACAATGCTCCACCGCTTCCTCAAGATGTTATGTGTTACTGATATTGGGAGAACTTTAAATGAAAAATCTGGAACGATAAAAAGATAAATTACAGGTTGTTTCCCACTAAATTGTACTCAGAGTAGACCAGCTGGATGAGTCCAATACAACCGTACAAACAAATCCCTTTATGTGTATTATGGGCTGGAGCTCCCAAAAAACCCTTCCTCCAACAGAAAGGATCTTGAGCAGAGTTCCCTGGGAAGAAGGACTGACTTTAAATCACGCTGAGCTCTGTTGCACTGTGGTGGGGAAGCCATGACTATTTAAAGTGGTATGACACTGCTTTAAATGTATAGTGTTTGTGGGGGTGAGGGTGATTGAAAAATTCAAAGTATTGGTCCTGACCTTTAAAGCCCTAAACGGCATCGGCCCAGAATACCTGAAGGAGCGTCTCCACCCCCATCGTTCAGCCCAGACACTGAGGTCCAGCGCCAAGGGCCTTCTGGCTGTTTCCTCACTGCGAGAAGTCAAGGGAACCAGGCAGAGGGCCTTCTCGGTAATGGTGCCCGCCCTGTGGAACGCCCTCCCATCAGATGTCAAGGAAATAAAACAACTATCTGACTTTTAGAAGACGTCTGAAGGCCGCCTCGTTTACGAAAGTTTTTAATGTTTGATGTTTTATTCCAGGCTTCCTCAACCTCAGCCCTCCAGATGTTTTCAGACTACAATTCCCATCAACCCTGACCACTGGTCCTGCTAGCTAGGGATCATGGGAGTTGTAGGCCAAAAACATCTGGCGGGCCGAGGTTGAGGAAGCCTGTTTTATTCTGTTTTAATATTCTGTTGGGAGCTGCCCAGAGTGAAACCCAGCCTGATGGGCGGGGTATAAGTAACCTATTCTTATTCTTATTTTTGTTCAGTCGCTGGGAATTGTAACTCTGTGAGAGGTAAAGTGCCCGGGATTCTCTGAGGGAAAGAAGGTGGGTCAGATGCTTGGCACCTGCCTGACGTTGCCCAGTGGTGCCACAGGCCTGGCAGAGAGAGTGTTCCTGGAGCCCAGAGCCCATTGGCTCCAGTCCTTGGCCAGGCTCTGACCTCACAACCAGCTGTGGAATCCTGGGGAATGTTCTGTTTCCTAGGAGGCCAGGTGAGTTGTTTAAAAGGATCTCCGGGTCAGTTGAAAGCCAGTTGGCTCAGTTAGCAGCCCATAAAGCAGCGATCCTTCTTTTGTGGTCTTGAAAACTGTTTGACTGACCTTTTGCAGAATGTGCTGCTGGTGGCGTAGAAGGTAAAGTCATGGGAAAGAGGGGAGGCACAGTGGCGGAGGAAGGGGGTGGTGGGGTGCGGTCCGCACCGGGACGACGACACAAAATGACTTTTTAGGAGTGATGTGGTGGCTTAGGGCCTGCAGGTTCTTGCATCTGCCTACTGCCTCTCCCTCAGTCGCCCTACAGCTGTGGAATCCTGGGGAATGTTTTGTTTCCTAGGAGGCCAGGTGAGTTGTTTAAAAGGATCCCTGGTTGAGCTGAAAGCCCAGTCAGTTGGAGCAGTTAGCAGCCAGAAAGCAGCCATTCTTCTGTTCTTGTCTTGAAAGCTGTTCAAATGGATCGACTGACTTTCTGGACCTTTTCGGTTTTCTACCCCCATGGAACAATATGCTGCTGGTTGCGCAGAAGGTAAAGTCATGGGAAAGAGGGGAGACATCCTGAAGATTCGTGCCCCCGCCACATGCCCAGTTTTTAAAGATGCTCCTTGGACCAATGTTGATGTTTTATCACTTTAAATTATTATTATTATTATTATTATTATTATTATTATTATTATTATTCTGTTGGGAACTGCCCAGAGTGGCTGGGGAAACCCAGGCCAAATGGGCGGGGTGTAAATAATAAATTGTTGTTGTTGTGCAGATGGGGCATAAAACTGTGCAATTCAACCTCACAGGAATATTATGACAAGAAGAGTCTTTGACCTCCTTAACAAAGGCAAAAGAGACCTACCAAGCCACCTTGCTGCCTTGTCTGGGACAATAGCTTAGGACACTTTAAAATAAAAATAAAAATGACAAACATAGATAATCCAGCATATGTCACTCTGCATGTGCTGAATTGCATTAGGAAACCCATCTCAGCGAGGCTCACTTTCAGTCCAACCCACAATGTTGCATTTCCGGACTTTCAGCATGAAAACTCACTTGAGAAGCTTTCATTGGCGACACCATTGCTACTTCCCACAATATCGCAAAACTGAGAGTTGCTTATCAAGTTGTGCATTCCCAGGATAGCTGTTCGGGAGAAAGGAGAAACAAACAGCAGTTAGGTTTTGCAGCTGGGCCCTTAACGCGACCAAAACATGAATCTGCAGCAGAATTTCTCAAAGACCAAAGTCATTCTTACGACTCCTTGTACAGTGCCACTAACAATGCAGGCACTGCTTCTGAGATATGGCTCAGAGTCATACCAGCATCCTCTATGCCAGAGACTGGAACCTATAGCTCTCCTGATATTGTTGAGACTCCCCACTCCCATCAGCCCCAGCCAACATGGTGAATCCAATCATTTGTGGCTTCCCATCCCTGCTGTAGGAAGAAACCTTAAGAATACTTATATCAAGTAGCATGCTTTTAGGAAAGCTATATCAAACTCAGCACACACATGCACACCAACCTGCAATGTCACATAGTTCAGTGTCTGTAGCACTTGTCAATGCTTCCTCCAGTTCAGGATCAAGACTCACTTTTTCTTCCGTGTAAGACTGTACTGGCTTTGGCTTTGGAATAAACACTTTCCCTGTTCAAAAGAGGAGGACAGTTGTTTTAGGATAGTATCAGTGCTCAGCTTCCGACAACCTTGCAGGATCTTGAGATCGCATTGCATGATGATCAGTAGCTTACAAAGTCAATACTCACCAAACCAAACCACATCACTAAAGGGGTAATCCAGGCATCCCCAAACTTCGGCCCTCCAGATGTTTTGGACTACAATTACCATCTTCCCCGACCACTGGTCCTGTTAGCTAGGGATCATGGGAGTTGTAGGCCAAAACATCTGGAGGGCCACAGTTTGGGGATGCCTGGGGTAATCCCTTAGTCCTGTATACCTGAAGGAGTGTCTCCACCCCCATTGCTCAGCCCAGACACTGAGATCTACCACGCAGGGCATTCTGGTGGTTCCCTAACTGAGAAAAAGCAAGGTTACAGAGAACCAGGCAGAGGGCCTTCTTGGTAGTGGCACCTGCCCTGTGGAATACCCTCAAATCAGATGTCAAGGAAATAAACAACTATTCGGCTTTTAGAAGACATCTGAAGGCAGTCCTATATAGGGAAGTTTTTAATGTTTGATGTTTTGTTATGTTTTATATGTGCTGGAAGCCACCCAGAGTGTCTGCAGCGACCCAGCCTGATGGGCAGGATATAAATAACAAAATTATTCTAATGAGTATTATTGAATAGGACGTCCCTATTTTCATCAGAGGAATGTTGGAGGGTATGCGCTCAAGGAGGATGAAAGAATGAGGAGCGTATGTGGCTCTGGGAGAGTCCTAAGGGCACATACAGAGAGGCCTAGAGGGTGACATTAGATATCCCCACCCCAGGCCAGAGGTTCCCCACTGTTAATATACAGCAAGGGAATCTTTATTCATTTATTTAAATTACAGTGGTGCCTCGCTTAACGAATGCCCTGCTTAACGAAATTTTCGCTTAACGAAAGGTTTTTTCTAGCGGAGGTTGCCTCGCTAGACGAATTCGTTTTCGTCTAGCGAATCGCGGTTTCCCATAGGAATGCATTGAAATTCAATTAATGCGTTCCTATGGGCAAAAAAAAATTCAAAAAAAATTCAATGCATTCCTATGGGATTCGCTAGACGAATTTTTTCGTTATAAGAAAAGACCCGTGGAATGAATTAAATTCGTCTAGCGAGGCACCACTGTACTGGAATTGCTCAGTCGGTAAAGAACAAGACTCTTAATCTCAGTGTCGTAGGCTCGAGTCCCATGTTGTGCAAAAGATTCCTGCATTGCAAGGGGTTGAACTAGATGACCCTCATGGTCCCTAAAGGTAAAGATAAACGGACCCCTGACCATTAGGTCCAGTCGCGGATGACTCTGGGGTTGCGGCGCTCATCTTGCTCTATAGGCCGAGGGAGCCGGCGTTTGTCCGCAGACAGCTTCCGGGTCATGTGGCCAGCATGGCTAAGCCGCTTCTGGCGAACCAGAGCAGCGCACGGAAACACCGTTTACTTTCCCGCCGGAGCGGTACCTATTTATCTACTTGCACTTGACGTGCTTTCGAACTGCTAGGTTGGCAGGAGCAGGGACCGAACAACCGGAGCTCACCCCATCGCGGGGATTCGAACAGCCAACCTTCGGATCGGCAAGCCCTAGGCTCTGTGGCTTAGACCACAGCGCCACCCGTGTCCCTACAACTCTACAATTCTATCATTCTATGATTCTAAACACGGCACCTAAAGAGCATGGCCGAGTCCTCAGGAACTACCCCCAAAGTACTTCCTTGGATCCTGGCCTAGAACATTATCACCGTTTCCATACATCACAAAGGCCGTATTCCACAACAAACACGTCAGCCTGTCTGCCAGTTCAATAGGAGTGTCTCCAATTGCATTTGCCAAATTGAACATGAAAATCCAGCTTTTACATCAAGATAGAGATCAGTGAGTAGCTCAGTAATCCAACAACATAATTGGCTTCAGTCTTTTGATTGCAATGCATCTGAGTGATTTTCGGCCCGCTTAAATCAGCATTTGCCAGATGTTCTGTATGGATGCCTAATGGCACCAGATTGGCAGAGCCAGGCTGATTGGTTGTCAAATTCCAGGACATCAGGTTAGGAAAGGCAGCTGGAAATGGTGCTTTAGACGTCTCTCTGATGGATGCCTGACAGCAGTAATTGAATTATTTCTCTGCTAAGGCATTCTGAGTAATTCAATAGGTGGCACTCCTATCCCAGCTTGCTGCTTCCTATGAGATCAAACATAGGAACAACCATGGAGCTGGATGTGTGTGTTCAGTATGAAGCGAGAACAAAAACACAACGAGAAAGTTGTAAATGCACATAGATACAACCAACCTGTACAACAGGAAAACCTAGAGGATGAGTGGGCAACCTTTGGCTCTCCAAACGTTGCTGAACTACAACTCCCATCACCCCCAGCAAGTATGGTCAATGGCGATGGGAGTTGTAGTTCCCTACCCTTGAGCTAGAGCAGGCATCCCCAAACTTCGGCCCTCCAGATGTTTTGGACTACAGTTCCCATCATCCCTGACCACTGGTCCTCTTAGCTAGGGATCATGGGAGTTGTAGGCCAAAACATCTGGAGGGCCGAAGTTTGGGGATGCCTGGGCTAGAGGATTGAGAGATGTGCTGGAACCTAAGAAGAAGCCTTAAGCCACCTCAGACTCATGCCCATCTAGCCCAATATCGCAGACTCTGACTGGCGGCAGCTCTCCTGGAAGAAAAGGTCTTCTTCCCCTTCGCCCTGCTAACCTGATCCCCATTACTGTAGAATGAAGCCTTGAACAGTCTGCATGCAAAGCACATATTCTACCAATGAGCTATCGAAACAGAATTGAGGAGCCTGTAACTTCAATTCCCAGCAGCCCCAGTTGCCATGTCCAATAGTCAGGGATGATGGGAGTTGTAGGACACTGCACTGGAGCAGACTGGACCATACCTCCAGGCCATAGTCAAGGCCCCTGCTCTGTGTTTCTCCACAATATGAGAAACAGAGAGTGGCAACGCAGGCACCGAGATTACGGCACTCCCTTGCTCTGGGACCGATACTCTGCTCCATCCCTTCTTGGCTTTCAGATCCCAGAAAAAGCTGTGATTCTGAGGGCTTCTGCAGACCCTGAAGGAGACTCCAGAAGGTTCTGAAAGCCTGTCTTCATCCCTAGAGAACCTCTTGGGTGTAAAGGTCATCAGAGGGGGCTCTGTCGTAGTTCCACCACTCCTATAAGTGTGGGGAATGGCGGGATGGGCTGTAAAGGTAAAGGGACCCCTAACCATTAGTTCCAGTCGTGACCGACTCTGGGGTTGTGGCGCTCATCTCGCGCTATTGGCCGAGGGAGCCAGCGTTTGTCCGCAGACAGCTTCCGGGTCATGTGGCCAGCATGACAAAGCCGTTTCTGGTGAACCAGAGCAGCACACGGAAACGCCGTTTACCTTCCCGCCGGAGCGGTCCCTATTTATCTACTTGCACTTTGACATGCTTTGAACTGCTAGGTTGGCAGGAGAAGGGACCGAGCAATGGGAGCTCACCCCGTTGCAGGGATTCGAACTGCCGACCTTCTGATCGGCAAGCCCTAGGCTCAGTGGTTTAACCCACAGTGCCACCCACGTTCCCTGGTATGGGCTGTGGCAGCCCCTAATTTGTAGAAACCCATCTTCACAGAGGCATCTTCACTGCATATTCCCCTATACCCTGAAGACACACTTATTTACTTGATAGTTAAGGTATTATGTTTTGTGGAACAATCCTTTCTGATGAATCTATACTTATTATGTTTGATACTTATTAATGTTTTTAGTTTGTAGGAAGCCACCCAGAGTGGCTGGAGCAACTCAATCAGATGGGTGACATATAATTATCATCATCATCATCTTAGTTGGAACAATTTGACTTTTAAAAATAATTCTGTATGGTTACCATGCTGCAACCTGTCCTGACACCGTAAGTAAATATAGGTAAGCAATTCCTACTTCTCCTAGCCATTTTGCTTGGACCAAGCGCTTTTATTTTAAAACTTACATTGTGGATTCTGTATATTTTAAAAAAGAAGACAGAACAGGATACAGCAGCCTTTCTCAGCCTTGGGTCTGTAGATGCTGTTGGACTACAACTCCCATCATCCCTAGCTTGCAGGACAAGTGGTCAGGAATGATGGGAGTTGTTGTCCGACAACATCTGTGGACCCAAGGTTGAGATACAGTCTGGGATACAGGCATCGTAATGAAACAAGAAAGGGGAGCATCTTTTGCTGAAAAGTGAATCTCGCCAAACAGTGTCAAGCCTCCCTTTCCAGCTCGTCACCATCTGGTTCTGTTTTCCTTGAATTCACTTTCAGGTCGTCACAAGTCTTGGCAAGAGCTAACTCCGATCTTCAAGAGAAAAGGTAATGAAATGGGGTGGGGTGGGGGGTGGAATCAAATATGTCTGGAATCCATCTTAGCAATATTACAAGCAATGGAAGCCCGCACAAGACTCAAGGGTCAGAGTTTTCATGGCACAGAAAACTTGGACGTAGATCTGATGGGATGACTCAAGACCCACTTTTGCCTGGACTCATTTTATAATCTTTAGAGGTCCATGTTGAAACAAATACGACTGATACTGGACTTGATTTTGCAAGCCTCTGACACACCATGTACAATAGGGCCTGTGGGTGGTAGCCTATTAAATCCTACTTAAGGGTAAGTGCATTGAAATCAAAGGACAATAGCCAGTCGTGCCCATTAATTGCAATGGGTGTGCTCTGAATAGCCCTGACAATGGGTTCGATCCTACGAACCAAAAGTTTTCAGAACCAAAATGGGAGACAGAAGATTTATCACAACTAATTGAGAGCTGCTTTCTTCATATACCTACAGGGATGATCTCATCAACGATGGAGTATATCATCATCTTCAACTGGTAGACTGGAACACATAACTGGGCCACAACGCTGCCTATAGTGGTTTGCACCAATGGCAACACCACTATTTAGTGGTGCGTTGTTGTTTTTAATGGGTTGCTGCCTTCTTTTTTTTAAAAAAGAGACAATAGGAAAACAAGTGCTGAAAAGCAAACATGTACATTTAAAAGCAGGCCTCATGCTGCTGGTTGGATATGCACAGGAGCATGTGAAGTTGTCTTATGCCACAGATCTATCTACATGATGCCCTCCAGATAACAACGTAAGATGAGGCTGATGGATCAGGCCATTGGTCCATCTAGTCAGCATCCTGTTCTCACAGCGTGAGATGCCTGGGGGGCAGCCTGCAAACTGGAGATGAATACAACAGCCTCTGCCTGTCTGCAACTACCAGCAATTGGCATTGAAAGACATTTGACAATAGAGCAGGTAGAAAGGTAAAAGAAAAGGTAAAGGACCCCTGGACGGTTAAGTCCAGTTAAAAGCGACTATGGGGTTGCTGTGCTCATCTCGCTTTCAGGCCAAGGGAGCCGGCGTTTGTCCACAGGCAGCTTTCCGGGTCACGTGGCCAGCAGGATTAAACCGCTTCTGGCGCAACAGGGCACCGTGACGAAAACCAGAGTGCACAGAAATGCAATTTACCTTCCTGCTGCAGCGGTACCTATTTATCTACTTGCACTGGTGTGCTTTCAAACTCCTAGGTTGGCAGGAGCTGGGACAGAGCAACAGGAGCTCACTGCATCGTGAGGATTCGAACCGCCGACCTACTGATCGGCAAGCCCAAGAGGCTCAGTGGTTTAGACCACAGCACCACCCGCGTCCCTGGAGGAGGTAGAACATCATAGCTAGAAGCCTTGACAGACTTGCGCTCCAAGAAATTCTCTCACCCTCTTTTAAAGCCTTCCAAGTTGGTGGCCATCACTGCCTCCCATGCTGAGGACTTCACACAAGGACAGTGCTCTACCAGAGTTATGAATGCTCCCCAATTATATAGCAAGTCTGAAAAAGCTGAAAGCAATGGATATATATTACACGCTCCCTCCTCTCTTTTACTTTTCTCGGCCTGCTATAGCCTTCACGATTGCATTTCTGTTCCTTCTGATGAGCATTATTCTTCATGGTATGTGGCAGGAAAATAACCCAGTTATTAAAAACAGAATTGGCTTCACAAAAGAGGGCTCTGAGGCAATCTGGCGAAAACGCACAAGCTGCCACCGCCCCCCCCCAGCAAGCGTGCAACTGGAGAAAAGCACCTCCCTCCTGGTTTATTTCCAGTGGAAAAGCTGCCAGCTCCCATTCTTGTGCCTTTCCTGTCCATTTGTTTCCATTATTAAACCTAGCACTGCAGAGCTGCACGTTAAGAACTGAGGCAGCAGCTCAGCCTTCTCCCACAGCCCCAAAGCATTCTGGGTTCTGCAAAAGGCCGCAACACTACACAGGCGATGAAATCTCTTATGAAAAGCACAAAATGGGTACTGTCCAAAATTCACTGTGAGCACCTAACCTGGATTCCCTTGGCAGACTCTGCAGAAGAGCCATAAACGTACTGAGCCCTGCTGGCTCAGCCCAGCAACTCATCTAGTTCAACATCCTGTTCTCGCAGCGGCCAAATGAATGGCTCGGAGAAGTCCACAAGCTGGACCTGGCTGTTAACAGTGTTCTTCCCACTTGGGATTCCCACCAACTGGAGTTCAGAAGCACACCGCCTCTGGAGTGGAGGTAGAATATGAATAATAGCATACTTGTGAGAGCGGAAGCCTGGACGGCCGGGCAATGGCCTTATTATTATTTGTTGAGTTTATCATTCTATCCAGACACTGAGGTCCAGCGCCGAGGGCCTTCTGGCGGTTCCCTCGCTACGAGAAGCCAAGCTACAGGGAACCAGGCAGAGGGCCTTCTCGGTAGTGGCACCCACCCTGTGGAATGCCCTCCCACCAGAGGTCAAGGGGAACAACAATTACCAGACCTTTAGAAGGCATCTCAAGGCAGCCCTGTTTAGGGAAGCTTTTAATGTTTGATGGATTTCTGTATTTTAATATTTTGTTGGAAGCCGCCCAGAGTGGCTGGGGGAACCCGGCCAGATGGGCGGGGTATAAATAATAATAATAATAATAATAATAATAATAATAATAATATTATTATATACCACCCTATACCTAGAGGTCTCAGGGCAGTTCACAGAAAAGATCACAACATATATACAGTGGTACCTCGACTTCCGAAGGTTTCAACTTACGAAGTCGGCAAACCCAGAAGTATTTTCGCCGCGTGCGCAAAAGCGCACTTTGCACATGCACAAAATGGACGCTTTGACATACAAAGGTTTCGACTTACGAAGAGCGCAGCGGAACGCATCGCCTTCGTAAGTCGAGGTACCACTGTAATCAGAAGAAAAACAGCAACCCAACAACACACCCTGAAGAAAAGAGACACATTTTAAAAGGGTATAGGATGTCAAACAGATCAACCAAAGGCCTGGTTAAAAAGGAACGTTTCCGCCTGGGGCCTAAAGGTGTATAATGAGGGTGCCAGGCGATCTTCCCTGGGGAGAGCATTCCACAGACAGGGAGCCACTGAAGAGAAGGCCCCATTCTCATGTTGCCACCCTCCGGACCTCTCGAGGAGGAGGCACACGAAGGAGGGCCTCAGAAGGTGATCTCAGGGTCTGGGTAGGTTCATATGGAAAGAGGCAGTCCTTGAGGTAGTGCGGTCCTGAGCCACTGGAGCAGAGCACAGTTTGCACTATTTCCTTTCCATTGCAGCTCCAGGGGTACACTTTGGCCAAAGCACATACACAGAAACTTTCTCACACAGCTCTGAAGAACTTTTGAAGTACTCAAAAATAAGGAGCATGTGAGTCACCGGACGGCAACTCCCCATGTCTGACCCTTGGCTGTGTGGGCTGAGGCTGATGGCGTCCCCATAACCGACCCAAATTTAAACACTGCTGTGTTCTTCCCTTTTATACACTGGGATCAATGCCACAGTGAGCTGGTTTAGCTGCTACCTCTTGCAATCATCAACAACAAAAAAGACCCTCACACAAATGCAAACTAGGTCTCACTGGAGCTCCCAGCGAGTCTCGTCTTGCGCAGTCCCACCCTTATTTCTGTTCTGAGAAAACTTCTGAGATTCCTTTCCAGGTAATGAGCAAATACTCTGAAAACTAAAGCTCATTGTTCAGTCACTGTGAGGGCAAAACTCTGCACAGCCTTTGGAAACAATGACATAACTATACAAGCAGAGAGCCAAGTGAGAGCTTTTCGAGATTCCTCTTGCTCGACGTGCACCAACACAAACGTCGTCAAAAGGACACATCTGCACTTGAGGCTGCAAGGGCGACAGGAGTGTTTTTGCTGATAATCTGTGAACATTTATTTATCTGAGGAGGAGATCACATGGTGGAGTGGGGGTTTTTTTGGGGGGGGAATGCACATATCAAAACACTTCCACACCCAACAGTTTGGCATAAGGGTGTCAAAATGGTTATGTGTGCTAAGTATCATTGAAATGTATACAAACCATGGTGGGAAAACTATGGTTTTCCAGGTGCTGGCAGACTGCAGTTCTGATACGAAAAACTGAATGAAATCAAGCCTGAGATGAACCACATGATACATTTATGTATCAGAAATCATAGAGAGCCATTGTGGTGCAGTGGTTAGAATGTTGGACTAGGACCTGGGAGACCAGGGTTCAAATCCCCATGCAGTCACGACACTCACTGGGTGACGTTGGGCCAGTCACGGCCTCTCAGTCTAACCTACCTCACAAGGTTGCTGTGGGGATTAACTGAGGAGAGGGAGAACCACCTTGAGATCCTTGGAGAAAAGGCAATCAGTTCAATCAATTTATTTCACATACTTGTGCAAAAAAAGGGGGGGGGAACTGTGCCAAAAGCAAACACAACATCTGGTA
Organism: Zootoca vivipara; assembly: GCF_965207765.1. NCBI lineage: Eukaryota > Metazoa > Chordata > Lepidosauria > Squamata > Lacertidae > Zootoca > Zootoca vivipara. Next base: position 11,372,518 of record NC_142596.1, read on the forward strand.
GCTGATTGAATTACATGGAGATCAAATTGTAATGCAAAAAAATACAACAGATGCGAAATAACAGAAGCAATAGAGAATCGTATAGCATCTAGCGCAGTGCATTACATTTGCCAGAACAGGCAGAAGAATCGTTAAGTGGTTCTTCATGACCCTCAGCAGTTTTCAAGTGGGCTGTGCAGGAGAAAATCCTAGGAACCCACTGCCTAGATGCTGGCTTACAACGGACTGGCTTGCAGCTGAGCTATCCTGGGTTGCAGAACAAGGCAATCAATGCAAAATGCACTGCATCGCCCTGTGGATGTCCATGGGTGATTTCCATTCCAGCTGAGTCTAAATACACCCTCAGTGATTTGCCCAAGGTGGCACAGGAAAGTCAGAAAAAGAGGCAAAGTAGACTTCAAGCCACAAAGGCTTGGGGTTCTCAGGCAGGTGAAATCAGATGAGTCAAACCATGTGGGCAAATCCAGATTCGCATCTTGCTTTTTTATCGCAAGACACAAATCCGTTTGCAACTTTACAAATGGCAAAATTTCTAACTTCCGTGCTGTCATACAAGAGACGTAATGGTTTGCTATATGTAATTCGAAATTCTTTTATTATAATTTTATCTAATTCTGTATATCTTTTAACTTATTTTATTGTTATTAACTGTAAACTAAACCGTGCGTGCCCTTGTTCTTGTTATGTCTCTGAGCTTAAAGCTGAAATAAAGGGATTGGATTGGATTGGCATGTGGGCAAACGAAGAACGGTTTGCAAGCACTGACGGTCAGTTGCAAAACCACACTCCCTTTACCAGCATGATGCAAACTCAAGCCACACAGGCAAAGGGACAGGTGATAAGCAGTGCCTGCAAAGCCTGCTTCTGGCCAGGAGTCACATCTTTAACTGCCTTACACCTGACAGCATATATATAGGGCAGGTGGGTGTGGCTTTTGGAAAGAAGGCTTGCGGGTCAATTTAGGACTCCCGCTTGGCCCAAGCTCACCACCTCTGAAGTAGGGAATCAATTCCCCAACCCTTCTGGGTCCTCGAGCTGTGTGCTTGCAGCAGACAACGATTGTTTGCATGCCTTCTTGATAGTCACAATGCTTTTGGGCCACAAAGCTCCCATTGTTATGTGGATGAAATCTGTATTTTCTTTCCAAATGTCATTCTGCGAAAGAAAGTTTCCTCGCATCAGCCCTCTCCACCAGCAACAGTGGTTCATTGTATGTTCGCCAACAGCTGGGGTAGGGTGAGACTTTCAAGTTTTAGCAACCGCTTATGACAGGGGCAGAGGGGTGCTTTATTCATTTTGGAGAAGCAGCCCTCTCCGTTTCGAAATTCAAAAGCAGCATTTTCCGAGGACCTAAAATTCATGCAGGCAAGGGCACATCTGAGGCCCAGTTCATACATGTGAAGGAGTCAACACACACACACACTACCTCCTCTCTGTTACAGAGTAGGTCCTTCGTCTCATTCCTCGGAAGACAGACAGGGCTATAAGGTTTAAACTGGATCTTTAAAGGTAAGGTAAAGGGGCCCCTGACCATCAGGTCCAGTCATGTCCGACTCTGGGGTTGCGGTGCTCATCTCGCTCTACAGGCCGAGGGAGCTGGCGTTTGTCCGCAGACAGCTTCTGGGTCATGTGGCCAGCATGACAAAGCTGCTTCTGGTGAACCAGAGCAGTGCATGGAAACACCGTTTACCATCCCGCTGGAGCGGTACCTATTTATCTACTTGCACGTTGATGTGCTTTCGAACTGCTAGGTTGGCAGGAGCTGGGACCGAGCAACGGGAGCTCACCCCGTTGCAGGGATTCGAACCACCGACCTTCTGATCAGCAAGCCCTAGACTCTGTGGCTTAACCCACAGCGCCACCTGGGTCCCTAAAACTGGATCTTTACAAATGTTTAAAATAACCTTTTCTTTTAAAAAAAACCCTAAGCCGTTCTTTTAGAAATTCTAGGTGCCGAATTCCCAAGGGAGCAGAATTTATGTACAAGGGAGCATGTATTTATGTACATGACCACGGCTGTGCAGATGCTACTAGCCCAGAGAGGGAAAGAAGATACCGAAGAAGAATGGCAGATCAAGTTGATGGACTCTGCCAAAATGGCCAAAATGACCGGAAAAATCAGAAATCAGGAAGACCAAAAATTTAGTAAGGGGAGGGGATTTATAATCTATCTTAAAAACCATTGTAAACAGCTAAAATCGTTAGTGGGATTGGCATAACACTTGTAGTTTAATGGTGAATTTGGGATATAATGGAGATGCAGAAGATTTGGATTATTATAAAAGATGCAGGAGGAAAGGACTAACGATAGGACCCACAAAGGGGAGGAGGGAGAAGTCCAGGAGATTCTGAGGATTCTTGTTTTTATATTGTATGCTGTTATGTGATTGCAAAATTTTACTTTGAAAAACCAAAAAAAAAAATTATTTAGAAAATAAAAATAAATAAACTGGATCTTTATGTACAACTGCCAAGCCAAGCATTACCAGTTACAGAAAAAGCAAGGAAGAAAGGTGAAGAAGTAAACTCACACCAGTTAGCTCTCAGGGCGAGTTTGCGCAAACCATTGTGCCCGGTGTGGCGGCGGGGTGGGGGAGAGGCGTCCTTACCTTTCTTTTCTCCGGTGAACGGAACGCAATCTTCAACGTCTTTCTGCTCCAGCGCTTGCTTCTCCAGATACGAAAGAAGTTTCTCCCTGTCATAAGCACCGGAGGGCTTTTTGGAAGTCTGGTCCTTTTGCCGGAACCCTGCGGGCAACAGTGCATTCTGCAAAACGAAAACGACAAGGCTTCTACCGCTCTTATTCGTCAAAAAACAACAAACTGCAGAAGCAATCTACTAAAATGCACGCAGGTGTCTAGGAAGGGGTCGAAAAGGCCAAATCCTCCTGGATCCTGTCCCGGGAGCAGAGCCATCACTACCATCATGTTTCCTTGCATCATCCCTATCTCCTGGGACAGGATGAGACTTGCAAGTTTGAGTACAGTTTTAACGCAATGATAATATCTACATTTATTCATTCATCACTTTCTACTTCTGGGGCATGTACTTTTAGACCCCTCCCTGCCCACTCACATATAAGACTCTGTTCCACTTGGTAGGAACTGGGATACATCCCGATGCTGATATATCCATACATGTATAATATTTTGTGCTGGGTTTATTCTGAAACAAATTTGTTTTTATTTTGGCATATTTCTACTGAACTGGATCCATTCTGCAAGCACCCTTGCTCACGGATAGGCCATTTCTGGGTGTGAAAAGAGTGCTACGTGTGGAAAGTGAACCAGATATATATATGTTGCAGCACACAATTTGCTGACTTTTTCCTCTGCAATCCACATCTGTTAATGCTTGTATCTTAACATCCATTTCGCCTGCATATCCAAGGCACATGCAATTCCAGATGTGGCCATCCTGATGTTACTGAACTACAACTCTCACCATGCTGTACTTCGGTTTTTCCCAAACTTGTATCTCCAAGCTGTTGTTGGAACTACAACTCCCATCATCCCTAGCTAACAGGACCAGTGGTCAGGGATGGAAATTGTAGTCCAAAAACAGCTGGAGACCCAAATTTGGGAAACCCTGCTCTACCTCCATTTCTGTATACCGGTTGCTGGGAATCACGAAGTGGGGAGAGCACGGTTGCACTCATGCTCTGCTTAAAGACTTCCCACAAGCATCTGGTTGGCCACTGTGAGATGCTGGACCAGGTGAGCATTTGGCCTGACCGGCCGGGTTGTCCACATGGCACTTATCCCCAGCCATTGGCCGTGCTGCCTGGGGCTGATGGAAGTGGAGAATCCAGCAACAGCCAAGATGCCCCAGGTTCCCCCAGGATTTGCTTTCCATTGAAAAGATGTTTGCGCTCCAGTCACTGGGACTTGCAGCTTGTCTGTCCAACAGCACTAACACATGGACTCATTCCATTCAGGCTTCTTGTGGAGTCAAGCCACTGTTTTTTGCACTATCTTGCAACATTAGCTACCCTGAAAGTTTGTACAAGAGAAAGCAGGATAAGCACTTTTTTAAACAGAGGGAATCGTCCCGCTGACCCAAAACACACCTCTGGATCAAGATCATCCAAGACGGTTTCCAGTTGTTTCAACTCTTCTTCCGATAACTTGCCCAGGAGTTCATCCTCATCGAGGTCCTTGTATTTGTCCAAGTCTTTTCGGAAGGGGAGAGCCATCGCTTCGGCTTGCGAGGCGGCAAGCAGCTTTGTCAAGTGTACAGCAAGGCTGGCAATCTGGGTTTTATTTTTAACCGGGACTGTGGAAAGAGGGACAAAGAACTCATCAACAAGGGCATTTTGTTCTGCAGCGGTGTGTGCAAATGGAAGGCCGTTCAAGCAAGTTAGGATGGTGCAGAGCAGCCGTTCCAACTGCAATGGCAGAATATAAACTACAGGCAACGAGCGATTTAGGCACGTCCGAATGGCGCACACAAGCTGAACCCAGAAGTAGAATCATAGAATCACAGAGTTGGAAGAGACCACAAGGGCCATACAGTCCAACCCCCTGCCAAGCAGGAAACACCATCAAAGCATTCCTGACAGATGGCTGTCAAGCCTCCACTTAAAGACCTCCAAAGAAGGAGACTCCACGACCACCAAACGTCATAAAAACATTACGAAACAGGGCAGAACGGGGGCATGGCTGGTGCGGAAGGGGCAGGCTTATGCACACTCTTATGCCAATGAGCGAGGGAGTCCGGAACATAACCCCTGCACAAAAAGAGAATTGCCTGTATTGCTGTTACTAATACTTCTTCTTCTTCTTCTTCTTCTTCTTCTTCTTCTTCTTATTATTATTATTATTATTATTGCTGGTGCCCTGGCTGCCAGTGAGATACTGGGGCAAATTCTAGCTGTTAGGGCTGGCATGCAAAGTCCTAAATGGCTTGGGACCCAAGCACCGAAAAGTGTGCCTCCCCACCACCCAAATATCAACCATCTCAGGTTCTACATTTGGCAGGGGAGGACATCCTGAACAAGGAAATTCAGAGTCAATCAAGGACTTTACAGGAGGTGATGCTGAAGACCTGTTTCGACCTCTACATCATCATCGTCGTCGTCATCATCATTATTATATCAATTACCGCCATGTACCCTCCTCCCAAGTTAGACTGCAGTACTAGGAGAGGCAATTAGACCTTTCTTTCTACAATACTGTCCTAACTGAAACCTTTCTACATCCCCCAAGCTGTGAACCTGAAAGACGCTGGTTCAGGCTTGATATCTGCACTTTCTTCCCCGTGGTGCAAATAGAAGCTTGAGAGGGGCAGCTTCAATCAGCAAAACAAGGCCCAGGGCAAGGGGAGAATCAGGACCCCCATAGTCTGGTGTGTGTGTGTGTGTGTGTGCGCGCCCCCCCCCCCCCCGCCGCCTTCTGCACATCAATGCACCTGCTATTAATGCTTCTTGAAAGAGCCAGGGGATACCCCAAACACAGCTCTCTTACATTTTCTTTTAAATCTACACCTCTGCCTCCTCTCCCGCCTTCTGCCTTTTGCTCTTTAATTTCAAATCAGAACTGGGGGAAAAAATAAAGGGAAATAGCAGTGTTATTGTCATGGTTATTATTCTTATTCTATTGACACTTGTCCCAAGGATTAAGAAGGTGCTGGTGTCCAATCCCTTCCCAACTATGATGTCGTAATATTTTAAATCCGCACACTTTCAGATTTTAAAGACATGCATTTAAATGTGCCCATTTGTAAGTATTTTCATATGTTGTTTAAGATCTGTTTGCTTTACTGGTTGTTCTTAGCCATCAAACGATCCTTTGGGAGGAAGAGCAAGTTATTTTTTAAAAATATAATACAGTAAAAGCAAAACTCAACAAACTGATGTTACGTTCATCCTGCTTTGAAGTAAATTTCTTTGAACAGGGTGATATACAAGGAAAAGCAGTACAGTATATGTATACTGTATTGATAAAACGCCTGCAAGAAGTGCGCATTTCGCTTGAGAGGCTCATGCATTTTGTATTCAGACATCCATACTCTCGAGTACAGAAGGTAAAGTGACAAATGACCCTAGGAAGATTAAGGGTAAACTCTGAGGTCTGCTGTCCTGAGTTTAACTCAGGTCGCATCTCAGATTTCTGTTTAAAATCTAGCACCTATCTACATTGCTGGGCATGCATTGCCCAGAAAATGCACAACCCCCTTTCCCCTACCATATCATACTGCTGCTTAGGTCAGCAACCGAACACACAACTTTCATTGTTAAAACAACAACAGGTAAAAACAGGTAGGAGATAATTTATCTACTCTTCAAACACTAGTTACAGATCCCAAGACCTTGGAGTCAGCTGCGCATACACAAACTTCGTGAAACCAGTTATTAATTTTGTTCGTGCTCAAGGTCACCTTCACAGTCTGAATCTGGAACGTGCACAAAGGAAACCCTGGCTACATTCAAAGCAGATCACACACAAGCTTGTGTTAAAAGCTGCCTACCTTCTTTTTATTCCTGTTTTTCACCTACAAAAGAACCTGTGCACTTAGCCTAAGGATGGAGACGGATCTGGGCAACAGCTAGCTGTGCCTGTCTCCAATGCTAGTCCTACTCAGAACAGACCCATTGAAGTGAGTGGACACAACTAAGGAAGACCCATTCATTTCAGTGGGTCTGCTCCAAGCAGGACTTCGTTTGGGTACAACACCTGGAATTTATTATATGTTCAAAGATGGTGGATCAACCACTGTGTGTTTCTCCTCCCCAGGGACCCCAGGTGCAACATGAAACTTGCACAGCAGAGCACAGTGCTACAGGCAAGACTCCATTGCTCTAACCCCACCCATTTTAATTACTCTTGATTAAGAGTCCTGGAGAACTCAAAAGCTTGCAAATCATTCTGTGGCATTTTGATTGGCCTAATGAAGGCATTGCCCTAACGTGGATCTGGGAGGATTTCATCATTTTATCACTTCACTCTTATTTGATTACACACTTTCTCTTACATCCTGCTCACTCAAGTCCAAAGCTGCTTTCTTACTAGATTCCATTAGAGCTCGGCTTACAGATTCCTTTGAACGTCATTGTTTACTTTAAAGGAAGTGCCTAACTATTTGATCTTGGCAATATGTCACCCACTGGGCCACGTTCTCTTTGACTCCAGGGATCAAATGTTGGAGCTTTCATTTGCTTGCTCCGAAACATAGAATTCGTATCAACGTAACATACATAAAGCAAATATCAAAAACTGTGTCGGTTGCCGGTAAATTCTTTATATTTTGAGAAGGGGGCAGGAAATAACAAGATTGTGACATCTCCTTGCAAGTCAAAAACCAGTTAAGAACGTAAGCCACGGATCAGCATTAAGCTAACATCTTTGTGACAGACATGTGCTTATTCATTCTGCTACTTTTCCATTAGCAGCAAAAATAAAACATTGCTGCGTCCAATTTCTATACAAAGTGAAAGTCGGCAGCTCTTTAAAAAGGTGTCAGGTATATAAACAAGAATTTGAGTGTCGCTGGCATACAAACAGGTCTGAACCAGAGACAGCTGTTGAGTGGGAAGCAACGGTCTATGCAGGGAGAAAGAGCTGGTGAGCATGCCCGAAGTCAAAGCAAAGTGATAACTGCTCAGGCAGCATCCTAGTCTGAACAGGAAGCTGTTATAGCATCTCCTGTTAAGGAGAGCCAATGGCCAGTGTGGTTGGGCAGAGTCACTCCAGCAGCTGAGGACACATTCCTGCCTTTGGAGATGCCTCAACCCAGGGGTAGCCAACAAGGGACCCTGCAGATATTGTGGGGACTACGACTCCCATCATCCTTTACCACTGGCCATGATGCCCAGGGCTAAAGGGAACTGTAGTCAAACATTATCTACAGGGCCACAGGTCCCACATCCCTGCTTTGCATTTCATCACCTTCCATGTTCGCTAGGTATCGCCTCTTTTCACCCAGTGGAGAATCTGCGATGAACGACAGGTCTAAAGTCAAGGCATCCGCGTGATTCCTCTCTTAGGAACACGCGGTCTCTTTTTCAGATCAGTGAGACTCGGAATTATTTCGTTCAACCTCCCTGTATTCCTTCCCACCATCTTCTTAAAACTTTGCGGCCGTGGAGACTGGGTTATACACTTCAACATCGCCACAGAGTCCCACGGCACCTTACTCTGTCTCCCTCTCTAGGATACCGCACTGCAAGGCACCCGTTTGCTGGCTTCTGAGCTGTGTGCAAGCTGGGGAGTCCAGGATCCTGGCCTGGATCCTCACTGCGGGCGCTTGTAGACGTCTGAGGGTCAGTGGACCGGCCCCCTGCTGGAAAAGTTTGCTGACGCTTGGTCTATATATTGACAGGCAGCGTCCAGATTTTTGGGACTTTCGGCATGCAAAGTAGATGCACTAACCACTGGGCCACGGTTGTTCTCCACGAGCGTTGCAACACTGTGGTGCTGCTGCCATTGCAACATCCCTGCCAGATTTTTTTTTCGGGGGGGGGGGGGACGGGACAGCTTAGGAAGCAAACAAAAGTTCCTGCTCCCATCAGACGAGCAAACCCCCATTCCAATGTGAGCCAGCATCTTAAAAGGGAAATGGCTTCCTGCAGCTGGCTGCCAAGCTGCGTATCCATCTGCCAAGTCAACACTATGCTGTGTTTTTGTTCCCTCTCCCAGCGTAGTGCAAATCTGTTTATAATCAGACCAGACCACAATACTCTGGGAGGAGGAGGAGGGAACCTTTTCCAATACGAGTGCTGGTGGCTGGAGACAAACAGCCGACAACTTGAAAAAAGGGAGGTTGCCACAATCGATATTTGTGGCCTCCTTATTTTCTCTTATCAAGCATTGGTACAGCTGGCTGTTTATAAGCCAGACTATCACAGGAGCTAGTTTGTTTCTGAGCTCCATCATAATCTTACACCTGCATCTCTTCCAAAGAATCACTAAACGTCCCAAAGTGAGTCATGGTCCGCACTGTTTTTTTATATACCTGGAAACAGGTAGAATAACAGCATCTCTTGTGCTGCAACGTGATCTGGCCATCAATGCTGCCATCATTTTTGCTCCCTCATGCGCCTCGTCTGTCCGCATATCCCATCCTATGAGATGCCCATTTGACCAGCTTGAACACACTGCAAACGCTAGACTGGTTGAGGTTGCATGTCACACTGAGATGCAGCCAACAGCATCCCCTACACACACACACACGAAAACCCTGATCAGGTGATGCTTTGCTTACAAGTTTTTTGCAGGAACTTAGGGCTCCTCTGCACTATAATCAGTTACAGGTAGGTAGCCGTGTTGGCCTGACGTAGTCGAAACAAAATAAAATAAAATAAATTCCTTCCAGTAGCACCTTAGAGACCAACTAAGTTTGTCATTGGTTTGAGCTTTCGTGTGCATGTGTGCATGCACACAAAAGCTCATACCAATGACGAACTTATTTTATTTTATTTTTTGTTTTGACTATAAGCCGTATTAGTCATGGCCATTAGCCAGTGTGGTGTAGTGGTTAAGAGCGGTAGACTCGTAATCTGGGGAACCGGGTTCGCGTCTCCGCTCCTCCACATGCAGCTGCTGGGTGACCTTGGGCTAGTCACACTTCTTTGAAGTCTCTCAGCCCCACTCACCTCACAGAGTGTTTGTTGTAGGGGAGGAAGGGAAAGGAGATTGTTAGCCGCTTTGAGACTCCTTCGGGTAGTGATAAAGCGGGATATCAAATCCAAACTCTTCTCTTCTTCTTCCCCACCTCCAAGAATCCAAGGACCTAACATTTAGCAGGAAAGGGACTGAGTGTTAAACCACTCGAGGAATTGTACCTCTGTGATAGGGAAAGAGGTGACCTAACAACTCTCGGCATCCTTAGTAAACTACACTTCCCCAGGAAGCTGTGATCTTTCCAAATCCTACAGTACTGTCTGTACCAGACTTGATTTATATTTTTTTTAATGTGCTTTTAGCATCAATGACTTCATTGTTAAAACACTATGGAAAGCAATTCATCAATGAAAACGCTAATAATAATGACAGAGTATGCCAGGATTTGAACCTGGGACCTCTGGCGTGAAAAGCATGTGATCCATCTGAGGCCTTTCATCCAAAAGCTAAAGATGCCAGAGATTCAAACAGAGGCCTGCATGCATAGCACATTCAAGCTATTCCTCTGCAACAATGAGGGATAGAAACTTGCTTTAGATAAACATATTTGTCTTATACCAGACCAATCATTAGTCCATCTAACTCGGGGGTCAGCAAACTTTTTCAGCAGGGGGGCCAGTCCACTGTCCCTCAGACCTTGTGGGGGGCCAGACTATTTTTTTTGGGGGGGGGGGGAAATGAACAAATTCCTATGCCCCACAAATAACCCAGAGATGCATTTTAAATAATAGCACACATTCTACTCATGTAAAAACACGCTGATTCCTGGACGCTGATTGGGCCAGATCTAGCCCCCGGCCCTTAGTTTGCCTACCCATGATTTAACTCATGTAGAGTGAACTTTGACTAGCAGCAATGCTCCAGAGTTTCAAACTGCCTGCAAACTTGAGAGCTACCTACCTGCAGCACCGGAAATGCTGCTATTTGTCCTGAATTAAGACCTAAATAAATGTTTTAGCAGAGGCATGCAAAATACATGCACTCAGGACCCCTTGACCTCAGGCGCTAACAAGGCTACAAAGAGGTTACTGGAGACGAGTGACCTGCAAAGTTAGAGTCCTAATTGTTTTCTCTTTAGAAGGCGGGTGGGGCTTCCAAATTTACTGAGGATCTCTGCGAAACAAAACCCCATTGCTAATGTTTCAAAATAGAAAATGACATCAGAGGCAAATAAACAAGAGCTGGTTTGGAACAGGACGCTAAGAAGCCTTAAAACATTGTCCTTATTTTGGGTCCGCCTCTTATTCCAATCAGCCTCTGGATGAACCTCAACGGGAGAAGGGAGGGTCTTTTGTAGGCAAAGTTTATCAGTTTTCCACCATCAATCATAGGCTTGAAACGGTTCCAGCTGCTTAAGGGAGACCAATTCCAACCTTCTCACCAGAGAACCCTCACATTGGCAGCAGGCGTTAACTCTTCACCAGCCGGGAAAACAGTTCGGACATCCCTGCTCCAGTTGTGCCATAAAAATCTGCCTTATGGATTTCAACAAAAATGTTCCCCTATGGATTTCTCCTGTCCGGTCTTCCAGCCAGCCTGCAATCCCCTTCCCAGGACACTCCATTGCATCCTCCCTCCCACCCGCAGTGGTTTTCCATTTCCTCTCTCTAACCACAGTCTGCCAGCATTCTTTTGCGACTCTCCATTCCATTATATTCCAGACATTGACACATTTTCTACCCACCCCACCCCCTGCCGCCCCGCCCCCCAGGTCCAAGAAGCCAGGCTACGCTGGCTGGGGCCGACAAAAGTTGTAGCCCGGCAACATTGGGAGGCCCAGAGATGGCCCAATCCTGTTGTGGTGCAATTGTTCTCTGCTCAATTTGCGCAGGCTAGGAATGGGGAAGGCTTTTCAGCCTGGGGGCCGTGTTGCCTTCTGGGGGACGCCTGCCAGTGGTGGTTGGGGGCTGGGGCACAAGTGGGTGGAGGAAGAAATTTTATCTTGGTACAGCTGGCTAGTACCTACACACAGCCACCCATCAGAAGGCATTAGCAGGTACAGAACTGATATTCGGATGGAAAGGACACAGGAAATTGATTGGGAGACGAACGAAGATTTTAAAAGTGACTGAACAACTATGTGTTAATATACCAACATAGGTTAAAAAACAACAACAGCTTTTCTTTTTGGAGAAGAAGATAAAAGAATAAAGAGGGAATTTTTTATAATGCTGAAAGCAGTAACTGGAGAATCTTCTTTACACTTTCGTAAACGAACTGGACAGTACCAGGTGGAAGGCTGAAAAAACAACTTCCAACAAAGGAACAATCGAATAACCTAGATTGAGCATTTGACGATTTGGAAGAAATATTGTACAGTGGTACCTCGGTTTATGAACACAATTGGTTCTGGAAGTCTGTTCATAAACTGAAGCGTTCATAAACTGAAACAAACTTTCCCATTGAAAGTAATGGAAAGTGGATTAATCTGTTCCAGACGGTCCACGGAGTACTTAAACTGAAGCGTTCATAAACTGAAGCGAACTTTCCCATTGAAAGTAATGGAAAGTGGATTAATCCATTCCAGACGGGTCCGTGGAGTACTTAACCTGAAGCATGGGTGTAATTGGTTCCGGAAGTCTGTTCATAAACTGAAGCGCTCATAAACTGAAGCGAACTTTCCCATTGAAAGCAATGGAAAGTCAATTAATCCGTTCCAGATGGGTCCGCGGCGTTCATAAACCGAAAATTCGTAAACGGAGGTGTTCATAAACCGAGGTTCCACTGTATACACAACTGACAAATGGCTAGCTGGTGGTCTTTTCTTTCTCTCTCTCTCTATTTTTCTCTCCCTTGGTAATTGTTTGTTGTTCTTGTTGTCTTTCTCGTTGTATTTTAGTAAGAACTGTATACAGATGGAGAAGGAGTTTGAGGACCCTGTGCGAGAGGTGGGTAAGGGGAGATCTCACAGGGTGGGAGGCTGTTAGAAGACAGGGACAAGCCCAGGTTAGAGCTAGGGAGAGCACACCTTCCTCTGTAGGGGATGAAAGTTAAGATACAGGGGTTAAAGAGGATTTTGTAGTTTCTTTTTCCGTTTCTTCTTTCCTTGGTTTATTTTCTTTAATTTTTGTAGATTGGTTTGTTCTTTTGAATTGTGCTGTGAAAACTTCAATAATACAATACAATGAAGTATTATCAGGGTTTAGAGATGCATTCCATCTAGAGGAAAAGCATTCGCCGAGTGTTCAAACGGGTGCGTGACGGGTCCATGGAGAGTCACAAGGGCCAGGCAGGTAGATTGGGGGAGAGTGTAAGCCTAATGGATATTTCTGGTTGATGATTGTTCCCTCTCAACTCAGCGATTCTAGGTATCCCAAGCCAGATTTATTTATTTTTTAATTTGTATTTTGCCCTGAGCCAATTTTCCCCTCTTCCCTTTCCTCCAGCAGCGACAACTTGTCCCCTTTGGGAATCAGCTCGAAACGCCAACATCTGGTTTTGCTATAAGATATCCCAAGCATGCACCACTCAAAAAAAAAAAGTCTTGGGAGGGACACATCCAGCATCACAAGGACTAAGGTTGGGGTGGTTCGCCTGCCACCCCGTTCCCTTCCCACTGTTTATTTATCTTTAAAAGAAGAAAGACAATCGCTCTGCTTTCCACAACCGTCCCGCTGCTGAACTTTATATCCCAGAGGCCAAAGCAAACAAACTGGTCTAGGAGATGCCCCAAGCATTATGGAAACAATTTGAGTATGTACACATTTACATAGCAAACAGAGCCTAGAGACCGAAGGGAGCCCTGCCATTCAAGTACCATTTCTAGAAGCCAAACATACCTTTCAAATGCTCTTATTTCCTGTTTCTACGCAGCTACGCCGTTCAGCACCGGAACTGCTTTGCATTAATAAGAGTGACGGCGCACACCTAACATTTTATTATTAGGCACAGCACATCAGGTGAGCATTCCCGAGTCGAGATACCTGGAGGACGACGACAACACATACCTGTGCAGCTTTTTAAAAAGTCCCATGGAAGGTAGAACGGCTCGTTTGAAACTGTAGCACAATAATACAAGCAGAAGAAAAGGATAAGTAGAAGATCTCGAGGTTGTATCGAACCAGGTTCTGCTCATAGTACACCCAGTGAAATTCCTGGACCTAAGTTAGTCATCTGCTTAAACAGAAGTTAGTCATGTTCATTAACTTTGGTCCCATCTGTTCAATACACTTGAAGCACTGCCACAGCACTTCAAATTTAGTTTGTCAAGGGTGCTGAGAGTTAGGAGACTCCTGTTCCCCTCAAGCAGCTACAATCCCGAGTTCCCTGGGAAGAGGGATTGACTGTTAAACCCCTCTGAGAGTTACAGCTCTGTGAGGAGAATCGGGGTCTCCTAGCAGCTCTGATCACCCGTAACAAACTACCGTTCCCAAGAATGAAGGAAGCCATGACTGTTTCAAGTAGCATGATACTGCTTTAAATGTTTAGTGCAGATGGGGTCTGGACTAGCATTGGATATACCGGTAACCCCAACTTCTGAAAGCAACACCTCCCCCTCAGTTACAAATATGGGAATACTTCAATAGACACTGTTGACATTCTTTGAACTCTTCTAGTCTGCCAAACGGATGCCAATGGCAACTCCATCAGCAGAGCGTGAGACTCTTAATCTCAGGGTTGCGAGTTCGAGGCACAGCGTGGGCAAAAGAAGCCTGCATTGCAGGGGGTTGGACTAGATGACCTGCATGGTCCCTTCCAACTCCAGAATTTTGTGATTCTATGATTCTAGGATGTTTGTTTGTTTGTTTAACTGCCACCGTGATATAAAGGTAAAGGGACCCCTGACCATAGGTCCAGTCGTGACCGACTCTGGGGTTGCACGCTCATCTCGCATTATTGGCCGAGGGAGCCGGCGTATAGCTTCCAGGTCATGTGGCCAGCATGACAAAGCCGCTTCTGGCAACCAGAGCAGCACATGGAAACGCTGTTTACCTTCCCGCTGTAGCGGTTCCTATTTATCTACTTGCATTTTGACGTGCTTTCGAACTGCTAGGTTGGCAGGAGCTGGGACCAAGCAACGGGAGCTCACCCCGTCACAGGGATTCGAACCGCCGACTTTCTGATCAGCAAGCCCTAGGCTCAGTGGTTTAACCACAGCACCACCTGGGTCCCTACCACCATGATATACCAGCCTTTTATTTAAGCACTGGCCTGATAGCCATAGGCTTGGATTGTTTATTTGCTGTATTTTTTAGTCGCCTCATGCAATGAGCCTCTAGCCTTCCTCAGCCTGGTGAGCCGCTTGAGAAAGGTCTGATGCCAACGAGGCATACATGATGGATTTCCATGGCACATTTCCCTTTAAGACCACCTGACCATATTTCAAAGAAACATTCTTTACGCAAGTTATCATGGATCATCGGTATTATTTTCATTTCTAGCACCCTACTCTCCCGAAAGCATTTTCAACGGCATGCTAGCACAAAGCCAATTCAAACATTCAGACAGGCCTGTAGGACAGCCCTCCACTCAACGGGAAATGAAATAAAAATAAATATAATGTACTTCTTTGAGAGGGGCAGCTCCCTGTTGTTTAACCTCACACCCCCAGATGGGCATGTCAATCCACACCTGCAGATGTGCCCAGAAAATTTGGTGGAATCCGAATGACCATTATAGGGTGGTCCAAACCGAGGCTATGCAAACACTGTACCTTTAAAGCACAATCGGAGCACATGCTTTCCCTTAAAGGATTCTGGGCCCTGTGGTTTACCCCTTCCAGAGTCTCCGTTCCCAGCAGCCCTTTGAGAACTACAGTGCCCAGAATTCTTCAAGGGAAAGAATGTGTTTCAAAGATATAGTGTGAGTCACTATAAGGCCACTTCCTAGTTCCTACATTACCACCTCAGCCGGGACTGGGGAAGCAGGGAGGGCATAAGGTTAGAAAGTCCAGAGTCTAAAATAAAAGTTGTTCACTCTGGACCTCAGTGAGAAAGGATTCCCTCTCCATTCATCCTGCACACTTAGTACAGATGTAAACCAAAGAGCGATCTTTTGTTGCATGCAACAGGAACAGAAAAACACGGAGAAGCAAAGGAGAACTCGCTTGTACCAAACTGCTGGGCGTAGTACAAAATGTTCCACAGTGAAGGGGAGGCAGGCACCATGGCAAAACAAGGCTCACCCTCACCTGCCATTAAACTCTTGGCCATTTTTTAATCAGCTGCAGACCAGAAGTGACACATATGCCCTCTTTATGGGGAAATCATATTGGTGACAACCCCCCCCCCCCAACAATCCTAAACTCTTCACGCTACAGCCCTGAGCAGAAATGCCCAAGGTGGGGTGGGGAGACAAAAGCATCAAACAAAACACCAAACCCCACTTGCAAAACATTTTCCCCCCTGCTTCTCCCCCCCCCCCCCCCCAGGAGATAGAGGAAGGAAGTTTCCCTGAGTTGGGGAGCCGGCATGTAGTCAGAGAGGGAGGAAATCCTGCAGACGGAGAAGGGAGGGTGGGTAAGATTCACGATGCGACAAGGGGTGGAGCTGAGCTTCCTGGGTGTGAGTTTATCAAGTCTGCAGAGGAAAAGAGCTGTGGGGAAGGGAGGCACAGAGGAAAAACTGAAGCTGGTGTGGAAGCGGAGCGACTCCAAATCTTACTCCGCGGTGCTGGATCTGCAGAGCAACTGCCCCACCAGAAGAGAGCTTCAACTGACTCTTTGTCCTTGTGCATACGACCCTTTTAAATAATCAATAATAATAAGCTACGCCTGCTTTCCCACAACGGCAGCTAGCTCCCTCCTCTTTCCGCCTCACCTAGAGCTGTGCAGTTGGAAGGGGTCCCCCACGGTCATCTAGCCCAACCCCCGGCAAGGCAGGAATCTTTCCCCCCAACTTTTCCCAAAGGGCGGCCAAAGTGACAGACGTCCCCTCCAGATGCAAGAGCCTCACCCGGGTCCGGCTAATTCCACCACGCCCTTCCCGCCCCGACCACCCTCGTCGCCCCCGGAGGACTCACCCAGCCAGAAGGCGAACTTCTCCCAGCCTTCTCGAAGGAAAGGAAGCGTATAAGGCTGCGGCTACCGACTCTCCGCCCGGCCACTGCGCCTGCGCGCCCCTCCCAGGACTGGCTCCGAGGAGGCGCTCGCGTGGGATCATGGGAGGCGTAGTCCGCCATTGATTTGGGCTGTAGTCCGGAAGCCTTTCGCTCGAGCGATGGAGCGGAAGGAGGGGAGAATCCCGGGCGTGATGCCGCCGCCCCATATCCTTTTGCAGGAATCATAGAATTGTAGACTTGGAAGGGACCATGGGGGCCATCTAGTCCAACCCCCTACGATGCTGGAATCTTTTGCCCAACGTGGGGCTTGAACCCGCGACCCCGACATTAAGGGTCTCGCGCTCCACCGAATTAACTACCCTCAGCATTCCACTTCTGCGGGCCATTAATATGATATGATTGTAATGTAATATTTGCTTGCTTGCTTGCTCCATTAAAAATAAATCACTAAAGCGGATTAATAAATTTAATGATAATAATACTGTCATTTTGTCTGCAAATTTTGAGTGCCTGTGTTTATTGTTATTTTTAAAATACATTGTTTTATGAAATGGATTAGAGGGGGGTGTATTCTTCCTGCCTGGGAAGGTGTTGGTGTAACTCAAAATAAATAGCAGCAGCAGCAGCAACAACAACGTCAACCAATATATGTAAAAAAAAAAAAACACCCACAATCCATACGTTTGTATAAAACAATACAAATAAAACAATTTAACAGCTTAAAACTAGATGGGAGAGAAAATACTGCCTAATGCAGAAATAAAAAAGTAGTATGCGAAACATCCACATGCTCCAGATGATGTATCTTATTTCCAGTCATTTGGATCCAAGACTCAACCTTCAAGCATCCATGTCTCACCTTAGAGTACTGCAGACATTCCCATTCCAGTGCCTTATGGACACTCTTATCATGGGCACTCACTCCACCCAGAGGCCAGTCATTTCCTTTCCACATTCTCCCACCAATTCATCCAGGCTGGGGTGGAGGTGTAAACAAAGGTTTTTTGAGTGGCAGGGATTGGGGGGGGGAGGTAGGACCCTTGCCCCCTTGTAACCTACAAAGCAGTGACTTTTACAGCCCTTTCTCTGAATTAAAGTTCATAGAATCAGAATTGTAGAGTTGGAAGGGACCATGCAAGTCATCTAGTCCCAACTCCTGCAATGCAGGAAAGTTACCTAACCTAGAGCTCAAACTCATGACCCTGAGATTACGGTAAGTGTCTTATGCTCTACTGGCTATCTGAGCTGACATAAGGGGAACAGGGAAGAAACATACATTTTAAAGTGCATGTTTCTTTAAAAAAAATAGTTTCAGCTTAGTACTCATACTATGCTCTAAAAAGAAGCCAGCCATCATTCCCGCCCCCCCGCCTCCACGTTTTGCTTAGCCTTGCAAGTTAGAAACAGAAATTTTGGAACTTGTGTAGCAAAGCAATAAAGCAGCATCTTTGACTTAACAGTCAGAAATGTCTCTGCCACTGAAATGCCAGGTCTTCTGTATCCACCCAGAGCACTGCCAACTTCAGTTCACCACCACCATCCACGATAGTGGACAAAAACAGGGTCATCATTTTTACTACCTCTCTCAAACCAGGTTCAGTTTTGAGCAACCACTCACCTTAGCCCAGGGGTCAGCAAACTTTTTCAGGAGGGGGCCAGTCCACTGTCCCTCAGACCTTGTTGGGGGCAGGACCAGATTTTGAAGAGGGGGTGAAATGAACGAATTCCTATGCCCCACAAATAACCCAGGGATGCATTTTAAATAAAAGGACACATTCTACTCATGTAAAAACATGCTGATTCCTGGACCGTCCACAGGCCGGATTTAGAAGGCGATCGGGCAGAATCCGGCCCCCAGGCCTTAGTTTTCCTACCCATGCCTTTAGCACATGAATCAATCTGTTTATAGTGGTGGCAGGACAAGAGAGATTTTGCCCAAAAATGGAAGGCCTTTGATATCATTTGCCATCAAAGCACAGGATGATCAGGAAGGCACACCTGCAAGACGACTTGTTCAAGGATGCATAAAGAAAAGGATTCGGTCCTGAACTGATGTATTACTAAGAACTGCATAATGCATGGAAGAGTCTATTACAGTGGTACCTCTGGATGTGAACGGGATCCGTTCCGGAGCTCCGTTCACATCCAGAGCAGTACGCAACCTGCGCCAGCTCTTCTGCGCACGCGCGGATGGCAATTCAGCGCTTCTGCGCATGCACATGACGTCATTTGACACTTCTGCGCATGCACAAACTGCCAAACCCGGAAGTAACCCGTTCTGTTACTTCCGGGTTCAGCGCGTTCGTAACCCATGTTGTACGCAACCCACAGCATTCGTATCTAGACGTATGACTGTACATTTTTGATAGAGAATGGTGCCCAGAATAAGCAGAAGCACCACATGGGAAACAGGCATGGGAAACAGAGTTCTACATACCTAGGTGGTCCATTGCCAAGACACAACCTATTTTGCCATAGGTCTTAATATGGGGTAGAAAAACCTTAATAACTTTCAAACTGCTGATCAGAACTTCATCAGACCAATGAAAAGGTCAGGTCAACTACAAGCCTGAATAAAACGCACCAGTGGTTTCCCCCCAAAATTGGAAATAAATAAATGATAAAGATAAAAAAGGTAAAGAACCCCTGACAGATAAGTCCAGTCGCAGAGGACTCTGGGGTTGCAGCGCTCATCTCGCTTTACAGGCCAAGGGAGCCGGCGTTTGTCCACAGACATTTTTTCCAGGTCATGTGGCCAGCATGACTAAGCCGCTTCTGGCGCAACAGAACACCAAAACCAGAGCAGCTCACGGGAATGCTGTTTACCTTCCCACCAGAGTGGTACCTATTCATCTACTTGCACATTTTTTGGGGCGTGCTTTCGAACTGCAAGGTTGGCAGGAGCTGGGACCGGGCAATGGGAGCTCACCCTGTCACAGGGATTCGAACCGCCGACCTTCTGATCGGCAAGCCCAAGAGGTTCAGTGGTTTAGACCACAGCGCCACCCGCGTCCCCTAAATAAATGATATGCTTTCTTAATTGAGAAAACAAGGCCAAAGTGTCACTTGTGGCTTCGGCGGCAATTATTATCAGATCAGTCTGGAATCTGGCACTTTTTCAGACCTCATGTGAACATCGGGTAGAATTTTACAAAGCTTTTCTATGACGTAGCCTTGCTTTTACCGCTTGCCTTAACTATACTTATGGTCCATTGTTGTTTCCCCACTTCTTGGGGGCTTGGGATGGGAGAGTCCCACATGAAAGACAATGCTATCTTAGAGCTCTTTGTTCAATCCCATGAAAAGCACCCTCTATGCTAAACCAGGAAGTTTTCTGCTACTGATCTGCTTGAGTTGTATAATGGCTGTGACAGTTTCCGCAGAGTGTGATGGGCAGAAGGGGGGGGGGGCGGGAGCGGTGAGAGATGCCACCAAGCCAAGTTGAGTACTTCTGGCACCTTGCCCATGGTTTGGATGAAGAGAGGCTTTTGTATGCTCAAGAGTATGCCTGCCATTGAGCAGAGGTCTATTATAATTCTGCAGTGCTCCTTAGAAGGCGAGTCTTTTCCCAAACTTGCAACTACATGCTTGAGCAAGGGAGATTTTTTAAAAAAGTAATAGTAAAACTCCCTTTTCAGAGGAGTAGCCTAACCTCTGACATCTACCTTGAAACAGAAATTTAAATTGTACCAGCTCTCGGGGAAATGCAAAATGTTTTAAACACACACAGAAGAGATGAGTAGTTGGCAGTGCTTTTGTCTTTAAGAAATATAAAGAGAGAGAGAAAGAAAGATGAAGAAAGACAGAAAGAAGCTCTTTTTGCAGAAACTCAAGTAAAGAGCCGAATGAAACATTGCAAGAGGGAATCTGTGATTTGTTAATAAGAACAAGCGGGACCTGCTGCAACAAAACGCAGGAGTGCACCGTGTTCCTGTTCACATTCCAGCCAGCAAGTCACACCCCTTTCCAGAAGACTCCATTCCACCATTCATTTATTTATTTACTAGATTTATATCCCACCATTCCTCCATAGAGCTCAAGGTGGCGTACATGTTTCCCACCCTCTCATTTTCCCCAAGACTTTTAATTATCAACCCATATTTGTGCAGGTTTAACGGATAATAATAATAATAATTTATTATTTATACCCCGCCCATCTGGCTGGGTTTCCCCAGCCACTCTGAGCAGCTTCCAACAGAAAAATGAAATAAAATAATCTATTAAACAGAAAAATGAAATAAAATCATCTATTAAACATTAAAAGCCTCCCTAAACAGGGCTGCCTTCAGATGTCTTCTAAAAATATGGTAGCTGTTTTTTCTCTTTGACATCTGATGGTAGGGCGTTCCACAGGGCGGGAGCCACAACCGAGAAGGCCCTCTGCCTGGTTCCCTGCAACTTGGCTTCTCGCAACAAGGGATGAATAAAGTAGCATAGGATTAATTGACTAAGATTTCTCTAAATGGGTGGGAGACCCCATTGACCCAATAAATTGTTTGATTGACACAATAAGTGCGTGTGCAGCAGCAGCAGTAGTCCTATCCCATCCTTGCCATTGCTTCCAATATCTCTGGGCCATTTTCCTCTCTAGGAGAACAGAGGTGTTTGCTCCACAGAGCTGTAACAGCATCCCCTTACCTGGGCTACTACTCTCAGGGGTAGTGGAGGATGTGGTTCTATCACAAAATTGAAGAGCCAGCTGTCAATCCAGTAGGATTCTATATGTGGCAATTGGTGGTGGTGGGGGGAACGACCTCATCCTTGGCCTCCATGTGTCTTGAACTAGCTCTGTTTGTCTAACCTGGAGTTCTCATCATAGAATGGCTTGAGTTTGGGAGAGGATAAGAGAAAAAAAAATACATATGCCTTGGCAGATGAAGGTCTACACTACAGCTTCCTCATATGTCATTGAGCATTCATCCTGATTTGCTTGCAAAAAGCTTATGCAGAGGTTAGACCAGTGGTTCCCAACAGGTGGTCCGGGGACCCCCAGGGGTCCGCGAGCTATGCCAGAGGGGTCCGCAAGATGCTATTAGAATAAAAAATATATTAAATATATTTCGTATGATAACAGATTTTTTGTTTTGGCCGCTTCCTGCATGAGCAGAGTCTAGCGCAAAACTAGAATTAGATAGAGGCAGTAGTTCTGCTGTATGCCGTTAGGTGGCGCTTTACAAACACTACTGTTTTGCAAAGAGGCAGCGCGCGCATTCTACTAAGGCTCACCTCCCCAAGATGCTTTGCGCGCGTCAGCTTCATTTGTGAGCTACTGTGCAGGTACCCTGTCTTCTCCATTCCCCTCCCTCCTCCCTGGCGTGCGCTGCCTCTTTGCAAAACAGTAGTGTTTGTAAACAAAGCGTTGTTTTTCGCGGAAGCTACAGTTCGCGTAGTTAAAAATTGACCGTTGGTTAAAAAGTGGTTCGTTAAAACGACAAAGGCTACAGATGAAGAGGAAGAACTGTAAAAAACGTATAAATATAAAATATAAAAAGACTCTTAATTTGGCTCTCACTTTTTAATTTTAGGATTAGGAATTAATGGGGGTCCTTGTCACAATAGCGGCTCGATGAGGGGTCCTCGAGAAAATTTTGTTGGGAACCCCTGGGTTAGACTATGCTTGGTCTTTGCTGAGCATTCATCTTGATTTGTTTGTGGGAACTTATACAACAAAGAACATTCATCCCGATTTGCCTGCGTGCTTTTTAGATGTCTTCCTGTTAATCATTAGTCCCTCCCACATGTTTGAATTCATTTCCCCATCTCTTTCCTAACAGCAAAAAGTCTGAAAGTCTGTTTCTTTTCAAAGATGGACTTGTTAAACTAGGGCAATCAATAGAGTGTTTTAATCCACTAAACCCACATTTGTTGGAGTACACTTGCACCCTTCCTGTGAATAATAATAATAATAATAATAATAATAATAATAATAATAATAATATCACCACAGGGTATTTTACAATATAAAAGTACAAAAATACATACCATAGTAAACAAAACAAAAAAATACCTCCCACCTCCAGTTTAAAAGGCCATATACAGTGGAACCTCAGTTTATGAACACCTTGGTTTACAAATTTTCGGTTCACGAACGCCACGGACCCATCTGGAACGGATTAATTCACTTTCCATTACTTTCAATGAGAAAGTTCGCTTCAGTTTATGAACAGACTTCCGGAACCAATTACACCCATGCTTCGGCTTAAGTACACTTCAGGTTGAGTACTCCGTGGACCCATCTGGAACAGATTAATCCACTTTCCATTACTTTCAATGGGAAAGTTCGCTTCAGTTTATGAACGCTTCAGTTTAAGTACTCCGCGGACCCGTCTGGAATGGATTAATCCACTCTCCATTACTTTCAATGGGAAAGTTTGCTTCAGTTTATGAACGCTTCAGTTTATGAACAGACTTCCGGAACCAATTGTGTTCATAAACCGAGGTACCACTGTAGATTGTTTAATTAGCCAAAGGCCTGGGAGAAATAAAATATCAACCAAACAATGAGAAAAACACCAGTGGCTTTTGCTAGGTGAACAGATGCAGACTCATGATCTGAATCTTGATGCTGTTTCAATAGTAGGAATAAGGTGCAGTGAAAGAGTGCATTTTTGAGTGGGGAGCCAGCCCCATACATGCATGCCCTTTGATGAGTGCATATCTTCATGGGTGGTGACAGAAATGAGCTAAGCATCTTGGGATGACACGTTCCAATACCTTCCTCATAATTAAGTCACCTAAAATGTGTCACTGTAAAGAGGCACACTGTTTAATTAAGTGAGCGCATGGTTCATTATACATCAATGACAGGGGAAGATTTACTTTATGCTTACACTAGACTGGCTTTTCTTGTGGTTCCAGCTTAGGAATCATGATTGCTGCTTATGGTTAGGTTCCTCTTTAACAAGTGCTTCTACATGACCTGGATGGATGGTGCTCTACTATAATTAGAACTTGTGATCAAGATAATTTCTAAGATTGCCCACAAGGAAAGGCTGGGACAGATAGGTGTGTCGTTCAGGGGGGAAGAGAGGCAGTCCCCACCCTTCAGTCTCAGTGTTTTAGGACATTACAGTGGAACATTGTTTCTCAAACTTAATCTGTTCCGGAAGTCTGTTCCAAAACCAAGGCGCACTTTCCCATAGAAAGTAATGCAAAATGGATTGATTTGTTCCAGACTTTTAAAAACAACCCCTAAGACAGAAATATAACATGAATTTTACTACCGGTATCTAACGAGACCATTGACCCATAAAATGAAAGCAATAAACAATGTACTACAGGGCCTTCTCGGTGGTGGCGCCTGCCCTGTGGAATGCCCTCCCAACAGATGTCAAAGAGGAAAACAACTACCAGACTTTTAGAAGACATCTGAAGGCAGCCATGTTCAGGGAGGCTTTTAATGTTTAATAGATTACTGTGTTTTATTTTTCTGTTGGAAGCCGCCCAATGGGTGGGGTATGAATAATAAATTATTATTATTATTATTATTATTATTATTATTATTATTATTATAGTCACACATCAATCAGTCAGTAGCTGAACTTGGGTTCCACACAATCCCAAAAAAGAGCCGCAAAAACAAAAAGGCAAAATAAATAACAAAAGCAGATAGACCTCAACGTAGCACTCAAAACGGAAGTGTAACACTCAAAACGGAGCACGTTCAGCTTCCAAAAAAAGTCCGTAAACCGGAACACTTACTTCCGGGTTTGTGGTGTTTGGGTTCCAAGTTGTTTGAGAACCAAGGTAAAGGTAAAGGTAAAGGTAAAGGGACCCCTGACCATTAGGTCCAGTCACGGACGACTCGGGTTGTGGTGCTCACCTTGCTTTACTGGCCCAGAGAGCTGGCGTACAGCTTCTGGATCATGTGGCCAGCATGACTAAGCTGCTTCTAGTGAACCAGAGCAGTGCACGGAAACGCCGTTTACCTTCCCGCCAGAGCGGTACCTATTTATTTACTTGCCCTTTGACGTGCTTTCGAACTGCTAGGTTGGCAGGAGCAGGGACCGAGCAACTGGAGCTCACCCTGTCACAGGGATTCGAACCGCCGACCTTCTGATCGGCAAGCCCTAGGCTCTGTGGTTTAACCCACAGCGCCACCCGTGTGGGTACCAAGGTGCCACTGTACTATTCCTCCAGAAGGACCCAGTTCTCTGGTTATAATGAGCCTGCAAAACCCACAGTTGGGCAATACTTTGATATTGGGGCTAACTGGAATGTCACAAAAGAGTGAGCAAGCTTTCTGAGTTTTCCGTAACTCTTGCCAGGCGACAAACCAAGGGATTGAGGGGAAGGGAACAGCAACACAAATTAGGCTGGATGTTGTAGGCATGAAGTCTGAATTTTGACTTACCATAGGGGAAGAGCCATAGCTTAGCGGTCAAGCATCTGCTTTGCACACAGAATGTGCCAGGTTCAATCCCTTGAATCATAGAATTGTAGAGTTGGGAGGGACCCGAAGGGTCATCTAGTCCAACCCCCTGCCATGCAGGAATGCCCTGGCAGCTCCAAGTAGGGCTGGCAATTTCCCAATGTGACCTTCAGCTCGAATCATGATGGGCTGAATGACAGCCATGCCTTGTCCTCCTCTGAGCATATGCAGAATGTCGTTCCTCTAACCACTGAAAATAATCCCCAGTTGCAAGGCTACAAGTAGGTGTAGAATAAGAATGGTGGAAATGGAGGCACCCTGACCTCTTAACACAAATTGAAATAACGCGAGGAAATCAGATTTTGTTACGTGTTGCAGTAAATCTATGTTTTATTGTTTTAAAAGTTTATGTTGTGGCTTATAGCATTGTTTTTATTCTGAATTATTTTATTTTATTTTGAATTGGGAGGGGGGAGGTACCATAATCTTTTCAGAGCTTGGGGCCCCGAAAGGTCTTAATCTGGCCCTGGACCAATGGTCAGGGATGATGGGAGTTTTTGACCACAACATGCAGAGTTCACAAAGTTGGCTGCCCCTGGGCTAGATTGTCAAGATTAGGAGCTAGGAGGCAAGGGTTTAAATCCCTTCTCAGCCAGGGAAGGCCACCAGGTGACCATGGGCCAGTCACCTTAGCCTACCTCACAAGGTGGTGTTATATTGTTATAAGGATGAAATGGAGAGGTGGGAGGGAGCCTGTACGCTCTTTGGAGCAAAAGGTGTAATGCAAATGAAGTTAATAAATATACTCCTGCACTGCAGAGCGTTGGAGTAGATGGCTCTTCGGGTCCCTTCCAATCCTATGATTTTTCTATACAACTAAAAGAAAAATGTAAAAACCCATTAGGTGTGCTTCCCCAGTCCATCAGACATATAGAGGTAGCAAGGTGGACACACACACACACACCCTGCCTCTGATGCAGCTGCTAAAGGCACAGGAGCTCAGGGAGCCGGGCAAAGTTGGCCATCCCAACCTATCTCACAGAGTGAAGTAGAACAAGCAAACTAATGCCAGTGTACTGGAAGAAGCAAATATCACCAGTGTCAAAGCGATGATTCTTCAACATCAACTTCGTTGGACTGGTCATGTTGTGCGGATGCCTGATTTGTTGTTCTTTAGTCGTTTAGTCGTGTCCGACTCTTCGTGACCCCATGGACCAGAGCACGCCAGGCACTCCTGTCTTCCACTGCCTCCCGCAGTTTGGTCAAACTCATGTTTGTAGCTTCAAGAACACTGTCCAACCATCTCGTCCTGTCGTCCCCTTCTCCTTGTGCCCTCCATCTTTCCCAACATCAGGGACTTTTCCAGGGAGTCTTCTCTTCTCATGAGGTGGCCAAAGTATTGGAGCCTCAGCTTCAGGATCTGTTCTTCCAGTGAGCGCTCGGGGCTGATTTCCTTCAGAATGGATAGGTTTGATCTTCTTGCAGTCCATGGGACTCTCAAGAGTCTCCTCCAGCACCATAATTCAAAAGCATCAATTCTTCGGCAATCAGCCTTCTTTATGGTCCACCTCTCACTTCCATACATCACTACTGGGAAAACCACTATTGGGATGCCTGATTATCGTCTTCCAAAGCAACTACTCTATTCCAAACTTTAAAATGGGAAGCGTAATGCTGGTGGTCAACAAAAGAGGTTCAAAGACTCTCTCAAGGCAAATCTAAAAAAATGTAGTATAAACACCGACAACTGGGAAACACTGGCCTGCCAGCACTCCAGTTGGAGAACAACCTTTATCAAAGGTGATGTGGGTTTTGAAGAGACTCGAACTCAGTACGAAAGGGAGAATCGTGCTGAGAGGAAGGCACGCTTGGCAAACCCTCACCATGATCAACTCCCGCCCGGAAACCTATGTCCCCACTGTGGAAGGTCGTGTGGATCCAGAATTGGCCTCCACAGACTCACTTTTAAAAGCGTGTTTATGGCAGAGAATCTTACTCGGCTACGAGTGATCGCCAAAGAAGCTGTGAGGATGAAATGGAGAGGGGGGAGGACGCCTTTGCTGTGCGCCCCACCTCCAGCTCCTTAGAGGAAATGATGGGGTGCAAATGCAGTACTGTAGATAAATATACGCCTGCATTGCATTTTTTTTTAATGCATTAGGTGCGGTTCTGGACCAGGCAGACCCCGGCCAGGAAAGGGATGCGTCGGAGTCCCAAGAACTACGAGTCCCAGAGTGCTCAGCAGCGGAGCTGAGGCTGCGCAACCGCCTGCCTGGCTTGGCTGCAGAGGAGGAGAGAGCGCGTTGCCTGTTGACAGCCCTCTGGGGTGGGCTTTTCTCTTTTTGGGGGGTGGGTGGGAGCGCGCGGTAGAGAGAGGAGCGCACCATGCAGAGAAAGGCCGGCAGGCGGACGGGATAAATCGTGCGTCCGCCCAGGAGCAGCGGCCAACGGTGCAGGAGCTGGGTAAGCCTGCGGTCGTCATACCCCCCACCCCGACCCCCAGATCTCCCACTCGGGATGCGTGCATGCATGCACGCTCGCTGCCACCCCACCCGCCCTGCCCTGGAGGATGGAGCCGAGCATCCTTCACCAGCCAGCCTCCCTTCTGCAGGCAGAGCCCGGAGATGATGGGATGGGGTGCATAGCAGCCAACTCCTGGGAGCCGAGGTCCCTTCGCCCTCCCCCACCCCAATAAAATATTCGAGGGGGCCAGGGATCTCCAAAGTTGATGGGCATTGCCATCCAAATGGCATCTTGTGATCGATTCTGCGGGGCGGGGCTACCTTGCCCCCACCAATATTTTATTCAGGTTGGCACCCCTAATGGGGTGCAATGGTGCATTCTCACCCCGCTTCTCCTGGATCTGTCTGGGGAGAAGCCACTCCTATATTCGAGCCGTGGAGGGGACAGAATGGTCCCCCGGCGTTGCCTTCTGCTTGCATTACATCTTCTTCTAAAGCTAGGATGATGCTCCATTGAGTCTCTGCCGCCTCTGTTGCCAGGCGGTGCGGGCCGTGTGTGGGGGGAGAGGGGGATGTCGCTATGGGGAGGGGCGATGTATTGGATGTGGGGCCTTCCCGGATCTTTTCCCAGGGGGAACTCGCCCGCGAAGCAGAGGTAGGGCACGGAGGAGGGGTTTCCAATAATACAGCAGGTCTTTGCCAAAAGGGACCACCCGCTCGCCTGGGAAATGGGCAAAAGGGAAGTGGGGCAGAGGCGAGCGCGTTCAATACGAGCAGGACCAGGGATGCCAATCTGAATAAAATGTATGGGGGGGGGGTCCCCAGGTAAGTCTCGCCCCCGCATAATCGATCACAAGATGCAGCGCACGCATACCATTTGATTGGCAATGCCCATCAACTTGGGGGGAGGCAGGCCCCCTCAATTATTTTATGGGGTGTGTGCAAAGGCCCCTATGAGCAGGAATCCGGATTAGAGCTTTGCCAAAGGGGACTCGGTCAGAAAAGTGCAGAGGGAATGGGTACACCTACAAATAATAGTAATAGTAATAATAATAATAAATTATTATTAATAGTAATAATTGTCCTCATCCCAAAGAGGTTTCACTTTGATCTTGCAGCACTGGTACATTGGTGTTTGTGTGTGTTTTAGGATAATAATGGATTGGTGTTGCTACCTTGTGTGTGTTTTAATCATGAGAAATGGGCACCAGGCGGTCTGTTGGTGAGCAAGGGGCTGCTCGAACTCTGAACTTCCTGCCCTGACCAGGATGGGGTTGGACTAGATGGCATCTGGAGAGCCCTCTCTGACTCTTACAATTCCGTGGCATGTGCGAGTCTTTTGTAGGGGTGCGTGCATTTAAGATATTTATAAAGCCCTCAATAAATGGCTCACATAGAAATGCTAAAACAGTAGGCACCTGTGTTAAAATAGTATAAAAATAGCAAACACAAGCTACAAAGGACAGGGTGGGGGCTTAAAAAAATCTCTCTGCTCTGCTCAGGGCAAGATGGTTCTTGAGTAGGCTCTCTGGTGGCGTGGGAGAGGCAGAACTAGATGATGGAAAGAGGCTGTTCTGCCTCTACTTTCCCTTCCCTTTAAGCATTTTAAGGTGCTCTAGGATTCCTCAGGTGGGTTTCCAAAAAGCTGCCTTATACTGAGTCAGACCACTGGTCCATCTAGCTCAGTATTGTCTCCACTAACTGGCAGCTGCTCTCCAGGGTTTCAGGCTGTGAAATATTCCCAGCCCTTATTTGGAGAGGATGGAACCTGGGACCTCATTCCTGCAAAGCAGACCAGGTGACTTGATGACTCTTGGGGTCCCTTCCGACTCTACAATTCTGTGATTCAAACTGAGCTGCAGCCCCCTCCCCAGCTGCTGCAAGAGACGAACAGCACAGCCCCCGTGTGTGTTTCCTCAGAAGTAAAGTCCCATTGTGCTCAATGGTGCTTACACACCCTAGTCCAGGCATCCCCAAACTTCGGCCCTCCAGATGTTTTGGACTATAATTCCCATCATCCCCGACCACTGGTCCTCTTAGCTAGGGGTCATGGGAGTTGTAGGCCAAAACATCTGGAGGGCCGCAGTTTGGGGATGCCTGCCCTAGTCAGTGTGTTTGGAATTGCAACCTAGCATAGTTAACCTTTTGGAATTGCCTTTATTCTCCCCAGCACCGTAGATGTAATAGATAAGAAGAAAGGGAGGTGGTTGTGCTATTTAGTTCTGAATGGGTGGGGCATTAAAAAGAAGAGCAATTTAAAATATTACTTTTAGTGTCCTGTATTTTTTAAATAGATTTGACAGGGATTTATAAAAATAAGATAAATACATCAACATAAAACAGTACCAGGGAGACAGGATGGCACATTAAGTAAAAAATATGAACAAATAAATAAAATATGTTCTTGTACGCTAGCAGATAAAATGCACAGATTCCTTCAGTGAATATTTCACAGTGCTCCTAACACTGTGGGTGGATTTCTTGCGCCAACACGTGATAGAAAGACCCAATTTTTCAACAAAAATGACTGCAGGGTTGCTGAGTCCCTTTCTTCCCTTAATATGCATTTTTTAAATACAACAACAACAACAACAACAACCACCAGATAACATAGTTCATTTAAAAAAGAGAGATTAAAAGGGACCCAGTTGCCCGAGTAAAACAGCCTTTCTCCCGCATGATCTTTGACTGAGCATCCCCTGCAGAGGACCTCCCTATAATCCAGCTGTGGTTGTGTAATCAGCAGAGGCTAAGAACAAGGAAAGAGCGTCTTGCCAAATGCTCATGCCAAAAGAAGCACAATAAGGGAAAAAAATAATACAACAAACCATTTCACATCTTTGCTTCAGGACAAAAGCAAGAAGCTTTTAGGATCATCAGCCCCTGGACCCAAGAGCTAACTCTCCTTCCTCTCTCTTCCCCACAAACCCTAAACATGGCAAATCAGCTGGATCCTGAGAATGGAACTGTCAAGCGGGGGTGGTGAGCCTCGGACCTGGGAGTCGTGGCCCCCCAGGCAGCTCTGCCTGGCCCTCGGGACTCTGCTGACACCATGCTGCCCCTCCCTCCCAGGTCACACCCAGCCCGGATCCTGCTCCCCACCTTCCTCTAGTGATTTTTACTTGGCTGAAAAGTGTCATTGAACTGTGACACTTCCTCTTTTTTGCCTGGGCATAGGATGGGAAGTGGTTGGGTTTTTGCCAACGCCAGTCTTTGCCACACTCGCCACTGGCCTGCGGGCCGGCCCCCCAGATAGGGGCTTCCCCACCCCACCTAACAAAAACCCCTTTTTCTTGAGAAGTGATGTGCAGATGAGATGACCTGAGTGCAAAGTAGTGCTGAATTATCTTCGTTCTACATGCTTTGAATCTGTAGTCGCATTTTAGATCCCAGCTAGCAGAGACTGGGAAATCAGCCCTGTGGGAGTAAGCTGGGATAGCTCAATCCATAGAGCATGAGGCTCTTAATCTCAGGGTTGTGGGTTTGAGCCCCATGTTGGGCAAAAGACCCTCGTGGTATCTTTCAACTCTATGATTCTACAAGAAGCCCTGAAGAGATGCTGCCCTTTTATCAGTGAGGAACTTGACACAATACGTGGGCTCCTCCAGATATCCCGTTTACTGAGCGTTCGTCCTGATTTGCTGGCCCAAAGCTTACAGAATCATAGAACTGGAGAGTTGGAAGGGATGCTTAGGATCATCTAGTCCACCCTCCCACGATGGAGGAATATGCAGCGGTCCCATATGGGGATTGAACCTGCAACTTTGGCGTTATGAGCACCACGCTCTAACCAACTGAGCTATCCGCCCCCCTCTGCGGAGCTTAGACTATGCCTGGTCTTTGTTGAGCGTTTGTTCTGATTTGCTGGTGGGGAGGTTATACAATAATGAGCACTCAGGCAGACTTGCCTCTGGGGTGTTTATGTGCCTTGCTGTTCATCATGTGTTCGTCCTAAGTTCTCTACTGTATTTTCCTAACAGCGGAAACACTGGGTGTGTTGCAACACAGCACTTTAATCTACTTCAGTTGCGCAAATCTAAATTTCCGGTATGCGCTTGGATCTCTTTCATGAAATGCTGGCAGGCTGGAGGTGACCTAAGTTAGTTCCACATGTTGCCAGGTGATGTACGGACAGCCTTTTAGCACCACTTTTGGCACAGAGCAGAACATCACGTGCCAGAGTTTTCATTATGTATTAAGATCTGGAACTGGCTGGAAGGCAGATTTATATTTCCAGCTCATGAGTGATGTGTCTTTGAGAGCACCTTTAATACATGACCTCTTTTGGTCGTGCATCATCCATTATCCCACCTGCTTCTTTCTTTTTCTTCTTTGGCGATCACTCGTAGCCGAGTAAGATTATCTTCCATAAACACGATTTTTATCAGTGAGTCTGTAAGTGACTGTGGAGGTCAATTCTGGATCCACACGTCCTTCCACAGTGGGGGCATAAGTTTCTGGATGGGAATTGATCATAATGAGGGTTTGCCAAGCATGCCTTCCTTTTAGCACGTTTCTCCCTTTCTTCCTGAGTTTGGGCGTCGTCAAAGACCATGACACCTTTGGTAAAGGCTGTTCTCCAATTGGAGATCTCGCAGGCCAGTGTTTCCCAATTGTCGGTGTTTATACTACATTTTTAAAGATTTGCCTTGAGAGAGTCTTTGAACCTCTTTTGTTGACCACCAGCATTACGCTTTCCATTTTTAAGTTTGGAATAGAATAGTTGCTTTGGAAGATGATAATCAGGCATCTGCACAACATGACCAGTCCAATGAAGTTGATGTTGAAGAATCATTGCTTCGACACTGGTGATCTTTGCTTCTTCCGGTACACTGCCATTAATTTGCCTGTCTTCCCAGGTGATCTGTAAAATTTTCGGAGACACCATTGATGGAATCTTTCAAGGAGTTGGAGATGGCGTTTATAAGTGGTCCACGTTTCACAAGCAGCTTTCTCCTGATTGAAGTGCAGAGTGTTTGAGGACCGGGACATTTGCAGGGAAACCAAAATGCTTGTTTACAAAGCACTACTGTATCCCACATGCTATCCTTAGAGTCCCAAAAGATGCATGACCATTTACTCGCACACAGGGCCGAACCTGAAAGGGACTGAAAATGTGACAAAAATGATTTTAAAAAGTGCAGAACCGGGATGGGGCGGAGTGTAATGGGGTGGTGCATGTTTTTGTGCGCTCCACTGGTGTGCAGGGGCTGAAAACGGAACCCCTGCATGAAATGGTCATCAACTGTATTTGTGTAGAAGTAGCCACAATGGATGCAGGTGGGTGTGGTGTGAGCCTGATCCAGAGCCATATGGTCTAGTGGTGAGCAAGTCAGACTTGTACCTGGGAGACCAGGGCTCAAATCCCCACTCGACCATGAAACTCACTGGGTGACCTTGGGCCAGTCATTCACTCGCAGCCCTGCCTACCTCACAGGGTTGTTGTGGGGGTTAAACGAGAAAGGGGAGAACCATGTATGCCCCCTTGAGCTCCTTGGAGAAAAAGATGGGATATAAACGCAATAAAGCAATAAATAAAACACAGCCCTGCCTGATCACTGAGATTATGGGGAAAATCTCTTTTGGAGGTTCCCGGTGGCTCAGAGTAGCTATTAGATAAGCCATGCATTTAGTGTTGTGGCCCAAGGGTGGATCTACACACCAGGGGGGGGGTCGCTATAAATAAGGAAGAAATTAAATCGTTATACCAAAAGAAAAAAAAAAACACACTGTAAAAATCGCATAGAAATTTCTTTTGCTCTCTGCTGCCATCTGGTGTTACATGTTTATAACACATTCAAGGCATTGTGGTTTTGTTTTGTTTTTACTAATGTAGCTGAGTCCCTAGTCCAGTGGTTCCCAACAGGTGGTCCGAGGACCCCCAGGGGTCCGCGAGCTATGCCAGAGGGGTACGCAAGATGCTATTAGAATAAAAAATATATTAAATATATTTCGTATGATAACAGATTTTTTGTTTTGGCCGCTTCCTGCATGAGCAGAGTCTAGCGCAAAACTAGAATTAGATAGAGGCAGTAGTTCTGCTGTATGCCGTTAGGTGGCGCTTTACAAACACTACTGTTTTGCAAAGAGGCAGTGTGCGCATTCTACTAACGCTCACCTCCCCAAGATGCTTTGCGCGCGTCGGCTTCATTTGTGCGCTACTGCGCAGGTACCCTGTCTTCTCCATTCCCCTCCCTCCTCCCTGGCGCGCGCTGCCTCTTTGCAAAACAGTAGTGTTTGTAAACAAAGCTTTGTTTTTCGCGGAAGCTACAGTTCGCGTAGTTAAAAATGGACCGTTGGTTAAAAAGTGGTTCGTTAAAACGACAAAGGCCTACAGATGAAGAGGAAGATAATGCATTTGATGTTCAAGCAAGTAAGTCAGTGACTCTCGAACCGATCTTGTCAGTGTCCATTGAACCTAAATCGTCGGCGTCCCTTGAACCTTACCCTTCCAAGATCAGTGTTAAGCTTACTGGAAAAATTAGATTAGGAATTAGGAATTAGATTTAGGATTAGGAATTAATGGGGGTCCTTGTCACAATAGCGGCTTGATGAGGGGTCCTCGAGAAAATTTTGTTGGGAAGCCCTGCCCTAGTCTATGGAAATCCCTCCCAGCTGAGATCTGACAGGCACCCTCCTTGCTAAAGTTCTGGTGCATGACAAAGACTTTCTTATTCCACCAGGCACCTCCATGTAGTGTTGGATCTGATGACGTCTTATTGCTTTATTCTCTGTATTTCTATGTACAGTGCTTAGAAATGTTAATAATAGAAAGGTTTATAAATACTTTAAATCAATAAATGAAATAAAAATGAGTGTTGTAATAAAGTATTCACTGTGGGACAGGATGCCTGCCAGTCTTGGCGGCACCATCAAACATTATTGAATAACTAATAAAGTGGTTTTTCTGCTTTTATGAAAACATCCATCACTGGATTTTCTAGATGTTGTTCAGAGGATAAAAGCTATTTTTAGGCATTTTAATCCTCAAGTTGCAGTTGATCAGCAAGTGTTTGGGGCTTCCAGTTCTTTAGCCACAGCGCTAAGAAAAAGCACACACACCCTCTTCTAAACTAGGCTGCTGAAATGTGCACACAGCATACATTTAAGGCACATGCCTTCCCCCAGAGAGTTCTGGGAATTGTAGTTTGTTAAGGGTGCTGGGAGTTATAGTTTGGTGGAGGGTAGACCACTGTTTCCAGGATTCTGGACTGGAGCAAACTTCAATCTCTGGAAGACCCGATTGACGTTTGCTCTGATACAGCGCTAAGGATCAGGTTTTCCCCGTGGAAAAGCAGCAGGACAAACAGCAGTCTGGCTGAGTTCAGAGAGATCTGGGTGTGGAGGTGAAGAAGGAGGGAAAGAGAGAAAGAGAGAGAAGGAAGGAAGGAAGGAAGGAAGGAAGGAAGGAAGGAAGATGTGGTTGTACATTTTAATCGCATGCTGCAGTTCTCAAAGAATCATGCCACTTTCCAAAGAATTCTGGGAACTGTAGTTTGTTAAGGGTGCTACACCTCTACCAGAGCTACAATTCCCAGTGTTTAGCGATCAATCCCTCTTAACCAGGGAACTCTGGAAATTGTAGATCTGGGAGGGAAATAGGGGTCTCCCAACAACTCGCAGCACCCTTGACAAGCTAAACTGGAGCAATTCTAACTCTCCCACCCAAGACACAAACATCACAGCTGCATATTTCTGCAAGGCAGGGGGTTGGACTAGATGATCCTCAGGGTCCCTTCCAACCCTACAATTCTACGACTCTATGATCCCTCAGAATAAAGGGTGTTTGGGTTGCTCTGTAAGTCTGGATCTGACCTTCCATCTCTCATTCATCTGAATTGAGAAAAGACCAAGGAAGTGGCTTGTTCTTAAGTAGTCAAGAGCCTACCAGTCTGGAAGAACTGGGCAATTACGTATGTGAAAGATTGCTGCTGTTAGCTGTATCTTTTCCAAAGGGTTGTGCAGGATGTTTCCCTTTCAACAAGGCTAGTCTGTGTTCCCACGGAATGTTGTTATCGCTGTTTGCAGGGGGGAAACGAAAAACCTAAAACAGCAGGCTGGGAAACTTCCTCTGCGGGATTCATAATTGCAAAATTGTGACCTTAGATAACCACAGTTTTTTGTTTGGAAACAAAGATATATATTTTTCCTGAACAGAAACAGCTACTTTAAGGATAGGGGAGGGCATCACACCGCTGGAAAATGTATCAGTGCGTCTCCAAGTTCTGTGTGCAGATAGTTGCCCTTGTGTGAGAATGTAAAAAATTTTTTTGCAGCAACAGAGCCATACGGTGTAGAGCAGGCCTAGGCAAACTCGGCCCTCCAGATGCTTTGGGACTACAACTCCCATCATCCCTAGCTAACAGGACCAGTGGCCAGGGATGCTGGGAGTTGTAGTCCCAAAGCATCTGGAGGGCCAAGTTTGCCTATGCCTGGTGTAGAGTGTCAGACTAGGACCTGGGAGAGCAGGGTTCAAATCTCCACTTGACTATGAAGCCTCACTGGGTGACCTTGGGCCAGTCACTCCCTCTCAGTCCAACCTACCTGACAAGGTTGTTGTGAGAATAAAAGTTGGTGGAGGAGAACTCCTTGGAGGAAAGGTGGAGTATAAATGCAAATGAATAGTACTTTTTAAAAATAATAATATATATATTTTTAAGTTTCCCTGCTTTTGCTTCAAGAAGATCAGGATGGCACAGTATGCATGTACATAAATAAATAAATAAATCCTTACAACCAACCCTGCGAGGCGGGTTGGTTTGAAAGTGACTCACCCAGGCATGCCCAACCTTTGGCCCTCCAGATGTTTTGGACTACAATTCCCACCATCCCTGACCACTGGTCCTGTTAGCTAGGGATCATGGGAGTTGTAGGCCAAAACATCTGGAGGGCTGCAGATTGGGCATGCCTGGACTAGCCCAAGGTTGCCCGATGAGCTTCATAGCAACACGAAAATGGACTTCAAAACGAGGAGAAATAAGAGAGGAAGTTTTAAGAAGTATTTTGAGGGGGAACAGAGGAAGGAAGATGGATGGCAAGAGAAAGGGAGTCCCAAGTAGGAAGAAGCGGATGAGGCGACAATTGCAGGAGGCAGTGGAAGCTGCTGGTCCCTTAGGGGAAATGAGGCGCTGCCCTAAACTGCCCCCCTGCCTCCTTCTTTGCAACCAGTCCAGGGGGTGACACTGCCTGAGACAGCTTCCCGTTGTCCTCAGCAGGGAGGAATAGGGGGGGATGAGGACGAAAACTAGCATGAGTTGGCTCTGTCTATCATTGGCTGTTGTGTTCTGGCCCAATGTCAAATCTGACAGAGAAAAAGCAGCAAGGCGAGGGTATCTAGATTCTAGACCATGGATAGCTCCCTCCCGGTGAGGGTTTTGCTCCAACAAAGGCTGGGAGCAGACTGGGGGCCTTTGAAGCCTGTGTCTCCAGACTGCCTCCTCCAAGCTGCATCCCCTTGTGGAGAACCTCAGACTCCAGAACCAGCCCCAATCCCACCTGAAAATGGACACCTCTCCTCTGTTCCATAGGCTCCCTCAGGCAGCAAAATGTTGGCCTAGCCCTGTCGCCACCTCTGCCCGACTCCCCACCCCTGCCGCCTGAGCCAGCTGCCCCCCTCTGCCTAATGGTAGGGTGAGCCTTGAATGCCACACCCCTCTCCATCCTCCTTCCAGGCAAGCAAGAGGCATGATCACAGTTCCCCAGCCTATTCCAGGCAGCCAAAAGACAATCATGGAGGCTCCCCACCCAGGACTTAAGAAAAGTATTATATAAAATACTGCTTTCTGGTGTGTAAATGCTGTGCTGTATCTGCAGACTGGAGGCAGTTGGGCTCCTATCTAAAGTTCAGTCCATATAAGAGAAGCAGTGACTCATATTTTTGTGGGATAATCTGATTATTTTGTATGGGCAAGTACAACCCGATCATAAATGTGCATTAGATCCTTCTTCTTTTTTGCTGAGTTGTTGTTGCTTCGTTGCTGCGTACCTTGGCAAGCTCTGCTTCGCTCTAATGAGCCCCGTTACCCAAGTGAGCGAGTTGCTTGGAGAGCATGCCAAAAAATACAAGGAAGGGGTGGGGGAGGGAATGAGAAGAACAGAGGATATGACCAATGAACTCTTTGAGAGCCTCAAGCTGCAGACAAGATAAGGCTCTCAGACAGGGCATGGCACAGTTTATTTGCATAAGGCTAAGGGTGGAGAATCCAATTAGCAAGGAAAGGATGGTAATCATATGATTAAATGGCAATTTCCTAAGAGCTGGAGAAGTAAACATTTCGTTCCCCAGCTGACTAGTGCAGAAATGAATCTCTTTTCTTTTCTTGCCCTGAACTGTGGAAGAAAAGGATACTAGTGTAATGCCTTTGGAGAGAATGAGATCTGAATGAATGAGATTTGAAACAACAGGTTATCTTGGTCCCTGGCTCTTATCTTTGGCTCCCACTCCTGACTTAGGGTTGAATTGAATGCTTGTTTTGTTCAGAATAGACCCATTAAAATCAACAAAGCTATGATCGTCCTGTTCATTCACATCAGGGGACAACTATGAATAGAACACAGGATACACAACCTGAAGAGTGCAGTCCTAACTATGACTAATCAGAAGTCTTCTTTCTTCTTCTTTGGCGATCACTCCTAGCCACGTAAGATTGTCTTCCATAAACACGGTTTGAATAGTGGGTTCTTGAGTGACTGTGAAGGACACGGGTGGCGCTGTGGGTTAAACCACAGAGCCTAGGGCTTGACGATCAGAAGGTTGGCGGTTCGAATACCTGTGATGGGGTGAGCTCCCGTTGCTCGGTCCCTGCTCCTGCCAACCTAGCAGTTCGAAAGCATGAAGTGCAAGTAGATAAATAGGTACCAATCCAGCAAGAAGGTAAACAGCATTTCTGTGTGCTGCTCTGGTTCACCAGAAGTGGCTTAGTCATGCTGGCCACATGGCTCCCTCGGCCAATAAAGCGAAATGGGTGCCGCAACCCCAGAGTCGTCCACGACTGGACCTAATGGTAAAGAGAGTCCCTTTACCCTTTACCTTTAAGTGACTGTGAAGGCCAATTCTGGATCAACATGTCTTTCCACAGTGGAGACATAAGTTTCCAGGCAGGAGTTTGCCAAGCATGCCTTCCTCTTAGCATGTTTCCCCCTTTCGTCCTTGGTTTCCAGGCGGGAGTTGATCACAGTGTGGATTTGCCAAGCGTGCCTTCCTCTTAGCATGTTTCTCCCTTGCGTCCTGAGATTGAGTTTCTTCAAAGCCCATGACACCTTTGGTAAAGGCAGTTCTTCAATTGGTGCACTCGCAGGCCGGGGTTTCCCAGTTGTCGGTGTTTATATTACATTTTTTTAGATTTGCCTTGAGAGAGTCTTTAAACCTCTTTTGTTGACCACCAGCATTACACTTTCCATGTTTAAGTTTGGAATAGAGTACTGTAGTTGCTTTGGAAGACGATCATCGGGCATCTGCACAACATGACCAGTCCAATAAAGTTGATGTTGAAGAATCATTGCTTTGACACTGGTGCTTTTTGCTTCTTCCTGTACACTGGCATTAGTCTTCCCAAGTGATGTGCAAAAATTTTCGGAGACACCGTTGATTTCGGAGACAATCTTTTGAGGAGTTGGGGATGGCGTTTATAAGTGGTCCACGTTTCACAAGCATAGGTTGGTAGTACAATAGCTTTGTAAACAATAGGTTGGTAGTATAATAGGTTGGTAGTACAATAGCTTTGTAAACAAGCATTTTGGTTCCCCCGCGAATGTCCTGGTCCTCAAACACTCTGCACTTCAATTGGGAGAAAGCTGCACTCACAGCCAAATTCAGTGAGGCTTACTCCTAGGTTAGTGAAGTTACGATTGCAGCCTTACTTCCCAGTTTTGGACCTCATAACATCTCAGCTGCAAGAGACAAGAGAGACAGTTTTTTTCAATTTAGCTATTTGCAGTGGTATTCTTTCATACACTCTTTTTTGTCCCCATGAACTCACTCATCTAACAGAACTTTACATGTGCTAAAAAGGAGTTTAGCCTGGTGCCTAAGAATATATAATGATGGTGCCAGGTGAGCTTCCTAGGGGAGAGCATTTCACAAGCTGGGAAGCCACCACCGAAAAGGCCTGTTTTCATGTTGCCACCCTCCTGTGCTCTTAATACAGTTCTAAAAAATATTTTCTGTCTTGTGAATTACTGCTGGCTGGAGTACTAGCATTTTGTTGATATTTTATTTTAAAAATTGCTATTTAGATGTTTTCTTAAAGGTTTAGCCCTGTTCCTTGCCCATCTTTTAAAGTAGCTGTTAACAGTTTGCATGTAATATTTCTGAGACATTTATTTTTAAAATGGGGTGGAGTGTGAGTTCTAATGTGGATCAAGTCAGCTTTTGTAAAACTAATGCCAGTATTTGGTAGCAGAAAACGGATTATACTAATTCTCTTTGGCTCCTAGTTTCACATAACCCTGTTCATCTATTCAGATTTATTAGGGTTGCCAGCCTTCTAGGATTCCATCAATGGGTGAGAAGAAAAAGCTGTTCTCTTTTAGGCAACTAGTGTTGAAGTCTGAGGACCGAACTACTGCCCTGAGATCCACGGGCAGTATACAATTTAATAAATAAAATAAAATAACCCAGTCTGATGGGTGGCATATAAATAATAAAAACATTATTAAGCAAAAAAAACCCCCAAAGAGATCTCCTTTTTTCACAGGGATCGGGAAGACTGACTCTTGAATGATTGACAGGCAACCTTCAAAGGACCCTGTTTAGAAAGAGCCATGTCTGTGCCGTTCCGGAAAGAGCTGGAGAAATACAAGAATATCAATGAAGACGAAATTCTCAACAAACTCTCTGAGGATGAGCTGAAGCAGCTGGAAAGTGTTCTTGATGATCTGGATCCAGAGGTGTGTACCAAACATGACATTCGTGTTTAAAAGCCTAAACAACTTAGACTCCTCATTTCTGAAAGACCACCATCTTCCCTACAGACTCTCTTAAGATCAGCAGAGAGGGCCCTCTTGGTCGTTTTAATGCCCTAGGAATTTCATGGGGTGGTTGGCCAAACCAGGCCAGGAGAGGCAGACCCTCCAATTTTCTAGGGACTACCCTGATATAGAGAATCCGCTGCAGTTTCTGATTTGATCCTGGAATGTCCTGCTTTTCCTTAGGACGTCCCTATTTTCATTGGAGAAATGTGGGAGGGTATAGAGTTATCCGATCCCCCAAGCCATCTGAAGGCAAGCCTATATAGGGGAGGGTTTTTTGTTTTTTTAAAAATGTTTAATTATGTTTTTATATGTGTTGGAAGCTGCCCAGAGTGGCTGGGGCAACCCAGTAAGATGTGTGGGGTATAAATAGTAAAATTATCATTATGGAATGGGATGCCCCTATTTTCATCCGAGAAATGTTGGAGGGTACGGATAGGGCCTTC
Source organism: Zootoca vivipara (assembly GCF_965207765.1). Lineage (NCBI taxonomy): Eukaryota > Metazoa > Chordata > Lepidosauria > Squamata > Lacertidae > Zootoca > Zootoca vivipara. The sequence goes on from NC_142596.1 coordinate 11,413,385, forward strand.
TCTGTGGCAGCCCCTAAAGCTATGAAATTTCATTCCCAGAGAGGTGTGTCTGGTACCTTTGTTGTACAACTTTCATCATATAATGATGAAGACACACCTTTCACCTTGACACCCGATATATATTTAGGACCCACTCTTTTCTCATATCGTAAATTGTTTCATCTGATTTTAATATTGTAGTTTTACAATGTTGTAAGATGCCCAGGGACCTTCTGGTGAAGGAGAAGTAAAAAGTCCAATAAATAAGAATAATTGGATTTTAACCTTAAGGATCACATATCAGAATCTTTATAAAGCTCGGAGTTACATGTATTGTAAGAATCGACCCATGGAGGATGAAGGCAAGTTGGTAGGAAGAACTACCAAAATTTGATCGTTCCTAAGGGCCAATTTCAAGGGGAACAACATTTTTTGAAAAGACTCAAGCAAGATTTTTTTTCCTTTTTCTTTTTTTGGTGGCAGCCATAGTGGTCCTTATTTTATTTCTCACAACATTTTTATCACTGACTGAGGTGCTGTAGCTGCTATTTCCCCCCCTCAGTGTGACAGTGTTTTTCAAGAGGGGGGCTGGGAGACATTTTTAGGGAAGTTTTTAATGTTTGAAGTTTTACTACTACTACTACTACTACTACTACTACTACTACTATTTTGCTATGGCTCCTCTCCAATCTGTAACCAGCCCTGTTTTTAGTAACATTTCTGAAAAAAATGATATGCCACCCATTGGATAGGCAGTAGATAGTGATGGTATATAATTTCACTTGCATGGTGCCCTTGGAGAAGGCTTGTAAGACTTGAAATGTGTTGGCATTGGGCTTAAAAAGCGTTTCCAATGCACCTTTGGAAGCTCCTGTCTCATCATTCTTTGCTCCCTAATGAGCACATGCAAGATCTGGGTGTAAAATTACAGATAATGTGGAAACTTGCTGAAAGTCCACCACCTCTCCACTATCGTCTGGCAGCAGTGATTGCAGCAAGTTACAACAGTGGGAGAGATGGAAAACAAGGGCAAATACTAGCTCTGGCTCCTTCCATCCCGAAGCTGGTCATCAGGATAACTATTCATTCATTCATTCATTCATTCATTCATTCATTCAAATGAAAGTTTTACACTCACATATCCAACATACATCATAAGAACAAGATTCCAAAGAATCTCCTGAACTTCCCTCCTCCCCTTTGTGGGTCCTATTTCCTCCTGCATCTTTTATAAAAATCCAAATCCTTTTACATATCCATTATATCCAAAATTCACGATTAAACTACAAGTGTTATTCCAATCCTACTAACGATTTTAAACTGTTTACAATCATTTTTTAAGATAAATTATAAATCCCCCCCATTCCTTATTAAAATTCTGGTCTCCCTGATTTCTGATTCTTCCGGTCATTTTTGCCATTTCGGCATAATCCACCAATTTAATCTGCCATTTTTCTCTGATAGGGACTTGACTACTATTTAAGAACGTATGTCCCAGTCTTTAAAAATGTGCACCTGAGTTTGCGCTCCCCTTTCCTCTTACCTACCCATCGCTTTTTCCTTTTGTGTCGTGTCTTTTAGATTGTAAGCCTGCGCACAGGGACTGCCTTGTTCTAGCTTAGGCATAGGCAAACTCGGCCCTCCAGATGTTTTGGGACTACAATTCCCACCATCCCCAACCACTGGTCCTGTTAGCTAGGGATCATGGGAGTTGTAGTCTCAAAACATCTGGAGGGCCAAGTTTGCCTATGCCTGTTCTAGCTGCTCGGGGAGGCTTTGTGGCTAAAGAAGTGCTCTAAATAAAGACAGTAGTTTGCCATCTTACTGACTCTCTGCTCTCCTCTCTCATGTCTGCTTGGATAGAATGCGCTTCTGCCGGCAGGCTTCCGCCAGAAGGATCAGACCAGTAAACCTGCCACGGGACCTTTTGACAGAGAGCGGTTGTTGTCCTACTTGGAGAAACAAGCCTTGGAACACCAAGACATAGAGGACGTCGTGCCCTTTACCGGAGAAAAGAAAGGTAAACTGTGACGAACCTCGCTTCTCTATCACTAAAGGTAAAGGGGCCCCTGACCATCAGGTCCAGTCGTGTCCGACTCTGGGGTTGCGGCGCTCATCTCGCTCTATAGGCCGAGGGAGCCAGCGTTTGTCTGCAGACAGCTTCCGGGTCATGTGGCCAGCATGACAAAGCTGCTTCTAGCGAACCAGAGCAGCGCACGGAAACGCCGTTTACCTTCCTGCCGGAGCGGTCCCTATTTATCTACTTGCACTTTGATGTGCTTTCGAACTGCTAGGTGGGCAGGAGCTGGGACCGAGCAACGGGAGCTCACCCCGTTGCAGGGATTCGAACCGCCGACCTTCTGATCAGCAAGCCCTAGACTCTGTGGTTTAACCCACAGCGCCACCTGGTCTCTATTACTAACAGAGTGCTAAAGGAATTCAGTTGTTGTTCAAACAACCCACTATTCCTTCTGCCTCCCAAATAAACTCCCTGTTTATATAGGTTTGCTAGTATATAGAGTCCAATTCCAGCTTTCCAGTTAACGTGGCTCTGTATCCTTAAAAACTCCAGGCAAATTTTACAGGAACAATCTTGTGCCCTCAGTAAGCGTTCCCTCTCTCAACTCAGGTTCACCTCAGCAGCTGTTGCCTCAGCACTTTAGCCACTGCAAGGCACTCTTTCCCTTCACTTGCCTCCTCTGTGCGTGACTTTGAGATACAAACTATCCACCTGCTCCTCTGGCTTAGTTTTATCTCCCCTCTTCAGTCACCACCATAGCTGCCAAGTACCCCGTTTCCCCCGGGAAAACCCCGTTTTTACTTACCTTTTTCCAGTGGTCCCCCGTATCACTTCGTCTCCCGTTTTTCTCCCTTATTTTCTCCTGCCTTCGGCCATTTTTTTCTTTCCGATTTGCCCTTCTATGGGCACCAAAAATGGCCACCGCCGGCTTCAAAAGTCGCATCTACGCATGTCCGTAAGTGCATAGAAGCGACTTCCGGTGTCTGCGGCCATTTTTGGTGCCCATAGATGGGTGGAGCGACACCGGAAGTTGCGTTGACGCACTTCCTGACATGCGTACAAGTGACTTTCAAAACCGGCGGTGGCCATTTTTGGTGCCCATAGAAGGGCAAAGCGACACCGGAAGTTATGTCAACGCAACTTCTGGTGTCACATGGCTGCCGGTCCCAGATTCTGCAGTCCGGGACTTGGAAGGTAAGGTCACCACCCTTTTGAGTTTAGATACGTTGCTGGAATAAGGAGGAACATCCAATTTGACACAACACAGATGAAAGCTTTATTTAACTGGAGAACATGTATATTTCTTTATGGTTTCATTTGTTTAAACTCTTAGTTCACCATATTTGATTAATCCATAAAACTAGTACATTCGATTGATCCTACCGTAGTATACAACCGAAACCTCTCATTTTCTCACTATAACTCTCTCACTCCCTCGTCCCTCTTCTTCCCTCTCTCAACTGCCAACCCCCAACTGCCTTTCAACGGTTGTTGCCCCTCCATTTAGAATGCCATCTAGCTCCGCCTCCCAGGGAACACCTGCCTAGAATGGGAGTGATAGATTAACCCATGATGAACCGGAATCATCATCAGGCACTATTCTGCCACATAAGCCTTCATCTTTGTGGAGAGTCAAAATGGCAGGGCAGATGCTCAGAGTCATCTGTGCTAACTGGGTGGCCTCGTACTGAAAATCAACCTAGCAATGGAAGTTCAGTGTCAAGTGGCAGACTTTTAACCCTGGTAAATTGCAAATTTGGTCTGTGGTCTGTTCCGTCAGTCATAAGCTGTTTTGTCCTAAATCCACAGTTAGGCAGTGCATTTTTTAAAAGGACCAATCAAAACATCATCATCATAATCATAATCATCATCACCACCATATTTGTTTATTATTTATACCCCGCCCATCTGGCTGGGTTTCCCCAGCCACTCTGGGCGGCTCCCAACAGAATATTAAAAATACAATCAAACATTAAAAACTTCCATAAACAGGGTTGCCTTCAAGACAGTCAGCCAGCTTTTTAGTTTTGCAGAGTTCCTTTTCATGGTGGGTGTAATGCAAAAGCGACAAAAAAACCAAAAACCCATAAAAATAGGCATGGTGTAGTGTAGCCATAAGGTCTCCACCTGGAACACAGGATGGGGACGATATGGCCGTCCAGGTGTTGCATGAACTACATCTCCCATCACCCCTGACTATAGGCTTATGTTGGCTGGGGCTGATGCAAGTTGGAGTCCAACAACTGGTCAAACTGGGGAAGCTGGTTTTCAAGCTTCCTTAAGGCTGTATACCCCCCAAAAAAAGAAGAAGCCTGAGAATTGTAGTCAAGGGTGCTGGGAATTATAGTTCTGTGATGGGTGAACTACAATTCCCAGGATTATTCAGCTGGGGTGCGCGTGCTTTAAATGTACGGTGTATATGTGAACCGTTGTATCTAAGGACAGGTTGTCTGAAACTGTCTTGCTACGATAACCTTTCACTGTACAAATGAGCCCTATGGGAGGCTTCCGGGCTCTTGCACAAGATGCGCCTCCTGATTCAAAGCTGGCAACACATTATCGTCGTTGCGTAAGAGTCAGGCGCGAGCGAGGCGGGCAGGGCGTGTGATCTATGTGGTGTTTCTGACCACAATATTTATTTTGGCAGAGCCTGTTGTATAAATGACAGGGCGACGATTGTTTGGAAAGCTTTCGTAGCCTGATCCTTGCTGGAACTGAGCTGTTTGCCAGTTACACTTCTTAGAAGGAAGAAGAGGGGCCTCCTAGGAAAGGGGAAACAGCCTGTGGTTGTGAGAGCTGGCAATGACCAAAGGTGTGTGGGGCTGCCTTGGAGAATCAGACCTGAGGTTACCCATCCTTGAGGCAGCGACAAGCCAGTTGGCAGTTAAGAGCAGAGTGACAGCCAGTCTCAGAGCAGCGCACCTTCCCGATTTATGGAAATGGAGGCACTTGTGCATTTGTATCGCATGACATTGCACCGAGACTCTTCCCCACACTTCTTTCTCAACTGCTGAAATGCCTCCACTCACACACTAAACAACAACAAGCAACACATCGACTAAACAGCCTCGGCCCAGTATACCTGAAGGAGCGTCTCCACCACCAGGTTCAGCGCTGAGGGCCTTCTGGCAGTTTCCTCATTGCGAGAAGTGAAGTTACAGGGAACCAGGCAGAGGGCCTTCTCGGTGGTGACACCCATCCTGTGGAATGCCCTCCCATCAGATGTCAAAGAGATAAACAACTACCTGACATTTACCAAACATCTGAAGGCAGCCCTTTTTAGGGAAGTTTTTAATGTGTGATATTTTAATGTATTTTAATCTTTGTTGGAAGCCGCCCAGAGTAGCTGGGGAAACCCAGCTGGATACAAATAAATTATCATCATCATCATCATCACCATTATATACTAACAAAAATTTTATAACATTATACCGCTTCAAAATTCATAAACAGAAGACATACACCCTTGTGCAAATTAATTGAAACAAACAATGTAGTTTATTGTATAAAACTCACATATACATGGACAAAACTCACATAGATGTACATTAGTAACTGATATGACCTCCACTATTTTAAAGCAGCGTTTGAACACGGTTTGGCATGGAGTCTACTAGTTTCGAACAGTCACTGTCGATTTTTGGATCCCTGTACCAGCTTGAATCAGTGCCTGAATGAGCTTCTCCATAGTCGTACAGTCTACAGCACGGAGGTGACTTTTGCATATAGCCCACAAATTCTCAATGGGATTTAAGTCCTGGCCAATCAAGTGCCTGTATTTGCTGCTCTGTCATGAATTTCTTCACCACTTTCGATGTGTGGCAGGGGGCTAGGTCCTGCTGCAATATCCCAGTACTATCAGGATACCTCTTTTCCAGCTCTGGAAAGCTCATTTTCATAGAACCTCAATATATTGTGGCGAGCGCATCATTCCTTGTACTGTATTGGCTGCAGGCTTCCAACACCATAATGATCAACTGACTTTTCGTGGTTTTTTTTAGTACAGGATTACGAGTAAGATAGAAAACATGCTTTGTTTCAATTAATTTGCACAAGGGTGTATAATATGTGCATGGAGTCACAAATAAAAGGAATCAAATAAATGTTCCATAACCAGGAATGATAGGGTTGGTAAGTCACTGTCAAAGATAACTGAAATGGAGGCAGAATGCCTTTCCACAGTCAATATCCTACAAACGTGAGGTGATAGGTTGGTACTCTGAACTTAGCAATAGGGTGCTCCAAGCACAGCAGCAGACAGAACAGTTCTTCCAGGCTGATGAACTGTTTCAATGATAATTCTTCATCAGCTGGCAACAATCTAAAATGAAATCCATTAACTGTACATTCAAATACAATACAGAGATTGAAATGACAGGCCTGCATATAAACAACCAATAATAAATACATACCAAATTAATTGTAAATGGCCATGGATCAGCAATCACTTAAAAGCAGGCATGGCCAAACTTGGCCCTCCAGATGTTTTGGGACTACAACTCCCATCATCCCTAGCTAACAGGGCCAGTGGTCAGGGATGATGGGAGTTGTAGTCCCAAAACATCTGGCGGGCCAAGTTTGCCTATGCCTGGCTTAAAAGTGTAGTAAGCTGATACTGTTGGCAGAACCCTGGTAGCATTATAAAGGCTACCCACAGGTGCAATGAATCACATCAAATTTCAGGAAATTTAAAGGTACAGTATCCAAAAATCTGGCAAAGAGAACACAAACAGTAGCCATATTGTCAGAAAACTTAAATAAAACAATTGAAAGTTAATTAAGTATTCAAACTCGCCTCCCCCCCTGGTGCAGGGATTTAAATAGGTAAATAAGTCTGGTTTCTTGTTAGTGCACACACAGTTCTTGATCCATTAGCTCCCTTGTCCTTCCACACTGATGTACAGCGGAGCCCACTCCCTGCTTTTAAAAAATAATATTTCAAAACTGTACATTTTGCCAGCACCAGTTTAAAAATAAAAAGGACAGGCTAATGCATGGCTGCCTCACCACTGAGTTTGCTCCCCATGGACCTATTGAAACACGCCCCCCCCCACAAAAAAACCCCACTCCCAGCTTTGGGGACCCTCCCCCGCAACCTCCAGATTCAAGCCCCACCCAAAAAAGTTCTACCTTGAGACCTGGTCTGGGGCAAAGTAGGTGGAGAGTTCTTTCGGATCGCACGTAGTGCCAAGGTGTGATATTGCGCAGGTGGTGCATGTGAGTCTATTGGTGCTTTTTTAAAAAAAAGAAAAACACCATCCCATGCGCAAATGTTTCACTTTGGAATCAGGGTTCAGCTGCACCTGAACAACAATATCCCCCCACATCAGGGAGAGGGACAGAAAGAGCACTGCCGGAGGCGAGAGTTTAAAATCCATCCTTCTTCCTGGAAAAGCCCTGCAGTTAGTAATTTCTCTCTCTTTCTAGCTCAGCAACTTTTCCCTTTCTTTGAAGCCGATGGCTTCGCTAGGGAATACTTGAGCAAAAAGAGCTCTCCAGTGTCAACCATCTGGTTAAAAGATGGACGTTCAGTTGTGTGTGTGTGTGTTCTTTAAAGTCAGCTGTATGCTTTTGATTATGTTGTGGAATAAGCTGGGGGGAGGAGAGAATTCCAAAAGCTTCATAGGGAGGCTGTGGAATCGGGAAGGAATTTGATAGAGTGACTGCTCATATTTTCTTAGGAGTCTTAGGAGGTTGTATAATCTTTGAAGGGGCAGGGCTGTGACTATCATGCAAGGACCCTACATTTCTGAATTTGCCACTATGCGGTTGTACTTAATGGACCTCTTTACCCTCACCTTTGACACTTAATAATAATAATAAATTTTTATTTTTACCCCGCCCTCCCCAGTCAAAAATCGGGCTCAGGGCGGCTCACACCAACAAAACCACAATAAAACATAAAACAATTAATTAAAATACAGATTAAAATACAGTATTAAAATTTAAAATGCTTGAAATGTATATTTTTAGGGCCCACTTTCTTTGTGTTAATTTTAGGTTGTTTAAAACTTTTAAATATTGTGCTTTAATATTGATGTTGTGTTTTAATTGTTGCAACATGCCCTGGGACCTTAAGGTGAAGGGCAGGTAATAAATTGCAGCAATTATCATCATCATCATTGTCAGGGGATTGTTGCGGCTACTCTCGAGTAAAGACGCCCCAGTCCGCTCTGTCTTTCAGAGTTTTATTGTGCATATTATTTACAGGGCAGAGATATCGGAAAACATGACTGCCTAGTCCAATTCAGAACCCGGCAATGGCTGCTTCCGGCTCTTTGGCCAGCATAAAAGCCTGGGCACCCCAAAGCGCCTCCCCCTAGCCCTGCGTGTGGGCGCGTGTCAATTCGGGTGCCGGAAGGGGCTGCATTCCTTCTCCCGTCCTTCGGCTGGAGCGTTGCAGAGGCTCCGGCACCTCGCTGCGCTGTCCTTCCCCACCTGGCCAGCTGGGTCGGTGTCTAGGCTGTGACACGTCTGAGAGCCCTCTCTCCACTCCGCTCCATTCCTCATTCCCTCCTCCTGACCCGCTGCTCGTGCTGTCACTGGGCGAAGTGCTGGTCCGGATGACTGGGGGAGGGTCCCCCTGACATCCATCATCATCATCATCATGAATATATTGTAGGGGGAAATAAGGTTTTAATGGGCATTGCTAATATGGGGAGATGTACTTGTGTGGAGGCATTCCTTTGGGAGTTGTCATAGTATCGCTAGCTTCTAAGTCTGGAAATTATGAATCACCTCCCTAAAAATAATACAAGCGACTAAATATCACACGGCAAAATCAATCAACTCCGTGCATTATTTGTCTCTTGTTCCTCGAATGCATGAAGCAGCCTTAAACTGAATCAGGCCCATCTAGTTCACATATTGTCTGGGTTCTTCACATTAGTAGACAAACACTGCTAGGTCTGGTGGGGGGAAAACATGGAGAACAGCTATAAATTTACCATTTTATTAAACTAATGCAAAGAGATGTTGAGCTCAAAGAGTTGGACCAGTTGCATCAGTGAAGGTGGCAGTAATAGGCCTCATGCAAGACTGGGAATGCAGGGCTAAGATAAAGCCACTTAAAGAATCATAGTTGTAGACTTGGAAGGTTCCTCCAAGATGAATTCAAGGCCAATCCCCTGCAACGCCAAAAAATAAAATAAATAAAAATTTCTGACAGATCGCCATCCAACTTGTTCTACTGACAAATGTTTTCTGCTGCCGGGACATGGTTGCCTCAAAGAATGTACCGGCAGCCTTCTGGTAACTTGCGGGGGAAATCATGTTCTTTTGATTCCTACAGAAAGTGCTTTGTAATATCTGGAGTCCATCGAATGATAGTAATCAAATAGGCAATGCAACTTTGTGGGAACACTTCTTCAGAGCCTTTGAGGCTTTCTGAAGGCTTCTGTATGATGGGATGTTCCCACAGAGGGATGCTTCTTAGAGAGTTGTCAGATTCTTGGACAGCTTAGCCTTTGTAATCCGATTCATAAAATGAGAGGAGAATGCACTTGAGGTTCTAGCTCTGCTCTCATCGGAATCCGTAGGAAATGAGATGACGTTGGCTGGTGGGAAAACCCAGGCCAGGATGCAAATGTCTCGGAAAATCCTCGTAATGAAACCCAGCTGCTTAGCGTTCATTTTAAAGAAAAAGATACTTGGGCGCTGGCAGTGTTTTAAAACGAGCAACAACTGAATTCGCAGCATTTCTTTTAATTTTATTTGTTCGTTTTGTAAAATTTCTATTCTGCTTGAGTGTAAACAACAACAACCCTCGAGGCAGTTTGCAAAAGGAACATTACGGTTCAAAAGTAACAGTAGAACAACATCTTTATTGGGACTACCTAAAAGGTCTCAAAACATCAAGCAAGCTTTCCAGTTCTCTGGAGCTCTTCTTCATCAGGGTTCACCAACCTTTTGGAGTGGGTGGACAGATTGGGAGGCGGGAGAAATTACTGCGGGTACCAGACCCCAGCTGCAACCGATTCTATTGACCACAGCAGGATGCTTCTATTAAACCCAATTTCAGCAGGGAGAGGAGGCCCAGTGGGTGCCAGGGGAGGCCTCTGTGGGCATGTGTACACCCGTGGGCACCACCAGGGGTGCAAGATGGAGTTGAGCAGGTGTTGGGGCCCTTTGGCCCTCCAGATGTTGCTGAACTCCCATCAGCTCCGACAGGCATGGCCAAAGGCCAGGGATGAGGGGAGTTGTATGTCAGTAACATCTAGACGGTGAAAGATAGAGGCACTCTGCATCTGAAATCAAGTGCTGATAATCCTATACAAACTACCAATTAGTTTCCGGGCCCAATTCAAAGTGCTGGTTTTGACCTATAAAGCCTTAAAGGGCTCAGGACCACAGTACTTCAAGGATCGCCTCTTTCCATATGAACCTACCAGACAGACCCTGAGATCACCTTCTGAGGCCCTTCTTTGTGTGCCTCCTCCGCGAGAGGTCAGGAGGGTGACAACACAAGAACGGGGCCTTCTCTGCAGTGGCTCCCCATCTGTGGAATGCTCTCCCCAGAGAAGTTCTCTTGGCGCCTTCACTACACACTTTTAGGTGCCAGGCAAAAACGTTCCTTTTCAACCAGACCTTTGTCTGACTTGATTTACATCCTATATCCTTTTTTTTAAAAAAAAGCTGGCCCTTTGGGTTTTTTTAAAAAATTGGGTTGTTGGTTTTGTTTTGATTTTATGGATTTGATCTTTTATGTGAACCGTATACCCTGAGACCTCCGGGTATAGGTCGGTATAGAAATTAAAATAATAGTAATATAATAATAATAATAATAATTAATAATAATAATATGTTGAGCATTACTGACAATTACATCACCACCATCCAGTTTAATCTGCTTTCTCTTCCTTTCCCCTTTTTCTTTTTAAAGGAAAAGCATTTATCCCTAAAGAAAGACCAATAGAAACTCGCACAGAGGAGAAAGTAACTCTGGATCCAGAATTAGAAGAAGCCCTAGCCAGTGCCTCTGACACTGAGCTGTACGATCTAGCAGGTTTGTTGCCATCTTTGAACAGTTGGGTTATCACAAACTGGGCCTAGGTATCTTAACACAGCTGGCAGCAACAGCCCTACATTTTTTTTGCAACTCCTACCATGCTTCTCAAAGGGGCCATCCATGATGCTGCAATATATGCTGACAGGACCAAACTACACATTCTGTTTTTGTTTTTTAATACACACACACACACACACACACACACATACACACTATAGCTGGCTCTGCCACGCGTTGCGGTGGCTAATCCCTGTGACTGCCACCACCCTGTGTCGATCCATGATGTATTCCGCCCCCTCTTCCCCACACCCCCGGGTTTCCCCTGTGATTCCCCCCAACCTGCCCCGTCCCATGATTGTATCATGCCCCCTCTTCCCCCCCACCCCCGGCCCATCCCTGTGACTGGCCCCACCATGTCCTGACCTATCCCGTCCCCTGCCCCCCCCAACCATAGCTGCCAAGTCTCCCGTATTCCCCGGGAAACCCCCGTTTTTCCAGCTATCCCCAGCCGAAAAAACGGATTCCCCCCGTTTGATTCTGGCGTGGCGGCCATTTTGGAACTGGGCGGAGCATGCTCAGAAGCGACTTTGGGTGCTGCTTTGCCCAGTTCCAAAATGGCTGCAGCGCGACTTCTGGTGCGGTGGCCATTTTGGAACAGGGCAGAGCAGCATCAAAAGTTGCTTCTGAGCATGCTCCGCCCAGTTCCAAAATGGTGGCAGCGCTACTTCCGGTCTGCTACTTCTGGTTCAGTCCCTTATTTCTCAGGCCGGAACTTGGCAGGTATGCCCCCAACCCCCACCCAGGTGAGTCAGTACCTCCATTCGGCCTAGTCTGTAAAGGCTTCGGCCTAGTATGTAAACGGCAGCCGAGGTGCTGTTTAAAGGGAAGGTTCTATAGGTGCAGTACCAGTGTAGCCGCCGCTAGAGGGCGCTGGTTTACTGCCTGGTTCTTTTCCCAGCATGCACTTTTGGCTGAGTGGTGCGTTCTGGAACGGGTTTTGGGGGTTTCACCGGGCGGAGGTGTGGCACCTGTCTTTAGTAACTTTCTAAGGTCCTTCGGACATTCGCATGTGATGTTGTGTCAAATTTTGAGCGCAATCGGTCAAGCGGTTTCGGTGAAAAGTGGATACCCACCCCCATGTCCTTTTTACATTTTTATATATACTGTATAGATATATATAATTTTCTGTTTTACAATTTAGAATATTCATTTAAAAAACCTTAAAATATCAAAAAACTTCCCTTCTCCTCTTTCCATGGTTCATTTTGCACAACAGAAATCCCTGCATATTTTATACAGTGGTACCTCGCAAGATGAAAATAATTCGTTCCGCGGGTCGCTTCGTCTAGCGAGATTTTTGTCTTGCGGAAACAAACGGCAGAGGGCAAAAAAAAAAAGCGGCAAAAAAATCATCTTGCGAGACACAGCCATAGAAAGCTTCGTCTTGCGAGGCAACAAAGCGTCTAGCGAGTTTTCCGTTGCACGAGGCATTTGTCTTGCGAGGTACCCCTGTACTGTATAAACTAAACTAAAGCATTCAGTATTCCATTAAACCATCCATCCAAACCGCACATTCTGTTAGCTACATAGCTGTGCCTTTCCCCCCTGCACACAAGAGGCTACTGTGGGGTTCCTGATCTGGATTGGGTCCTTATTATGGGGAACAGGAGGGCTTTAACCCTTTGTCCCCTCACTATCCTTAAAAAAAGAGAGAGAAAAGAAACAAAGGAGACTCGCCCCTGATTACAGGTTTGGGATTCCCAATCTGGACTGGGACTACAATTGAGGGTTAATGCCCCCTGGATGCTAGGACCCCTGTACTTTAAAGGCATAGCTATGACTCAGTAGCCAAAGTCCATAAGTTCTTATAGCACAAAGGCAAATGTAGATTTCCCCCCAAGTTTTTCCACTGCTGGGCTATTGAAATCCTATACTGTATTGCTGGGCCTTCTCGGTGGTGGCACCCGCCCTGTGGAACACCCAGATGTCAAAGAAATAAACAACTATCTAACTTTTAGAAGACATCTGAAGGCAACCCTGTTGAGGGAAGTTTTCAATGTTTGATGTTTTATCGTGTTTTTAATATTCTGTTGGGAGCCGCCCAGAGTCGCTGGGGAAACCCAGACAGATGGGAGGGGTATAAATAATAAATGATGATAGTGATGATGATGATGATGATGCTAAAACCTGTGCTCTTGTTGCTGGTTTTTACAGCTGTCCTAGGAGTGCACAACCTGGTCAACAATCCAAAGTTTGATGAAGGAACCACCACTAAAGATGGCAAAGAAACCGTGAAAAGTAAGCAGGCACTTTTCTTTCTCCCAGGTGGTTTGCAAGCATCCAAGCCGGCAATGGAAGCCAAAGGGGAAATTCCAGACTGTCGCTGTTTTGGGGTGGGATTCTGGCAAGGGCCGAGGGCTTTCTGGCAGTTCCTTCACTGCGAGAAGGGAGGTTACAGGGGACCAGGCAGAGGGCCTTCTTGGTAGTGGCACCCACCCTGTGGAACGCCCTCCCATCAGATGTCAAGGAAATAAAATAAACAACTGACTTTTAGAAGACATCGAAAGGCAGCCCTGTTTAGTGAAGTTTTAAATGTTTGATTGTGTTTTTAATATTCTGTTGGGAGCCGCCCAGAGTGGCTGGGGAAACCCAGACAGATGGGGGGGGGTATAAATAAATTATTGTTATTGTTATTGTTATTATTAAATCGCATACAGGCAAATCCAGGTTGCAGAATCGGAATGAATGCTCATTGAGTTGCCAGGGTCATCTAATCGCTGTGCAGTCAAATCAGGATGAATGCTCAGCATAAATGGGCTGTATGGAAGCACATTAAGTTATACCTGGTTTATACATTAAATATCTTCTAGGATAACAAAGCACACTCCCATGACAAGGAACTCTCCTCTCAGCAGCAAGAACCATCATAACTAGACACTGAAAGGACCTCTCAGGAATGGAAATTGATGGCTGGTACCCCAATTTATGAGAAACTGCCCTACTAGAAAAGTTAACCAACAAACTTATTATTTATTAAATTTATATACAGCCTTTCATCAAAAGCTCACAACATAAAAAGATAAAATCATTGTTTTTCAAGCATTTCAAAGCAATTTAAAGTCCTAAATGGCTTAGGACTATGGCTTACTTCTCCCATCTATATATATAAAAATGTAAAAATCGTGAAAGTGCGGGATCCACTTTTCTCCGTAACCGCTTGACCGATCGTCCTGAAATTTTGACACAACGATCCAGGCCACTCCCCGAGCGTTGTTAGAAAAAAGAAATCCCTCAAATCCTCACACCTCCGCAGGTACAAACCTCTTTTCCCACAAAGTAAAACAGCGCCCTCAAGTGGATTTCCTCCCACAGTACACCCCCTCCCTTCCTGTGAAATCTACACCACACCCACAAACCCCGCCTCCACCACGAGATCCACCACTCACATCCATCCATCCAGCAGAGGTGTTGAAGACCAAACCAACTGAAAACAGGTCTTTTGCAGCCGCAAGGCCCAACATTGCCAAGTGGAGGTAGGGGCCTGCCTGGGGGTGGGGGTGGGGGGCCGAATAGGGGGCAGGGATACGTAATGGGTCAGAACAGGGTGGGGGGAGACACAGGGATGAAACCTGCCCTCCCCACAGTATCTCGCCTCGGCTCAGGGGGACTCTGAGGCTCAGGGGGATCTGAAGGGGGGCTATTACCCTCCATTTCACAGACTAACGCACAGCAACGCATGTAGGGCCAGCTAGTACTGTATAAACCTGTCCATATATTAAGTTCTTCTGGAGAGCATTGTCTCTGCATCCCACCAACATATCAGGTACATTTATCAGGAAATGTGCCTCCCTGGCTGCACCCAGGCTCATTTAAAGCCCTTTAATGGTTTCTCACTTGTATACATTGTACTTCTGACCGACTTTAAACCAACTACCTTTGGATCCGGGCCTTTGTGTGTGGGCTGTTTTAAGATTAACTGCGGTTCCAGTTGTCTTCCCACGTTCGTAAAGCAAGTGCCCCTGGGAAATGTGGAAGAAACAGGGCAGTTTTTATTCCACCCAAAATGAGGCGGATGGTATAGCCCTCCCAGCTAGAGGCTCGTTTGCTGCAGCCCTCAAAGGCCTTATGTTGCTAATTCGTGTCCCTCTCTGTGATTATTTTCTCTCTCTCTTTTTTTTTTTTTGCGAAGGTCCACCATTCCTGCTTGGTGGGTCTGCTAAGCTGCACTCCTGTCACATATTTAGCAGCTAGGAATTTGCTTTGTCAGACATCTTCATTCCAAAAACAATACTCCCTTCCCTCCAGCAGATGCTTGTTGCTTTGTTTTCAATGGGGGGGGGGGGGAAAGGGTGAGGCATGCATTTCAGGAGCTCCTGAAGAAATAAGATTATAAGCAGACTAAACGAAGAGAGGCTGCACAGGAGGGGGGGGGGAAGAGGAGCTGTTGTGTTACCCTGGTTAAACTAGGGTCAAAGAGACCTGGATTCAAATCCTGCCACAGAACTGTGTTATTTTAGGGGGAAAGGTAGGAATAATTGCATTCAAATGTGCATATAAGAGGAGAAATTTTGAATTTGCTGATGGGTTTACATGAGGAGCAGAAGCTGAGAAATTCACCCATCCCAACTCTTTAAAGTGCCACAGAACTTGTGCGGTTGCTGGAACAGTCTAAGGCAGCTCCCCATCTCAAGTTTCTCTTTAATTTGTATTTGGCTTGGAGTTTGCTAGTTGCTAGAAGTATAGCTTTCCATACGGTAGCTGCTTGGGTGGTCTAAGCCTGCTATTTATCTAATATTTAAGAATTACAATTGCAGATTAGCTTTAAAAGCTATGGGTTGGGTTTTTTTTGTTTTTTGGGGGGAAAGCAGTTGCAGGAATCAGTGCTGCTTTATATAGCTCAGGGCTGCCAGCATTGAGAATGGTTGTGCAAGTAAGGCTCCT
The DNA here is from genome assembly GCF_965207765.1 of Zootoca vivipara. NCBI lineage: Eukaryota > Metazoa > Chordata > Lepidosauria > Squamata > Lacertidae > Zootoca > Zootoca vivipara. The sequence continues at coordinate 11,429,332 of NC_142596.1, forward strand.
CAAGACTTGACAAATAATGGGTTGGCAAAGTGAGCAGCTCTTTTCTTGTAGGATGTGCAGATGTGGCAATTTCATGAGCATCAATTGAATTCACAGATGGAGCATGCAGAGGATGTCCATAACTTAGTTCAGACCAGCATAATTCTGTAGCACAATAGGGGCACCCCTCATCTCTTTCTAGGATATCTTTCCTAATGAGGTTCGCTGGTGTTGGGTCACCTTAAATGACTGAATATGTTTGTTGTGGTTGTTATTTATTAAATTTATATACTGCCCTATACCTGCAGGTCTCAGGGTGGTTCTTGTAATGAAACTGACTGAATGACTGTCTGAACAACAACAACAACAACGGTTTATTATTTATACCCCGCCCATATGACTGGGTTTCCCTAGCCACTCTGGGCAGCTCCCAACAGAATAGTAAAAACACAATTCTATGATAAAACATCAAACATTAAAACTTCCCTAAACAGAGATGTCTTCTAAAAGTCAGATAGTTGTTTATTTCCTTGACATGTGATGGGAGGGTGTTCCACAGGGCAGGCGACACCACTGAGAAGGCCCTCTGCCTGGTTCCCTGTAACCCAGGCACCCCCAAACTGCGGCCCTCCAGATGTTTTGGCCTACAACTCCCATGATCCCTAGCTAACAGGACCAGTGGTCAGGGATGATGGGAATTGTAGTCCAAAACATCTGGACTACAATGTTACTTCTCGCAATGAAGGAACCGCCAGAAGGCCCTCGGCCCTTGCCGGAATCCCACCCGAAAACAGTGACAAGTCTGGAACTTGTGTAAAAACGTTCTCCCAGAATTCCCCATCCTATTTGTGGGCGGTGAAATTGGTGGGGGGGGGGGAGCATTCTCCTGAATATTTGGGATGGAGAGATGGTAATTCTGCTGCAATTTGAATGGTGGCAAAAAAGGAAACTCAAAATTCATCAGAAAACTCCCTAGGAAAATTGCTGGCTCGCGTAACACCCAGCATGGGATTTAGAAAGGTCAAATAACCAAGGTCCTTGGTCCAAGGAGCATCTTTAAAAACTGGGCATGTGGTGGGGGAATGAATCTTCAGGATGTCTCCCCTCTTTCCCATGACTTTACCTTCTGCGCAACCAGTGAGACATTGTGCCATGAGGGTAGAAAACCGAAGATGTCCAGAAAGTCAGTCGATCCATCTGAACAGCTTTCAAGACAAGAACAGAAGAAGTGATCTGAATGGCTGCTAACTGCTCCAACTGACTGGGCTTTCAGCTCAGCCAGGGTTCCTTTTAAACAACTCACGTTCGTAAAGCAAGTGCCCCTGGGAAATGTGGAAGAAACAGGGCAGTTTTTATTCCACCCAAAATGAGGCGGATGGTATAGCCCTCCCAGCTAGAGGCTCGTTTGCTGCAGCCCTCAAAGGCCTTATGTTGCTAATTCGTGTCCCTCTCTGTGATTATTTTCTCTCTCTTTTTTTTTTTTTTTGCGAAGGTCCACCATTCCTGCTTGGTGGGTCTGCTAAGCTGCACTCCTGTCACATATTTAGCAGCTAGGAATTTGCTTTGTCAGACATCTTCATTCCAAAAACAATACTCCCTTCCCTCCAGCAGATGCTTGTTGTTTTGTTTTCAATGGGGGGGGGGGAAAGGGTGAGGCATGCATTTCAGGAGCTCCTGAAGAAATAAGATTATAAGCAGACTAAACGAAGAGAGGCTGCACAGGAGGGGGGGGGGAAGAGGAGCTGTTGTGTTACCCTGGTTAAACTAGGGTCAAAGAGACCTGGATTCAAATCCTGCCACAGAACTGTGTTATTTTAGGGGGAAAGGTAGGAATAATTGCATTCAAATGTGCATATAAGAGGAGAAATTTTGAATTTGCTGATGGGTTTACATGAGGAGCAGAAGCTGAGAAATTCACCCATCCCAACTCTTTAAAGTTCCTTTTAAACAACTCACCTGGCCTCCTAGGAAACAAAACATTCCCCAGGATTCCACAGCTGGTTGTGAGCTCAGAGCCTGGCCAAGGACTGGAGCCAATGGGCTCTGGGCTCCAGGAACACTCTCTCTGCCAGGCCTGTGGCACCACTGGGCAACTCCAAGCATCTGACCCACCTTCTTTCCCTCACAGAATCCTGGGCACTGAAGTTTACCTCTCACAGAGTTACAAATCCCAGCAGCTGAACAAGAATAAGAATAAGAATAGTTTACCGGTATTTATACCCTGCCCATTCAGCTTGCTTTCCCCAGCCACTCTGGGCGGCTCCCAACAGAATATCAAACATTACAAACTTCCCTAAATTTCTCTGTGTTTTTAATGATGATGATGATAATAATAATAATAAAATCTGGCTCCCAACAGAATTAAAGGCGCAACAAAACACCAAACATTAAAAACCTCCCTAAACAGGGCTGCCTTCAGATATCTTCTAAAAGTCAGATAGTTGTTTATTTCCTTGACATCTGATGGGAGGGCATTCCACAGGGCGGGCGCCGCTTCCGAGAAGGCCCTCTGCCTGGTCCCTGTAACCTCACTTCTCGCAGGGAGGGAACCGCCAGAAGGCCCTCGGAGGTGGACCTCAAGGTGGACCAACGATGTGGGTGGAGATGCCATCTCAATGCATAACTGGTTTATGTTCTTTTTAGATGTAGTCAAAGGGGAGAAGGTCAAGCCAGTTTTCGAGGAACCGCCTAACCCAACGAATGTTGAAGCCTCTTTGCAAAGGATAAAGGCAAATGATCCCACGCTCCTGGAAGTCAATCTGAACAACATAAAGGTAGGGATATCATTGCTGTTTATCTGATTGCCCCATTGTGCCATTTTTTATTATTTGCAAAGTATTCCTAAATGGTCTTAATTTTGTTTTATAAAGTATTGTTACGACACTACCCCAATCTCTGAGTGGTGAGAGACTTCAGGGCTGCCTCCGCTTCACCCAGGGTTTGGTTACCTTGGAATAAAGGTCAGCAGAGACTGTGGCGTCTTTAGGATATATGGTTTTATTTACACACATATACAATTGAGCATAGGATGGAGGGGCTCACACCTTCTTCTTCTTCTTTGGCCGAGTAAGATTGTCTTCCATAGCATTACCACCCCAACAGATATTCATAGCTGCCAAGTTCTCCCTTTTTTAAAGGGAAATTCCCTTATGCTGAATAGGCTTCCTCGTGAGAAAAGGGAAAACTTGGCAGCTATGGATATTGCTTCTCCATTAGAATTCCAGGGAACGACCCTTCCAACTCTATGATTTGGATTCAAAGATACTCATTTTTAAATATTGTATTTTTCTCGATTAATACAGAATATCCCCATTCCAACTTTGAAAGACTTTGCAAAAGCTTTGGAAACCAACACCCACGTGACGAAATTCAGCCTGGCTGCTACTCGGAGCAACGACCCTGTTGCAATTGTAAGTTTGAGAAGACTATTCTTTGGAGAGAAAGAAAAAGCTCTTAATTTTTGGCTGAATTAAGCTGCAGCGTTCCAAATGCCGAGAAGCTTTCAAACTCAAAACTAGCTCCGGGGCTACAGTATTTTTGAGATTTTGTCAGCGAAAGTTCTCTCCACGGCTTTCCTCTGCCCTGTTCGAGAGTTCACTCTCTCTCCTTTATTGCTGGATTTGGGAACATAGGAAAACTACGGTAGATTTTGTGTCTAGCTGCTGAGCAAGCAGAAACTAATCAGGCATAGCTCTCCTCATCTCTGCTTATGATAGAAAAGACCACACAGCTGTGCCTCTGTTAAAATGCACCAGAGTCCCAGAAGAAGAAATAAAATGGCAATTCAGCATACCGTACTGGTTACGGGGATCACAAACTGTTTTAGAAAAAAAAGTAACCACCCTCACCGCTCAGTGGCTTCATGGGCACCTGGGAAGAACCTCAGAACCATCCTGTTGGTGACTCCTGAGTTACAACAATCCAAGCACATTTTATCCAGAAAATAAATTAGGTCCCATTTTAGAGCTCTAACATCTCTGATTTGTAAGCTGCGTTGCTGTCTCATCAGCATCCATAAATGGAGGAACCGAGCAAGTGCGTGCCCACACAAACACACACAGCATCCCTCCTTCCTCTTCATCCCAGCATGCCTTGCTTCTCAGAACCAATCACAGAAATGAGAATATTCTGCTATTAATACTGGCCAGGCTCCAGCATGCTAAATTCTCCTTCCGCTGTGGCCACTGCTTCATGTCTCGTGAGGTCTTCTTCTTTGAATCGGCAGGGGAGTCCCCACGCTACATGGGGGGACGGATGGAGCACAGCTGAGGCTTCTCAGTTGGGTCCCCGGGATTGTAGAGCTGAAGAGACTTACTGGAGCTAAGCGTTCCTGCCACCCTTTAAGGGATGTTTCACAAAACTCATCCCACAATTTTTATTCTGAAGGCCAAGCAAGTCATGACATTAAACAGGACTTTGCATTTAACAGACCATGGTTTGGCAGTGTGTTTGGACCAGGCATAGGCAAACTCGGCCCTCCAGATGTTTTGAGACTACAATTCCCATCATCCCTGACGGCTGGTCCTGTTAGCTAGGGATGATGGGAGTTGGAGTCCCAAAACATCTGGAGGGCTGAGTTTGCCTGTGCCTGGTTTGGACCATGAATAGTTCAATGGAAAGAGAGTTCCAGAACTGTGGAGGTGAAGGAGGAGGAGGAGGAGGAGGAGGAGGAGGAGGAGGAGGAGGAGGAGGAGGAGGAAGCTACCCTTCTGACTGGGTTACCTGAGCCACTGTAGGCGGTTTCCAACAAGTCAAAACACAATATGACATTAAACATTAAAAACTTCCCTGAACAGGGCTGCCTTCAGATGTCTTCTAAAGGCTGTGTAGTTCCTTATCTCCTTGGCATCTGATGGGAGGGCGTTCCTGTGTCTTGTGCCCACTAACCTACCGGTAATTGAACTTACTGGGTGGAAGCATACATGTTTGGGCCTCAAGCAAAGCTGATCTTAACACCCAGGCAGAATCACATGGGTGATGGTGGTCCTTTAGTTAATGGATTATGAACCATTTAGGCCTTTAAAGCTTAACACTGGCAGTTTGAATTGGGTGCAGAAATACATCTGTAGGCAATGCAGCTTGTGCCAAATTGATGTCAGGTGTTGCAACTTAACGTCATTAACATCAGTATCAAAACTTCCACAATCAGGAACTGGAAAAGTCACATTGTTAGTCTTGGGAAATCCTTTCATACATATCCAATGATAGGAGCCTATATTCTTCTGGGACCATTATATGTAGGTATTGTTGTTGTTCCTGTGCGATGTAATCCATGAGAGACAGTCGAGTACAACATTCCTTGTTCCTCCTGGCTGGAGCATCCTTCCTTTTGCATGTGATAGAAGGTGGGCATGACCTAACCTGTCCAGGTAAAAAAGAACGAGTCACGCAGCACACCTCCCTCTTTTTGGACACCTTCGTTTGACCAGCTTTTAGCTAGGACTGCTCTGCTAGCTCTCAGCTAGCAGAGGCAGTGGAATTATTCCCCCATATGGGGTAGATCCACATATACATATTTGTAACTAAGTCTGCCTTCAGGGATCCAACTGTGAACTGATGTAAGTAAACTTCTTTTATTGACTTTGAGTAAGATTGTCTGCTGTGCATATAAAAGGGGAATGTAAACTCTGCTAAGTAAAGAAACTTGCTAGCGCAGGTTAGGAAGGATGTTAATGAACAATATATTCTCTCCTGCCACCCTGAACATTCCTACAGTTCCTATTACTACCCACCCCATACCAGCTGGTCCCGGGGCAGGTTACAGCGCTTTGTGGGGTACCCTGAGATCTGAACTCACACCACTCTTTTCCTCCCTTCAGGCTTTTGCAGATACATTAAAAGTGAACAAGACGCTGAAAAGTCTAAATGTAGAATCCAATTTCATCACGGGGACAGGCATCCTTGCCTTGGTTGAAGCCCTGAAAGGGAATGAAACATTGACTGAGATAAAAATTGATAATCAGGTAAGGAAAGGGCAGCATACTGGAACTTAAGGGTTAGCTGGAATCTGAAAGTTGCAGCTTGACTATGAAAATTAGCTGGGAGGCAGTGTCCAAGGTCTTGTGTTCAGCAGTAGGAGGGCAAGGCTTTTGATTTTCCTAAGTACAAGGATGGGGAGCCTGTGGCCCTCCAGGTGTTGTTGGACTCCCAGTGCCCATCAGCAGCATGACTGATGGTCAGGGATGACTGACACCACCTGGAAGATCAAAGGCGATCTGCAGAGTTGTCACCTGCCCCACACCCAGGGGCGCCAACTAGAGGGGGCTGAGGGCATCTCCCAAAAATTTTAAGGAGGGGTCTGGGCCCCATCAAAATTCCATGGCAGCCATGCACGCGTGCCACAGGGCATGCTTGCATCATGCGTGCAAGTCCTGCAACGTGCACACAACACCTCAGCATGCTCCACGGCATGCACGAGTGATGTCAGCACACCCTGTGGCATGCATGCATGATGCCAGCACATGTGCGCACATTGCCCAGCCCCTCCCAATTGCGGGGGCAAGCCAGTGTGCTTGCCCAGACCTGATGGCACGGGTGAAGCCATGTGCCTTTGGAAGAGCCGCTGTGACCGGCGCAGGGTTTTTGCAAGCTGCGTCTTCACTTGCCCCACAGGTGATGTCATATGGTGTCAGACTTTGGGGAATCAGCTCCCCCCTCCATGGGAGTAGAAGATCAAACTAAAGAAATGTCTTGCTAATTAGATTCTTTAATAATCACAGTGAGAGAGAAAAGAACACGTCTCCCTAGAATGGCGGTGCTCCCAATTAAGGCTTACTCCCCCCTCCCTATCTATTAATCTACGTCACTCCTACGTCTTGTAATCTGAGTTTGTACAGTCTGCACTTTCTGTTCTGAGAATTTCTGAGCTCTTCATGACCTTGGGGAGAGCAGAGAAATGCTGTCCAACGACTGTGAATCTGTTAACCCTCTCTCTCCCAGTGTTTCTTCTTCTAGTTGTTCCCCATCCAGTATTTCCCAGCTTCTGCCTTCTGAACTATGCCTCTCCGCAAACCACTATTCCAAATCTACGCTGTCCTCCTATTCCTGGGAAGATTTGTGATCGGGGAGGGAGTGGCTCCCACCATTCCTCCTCAGTGCAGCCCTCCTCACCACAGTCCCTGACATATGGGGAAGCAGCCTTGGGGATATTGACCACCTTGGGAACCGGCTGTCCCCCACAACTGCTGCAGAGGCTAGCCTTGCCCTTGGGCACAGTGACCATGCCCCACCCCACCCATCTGTTCATTTGGTGTGTGGAGGGGATCTATGGGCACACAACTCATATGCAGACAGAGCATTCCTTTCTATCCTGTCCATACTTGTGGACTGTGGGAAGGAATGGTCACTGTGTATTTGGGGGTCATTGTTTGCCGACATGGCTCTGCAACCGCCTTCAGATGTTCTATAAGGGGCTCATCTAAACTCCCCCACCCAACACACACATGCACACACTTAAGATTTGCACAGATCCGTCCCTTGTTCCTCCCTCCTCCCTCTGTTTAGTGTCCCTGCCTACCCTTGACTGGAAGCTCTTTGACGCCAAGGACTTGCTTTTTCCTGTAAAGTGCCATGTATGTTGATGTGCTATATTAAGTGTTGGGAGAAATCTGTGTGTCTGTTTCTTTGTGCTAAGAAAGTCAACCTTTCCACCTCCTTTCCCAGAGACAACAACTCGGCACAGCGGTTGAGATGGAGATTGCTCAGATGTTGGAGGAGAATTCACAGATCCTCAAATTTGGGTACCAGTTTACAAAGCAAGGCCCAAGAACCAGGGTAGCAGCAGCCATCACTAAAAATAATGACCTAGGTAAGACTTGCTGGTCCTAGCAAGACCTCAGGGGCATCCTTCAGTTGCCAAGGTAACATTTCCCAGCCTTAAGATCCCTGGGTAACATTTCCTCACTAGTCTGAGAACCGGGGCCAGATTTAGGTTTGATGAGGCCCTAAGCTACTGAAGGTAATGGGGGCCTTTATCTGTCCAGCTGTCCTTTGTCAAGAACAAATTGTCACTGTTTTTTGTGTTGAATATATGCTATATGGTCATTTATGGACCTAATAGGTATCTAAAGCCATTTGCACATAACAAAATATGTGTTTTATCAAAGTAATTGTTGAACTGAAATACAATTAAGAAGTATATTAATAGTGAAATACAATTAAGAAGAAGAATATTAATAGTGAAATAATTACCAGTAATATTTTAGGGAGCAGGCTAGCAGGCAGGGCCCATTACTTACATCACAGGAGCCTACACAACACAAAACACTGCTGCTGTATGTAGGTTTTATTGTATTTGTTTTTTATTTTACGGTATATTTTGGAAATATTTTTTTCAGTTTCTTTTCCTTTAATTTTTTTGGGGCCCCCAAGAGAGTGGGGCCCTAAGCTATAGCTTGTTTAGCTTATATGTAAATCCGGCACTGCTGAGAACAGTACCAAACAGTAGGGTTGGGGGGAAATGTGGCTTTCCCAGATATTGTTGGACTACAACTCCCATCATCCATGCCTGCTGGCCACATTGGCTGGGACAGATTGGAATTGGAGCCGAGCAGCACCCAAAGAGCCACAGGTTCTCAACCCCAGCTGTATAGTCAATAGCAATGGAAATGAGTTCTAATGCCTATGTTCATAGCCTGGATGCGAGTGACTGTAGCTCCTTGGAAGAAGGGCAAGACACACCTCTGATACATAAACGCAACACAGTTAATTAACTCCCCCCCCAAGTTGCAAAAATTAGTAAAGCGCCCCGTGACACTTAGCAAGCTGTGCTTTCTCTCCCCCCCCCCTTCTCTCTCTAGTTCGCAAGAAGCGTGTGGAAGGAGGACGCCACTAGTCTTGCCAGGAGGTGAACAAGCTAGATGTCAAAGAGAGCTGTTCTATCACCCATCTCAGAGAATTCACTGGTCTTAAGGGAAGACACTGGAAAGTCTTTAGAATGAAGCTCCTCGTGTTCCATTCTCCTATCCCTCTCCCCCCCACACCTTTTTTTAAACAAAATGATTCAGCCTGATTTTTCATAAAAATATTCTTCTTCTTCTTTTAATCAATTATGTAAAGCCAAAATATACACCATAGAGGCCAAATAGCCATTCATGTGGATCTTCTGAAACCACTAGAAGTCTTCCGTTGACTTCAGTTACAGTGGAACCTCGGTTTATGAACACCTCGGTTTATGAATTTTCGGTTTATGAACGCCGCGGACCCATCTGGAACGGATTAATTCACTTTCCATTACTTTTAATGGGAAAGTTCGCTTCAGTTTATGAACGCTTCAGTTTATGAACAGACTTCCGGAACCAATTACACCCATGTTTCAGTTTATGAACGCTTCAGTTTAAGTACTTCACGGACCCGTCTGGAACGGATTAATCCACTTTCCATTACTTTCAATGGAAAAGTTTGCTTCAGTTTATGAACGGTTACTCCGTGGACCGTCTGGAACGGATTAATCCACTTTCCATTACTTTCAATGGGAAAGTTTGCTTCAGTTTATGAACGCTTCAGTTTATGAACAGACTTCCGGAACCAATTGTGTTCATAAACCGAGGTACCACTGTACAAGATGCCGCCTACAAGGCCAGGGCTCACAAATGAGTGTGGCACTTTCTCAGTCCTGCTGAATTCTTTCTGCATAAGTAAGGACTGGTCTCTGCAGTGCCACTCTGCCCTCTTTCCTTCCACCCTAGCAATCTATAACCATGCATTGAATTAAGGTGGTTCTGAGCCTCTGGTCCTGGGCCGCGCCCAAGACGGGAATGGGAGAGCCTGGGATGAAAAAGCCCAATGGCGACCTTCTGTCCCCATTAAATTAACAAGGGCACACAGTCCACTAGGAAGGTCTCCCCATTGAAATGAATGGGAGATGCCTGGTGAATTGTTCCTCGTGGATCAGAACTGTCCATTTCCCGCTCCTGAAACCTGCCAGTTCATCTTGCCTCGTAGTACAGCAGGATCTGGTCTGTTCCCATACAATCCACTTAGCTACCTTCCTGAGCGGAGCTCTGTGTGGATCATAAAAGGGACCAAGAGGTCGTTTTTAAAGCAACCTCTCGTATCAGGATGGGACCATCTCTCCACCAGCAGCCAAACTCACCAAACAGATCGGCCTTTGAAATCCAGACTACAACGTGCCAAAAAACAGTGAGTAGAGAAGAGGTTACGGAACAAAGGAGTTTGTGCTAAGTCACACAAAGGCTCAATGTGGACAGGACAACGTTGTTTGCACTAACCATAGTTTAGAGTCCAAAGTTTGGTGTGAGCTTCCAAACATATAGACAAACCGCAGTTCAGAGGAGCTAGTCTGCTTTCATTTCCCATCTGTCAGCAAACCACATTCCATCCGCTTGACTAAGTATTCAGGCATCACACAAACATACTTAGCTCAAACTATGGTTTGCAGATCTCTGTCAAATCTTGGCTCCTGATCCTGGTTTGCTGACTGATTGCAAACCATTCTTTATTCAGACATCACCGCTAACCAAAGTTTGGTGTTTTCTGAACGTTAAGTCATGCTGTAAGGCTGAGATCACCACCTGCCCAGCCTAGGCATCACCTGGAGACAATTCCTTCCAGAACCCAAACAATGGTCATTCAAACCCGGAGCACAAGGGAAAATCCCTCCATCCAGCCAATGCGAAGAGAAATTGAATTGGGCACATCTTCATACCACCAAAACATCCTGTCCCATATAACCATTATGTTGTGTGAACCCCATCTGTGCAATCTGTCTTGTCAAAGCCTACTTTGTTTACAAAGGTTGGAAGTTGGGCTAGCGTTCCAATCTGTTTTGTCCTGTTGGGTGATGTCATGTAACAAACACTAGCTTTGCCAAACCTTTAATACTTTTACAAATTATTATTGCTGTTATTTCAGGAAGCCGGGGTTGCCACTAACAGTCTCCTTAATTTAGATCAGTGTTCTAACAAGCAAAGGTGCTGTGTTTTTCAAGCCATTTCATGTATGTGGTTGTGTGTGTGTGTGTGTTTAATTACTGACACCTGCATTTATTGCTATTGCCAGCTGCTGAGACGCAGAGATTCCCAAATAGTGGCTGTAGATTGATCTGTGAGTAGCAGAAGAGCAGTGAGTGAGATACCAGATTGCAAGGGGTGGGGGGTAGGTTTATTGTTAATGTAGGGACGCGGGTGGCGCTGTGATCTAAACCAGTGGTCCTCAACCCCCGGGCCACGGACCGCTACCGGTCCGTGGGTCAATTGATACCGGGCCGCCCAAGGAACATTTAAATACAATTAAATTAAAATTATTAAATCAAAACAATCTAAATAAAATATAAACAGTCAACGTCCTCCCCTTAGTGGGCCGCGGTAAAATTATCAAATGTTGACTGGTCCGCGGCGATAAAAAGGTTGGGGAGCACTGATCTAAACCACTTAGCCCTTTGGGCTTGCCGATCGGAAGGTCAGAGGTTCGAATCCCTGTGACAAGGTGAGCTCCCATTGCTCTGTCCCAGCTCCTGCCATTCTAGTAGTTCGAAAGCACGCCAGTGCAAGTAGATAAATAGGTACCGCTCCAGCGGGAAGGTAAATGGTGTTTCCGTGCGCTCCGGGTTCCATCATGGTGTACTGTTGCACCAGAAGCGGTTTAGTCATGCTAGCCACATGACCCAGAAAGCTGTCTGTGGACAAACGCCGGCTCCCTTGGCCTGAAAGTGAGAAGAGCAATGCAACCCCAGGCTTTGACTGGAGCTAATCCTCCAGGGGTCCTTTACCTTTTTACCTTTTTTTTTAATGTACACTCGCTTCAAAGGCAAGCCTGACTCAAGACACAGTTCTATCAATGAGTCTCCCTTCTAAGAAGCTTTACATAAATGCCCTTAGGGCTGCAATCATACATTCCTTTACCTGGGATGGGAGAGAGTCTGCCATCTGCTAAGGACACAAGTAGAGAGGATTGTACTGTGAAATAGTTGATGCAGCAAAAGCCAGTTCTTGCCAGTGAATGGAAAAAGGAGGAAGTTAGAAGACAGCTAAGGGCTGTTTCACAAACTACATGGGGGCGCACTCCTGTTTGGCACTGGGTGAATCCTGGGCTATAGGGGGAGAAATTTGGTTTGGTTCACATTTAAAAGCCAATCTATCACCTTGGCACTTTCCAAAATAATGAGAACCAAAACACAGGCATGCTTTCAGATTTGCCCTTACCCGAATTCTGTAGTGTAATTCTCAAACTAATGCATCAATTAGGTTAAAGTGTATATCTAAAAATGAATGTGTTAATGAAAATGACGCACAAAAATGCATGGGATTAGGAGAAATTGCTTGCAAAAAGTGTGTTCATTAGTGAAAACTACATACAGGAACGGGTTTATTAGGAGAAAATCGCACTAAAATGCTGAGGAATTTTCATGAGGATTTTTTTTTTAAAAAAACAGATTGCTACAGAAATACGGAGAACTAAATTTAAGATTGGAAAAATGAGATGGTTCCACACTTCCATCCCTACCTGCAGCCAAGCCTGATGTGTCTATCTTGTATGATCCACCTGTTTGCAAGAACGCATTGCTAACATTTTCACTTTTCGCATCTGTTGGTGCACCCTTACAAACATCTTAGGCACATAGGTAAGATGCTTCAAACGTAATGTGTGAAGAAGCCTAGAAAAGGGCATTTGCCCACTTTACCTTTTTAATCTCTGAAATCAGCACATTTTCCATGGTCCAGCAAAAAGCTGGCAGAGCCACAGCAGTGAAAGTAACAAAACTCTTTCCTTGGCTGTGGGGAGATTGTGAAAAAAAAAGCTTTCTAAATTCCAAATGCAATTTAGATATGTGTGTCTCTGTGTGTGCAGTTACAGGTAGGTAGCCGTGTTGGTCTGAGTCGAAGCAAAATAAAAAAAAATTCCTTCAGTAGCACCTTAAAGACCAACTAAGTTTTTATTTTGGTATGAGCTTTCGTGTGCATGCACGAAATTTATAGTCTGCAAAATTTATAGTCTGAAATTTATAGTCTGCAAAATAACCTTGTGTACCAGATTCCCCCATCTTTTATTTGAAAGAATGGCAGCTTATTCTTGATCCCCGCAAGGAAACAAGGAGAGGAAATGTAATCACCCATTTGCTGCTATAAACTCAGTTTAATAAATAGGAATAGAAAACCAAAGCTAGCACACAGCCTGGCATTTTTAAATTGCTGCAGGTCTGAATCCACCCCCAGCACCCCTTTCCTCTCTCTGCTCCCCACCCATTCTTAAGAATATTAGAAGACCTCTGCTAGATCAGGCTGGAGGCCCACCTGGCCTAGCATCCTGTTCTCACAGTGACCAACTAGATGCCTCTTGGAAACCTGCAAGCAGGACCTGAAACAACAGTGTTCTCGCTTCTTGTGATTCTTAGCTCTTGGGTCTTCAGGAGCAAACTGACTCCAACAGGTAGACCACAGCTACTGTGGCTAATAAATAGCATTTGATAATCTCATTCTTCATCAATTGGTCCAATCCTAATTTACCACCACCCAAACTGGTGACTGTCACTACCTCTTGTGGGAAGGGATTAAGTGTTAGGTGAAGAAGCACTTTATTTTGTCCGTCCTGAATCTTCCTACATTTATTTTATTTAACAAAATTTGTTTACCACTTAAAGCGTAAGTAAGTAGCTTTATCAAATGGCCCCAAGTTCTAGTATTATGAGGGAGAAAAACATCTCCCTGTCTGCTTTCAGAATGGATATTATTATGGACCTCCATTGTGTCTCCCTACCCCCCTTGCTCACCTTTCCCCTGAGTTAAAAGCCCCTAACATCGTATACTTTCCTCAGAGTGGGGTTGGTGGATCATTTTTTGTCACCCACCCCACTTCTTTCAGGTTTTCTAGCTCTACGATACACTTTTGGGGGGGCTGAGATGACCAGAACTCTGTACACAGTATTCCAGGTGTGGTGGGTCCTGAAATCCAGGCTCCCTTCTGCTCCCAGGCAGTCTGTGAGAAGGAATAGGAACTGTGGTCCAGGCACTGTGAAGCAGCTCCCATTTGCTTCAGCCGAGGTCTTTGCTTGCATGCAAACGATCGCTTGATATTGCCGTTCTCCAGTAATGAATATGCATCTGTGAGCTCACCCTCAGGGTAGTAACTTATGACTGACTCATGGCCGTGTTTGTAATCTCTGGAATGCAGTGTCAGAGGCAGTCTGGGAGTCATAAGTGGGGAAAAGCGCTGTTGTGCTGAGGTTCTGCTTGTGGGCTTCCCATAAATATCTGCTTGGCTGGTGTGAGAACAGGATGATGCCCAGGAGGAGCCCTTGGGGTGTTCCACCAATCCAGGGCTCTCCTTAGGCTCTTATGGAACCCAGCAGGTTTAACTGGGGTCAATGCCTTTTCTCCCCATTAACCTAAAATGCTCTTAAAACGCAAGCTGCCTTTTAGCCGGGCAAATGCTGCAGGGCCCAATTGCACTCATGGAAGGGTAATGAGCAGAAATCATGCAGAAACAGGATGGCAATGTAGTATACTTCCTGTAAGGCCCTTGTGGGGATAGCCTGGTGGAAGATTGTCAGGATAGTGGAATCGGGAAAGGAGAGAGCAGTGGGTATTGGGTCACTTAATCTACCATGTTCCTTCTGGGGCCAACTGATTTCCAAACATGTATCTCTGAATTCATGCTATGCAAGGTACTTGAGCACTGTGCGTTCAAAACATTCGCCCTGGCCTGTGGCAACTTGGCAAAGTAATATTTGTGTGTCTGTGGCACATCAGCCTTCTGTTGAGCATTCCCATGGATACAGCTTCTGTTTCTGAAAGTGCAATAGCTCTATAGTTGAGTTGCTTTCTAATACACCCAGGGGTGTGTGGGTGGCGCTGTGGTCTAAACCACTGAGCCTCTTGGGCTTGCCGATCAGAAGGTTGGTGGTTCAAATCCTCATGACAGAGTGTACTTCCCTTGCTCTGTCCCAGCTCCTGCCAACCTAGCAGTTCAAAAGCACGCCAGTGCAAGTAGATAAATAGGTACCACTGTGGTGGGAAGGTTCATGCGCTCTGGTTTCCGTCACGGTGTCCCATTGTGCCAGAAGCGATTTTGTCATGCTGGCCACAAGACCCGGAAAGCTGTCTGTGGACAAACGCCGACTCCCTCGGCCTGAAAGTGAGATAAGCGCTGCACTCCATAGTCGCCTTTGACTGGACTTAACCATCCAGGGGTCCTTTACCTTTTTACCTTACACACCGGTACCGCTTTCTGAACACAATGCCTTCCCAGGAAATTGTCTGTTATGCGAACGTTCACATAACGAGCAGATGATTTCCATTGTTTCCTATGGGAACATTTCCAATCTGTGCTCTCCCTCGCCAGTCTTTCTGCCTGAAACTGCTGCAACCAATCAGCGGAAGCCAAACAAGGGAAAAACTGGTTTGTCCAATCTCCCCTCCCTCCCTGGTTTCTGCCTGAAATATCTGACGCTGACCAGCAAAACACAAACAAGTAAAGAGGTGGGCAGACTCTGGCTGTTCAGATATCTGAATCAGCCGTTTGTGTAGTGAGGATTGTGTTTGGATAAATGAGATTTCAGATAACAATAGCAGGACTCTTTAGACAAGTTTGTAACTATTTACACACCTGATTTTGTGAGGCAGGTAGTAGTTGTCACTTGCATGACCAGGCCAGGAAATTTTTTAACAAAAATGATTTTGCTCTCTGGCATCCCACTGTAGTCCAAAAGCGATTAACTTGTGTGCGTATGGGAAGGCTGCTAGTAAACCTTCATCTTGTGGTCTAGTCACCTGTGTGAATTTATTTGCAAAGCAACTCTTATCCTTATTTGCCCTTGACTGGCACATGTAAGTTTTGGTATGAGTGTTTGGATTCGAGAAAAATTCCATGCTGTTTTCTTAATTCTATGCACATTGGAGATGAGTTAAATAAATGTGGCTCTTCCTGGAAGTTGGTTACTTAGCAAATCAGTTTCATTCAACAAAGTACATGTGAGATATCTACCAACCCTCCTTCCTGCACACTTGCTGTTGTGTTGCAGTTAGCAGTGTTCAGTTTAAGTTTCTTTATCTTGACCCCAAGCCAAGAAAGCTCAAGGCAGTAAAATGCATGAAACGAATCAGCTGCAATATGCTGTCCATTTCCCCAGGTCAGGAAGACGGGCGCTTGGGCGAGAACTCAGACTGGGAGCATACACAGGAGTGAGAGGCTCCACCCTGATCTGATCAACAGCTTCCTTGTGTTTCTTCCTCCTGAGTAGCTCCTTTGCATCTAGCCAGACAAAGCAATTGGAGTTTGTGCCTGGCTCACTTCCTTCTTCTGCTTTTGTCCTGTGGCCCTGGGAGAGATCAGGGGTAGTTGAGGCTGGCCAGGAACACAAGCAGATCCTGTGGAGACCTCCAGTCCGTGGGTAGAGATATCTGCATCCATTGCCTCATCAGGTTCACTGGCAGTGTGAAGATCTGCTGGAGGGTCTTGCTGCTCCTCAGAGGAGACCTCAGGTTCAAGGTCTGAGCCAAGCAGGGCAGGATCTTGAGATATATTTAGAACTGGAAAATCACTTTGGAAGATGCAATTCAATGAATTGTTTTCCCCAAACCACCCACACCTGATATCATGTGTGAAGTCGGGTAAAGGACAGGTAAACATGTGGAGGAGCCACATTTGGGCGCTCCAATTGCACTCGTGGTTGCTCCTTGGCAAACAGGGCTCACTAACAACCAGTTGATCAGCCCTGACAGCAAGTCGCTTTGAAGTTGTCCATTTGCAGGTGTGGTAGGGGTGCATACCATGGCTGCAAAGTGATAGTCCTTCTCTTTGGAGACAGCCCTGCCCACCTGTCAAAGTGGCCCACAGGTACGAGTGGGAGAGGGAAGGTTCCAGCCCACCAGGCTGAAAAGCTTCCTCTTCATTGATTAGGCAAAAGGATCAAGAGCTTGACTTGGTTTTAGGCAGCTTACTACCTTCCATGAATAGGGATCCGGCCTTAGCAAGGATGCCCTGGCTCATATATTGCTTTCTCCTTATGGTCACCCTGAGAGGGACATTCTTAAATGTATGAAGCAAGGTGGTGTGTTAATTGATTCTTCTTTGATAAGGGTGACCTGAATGCCAAGAGTGTAATTATAATTGTAACCTCTGTATATACCGTATGATGTTGTGCTTGCATGTGGTCATTCTGTTGGGCATCCTGTCTGCATTTTTTTAAAACTCTGTGTCAAATGTCACTGTTGCGTATCTCTTTTGATCCAAGCTATATACTGTAATGGGTATATCATTATGCACACGTGAGCAACATTTTGGAAGATTCTGCTTTGTTGCTTAACCCAGCCTTGTGGCCCAATTCATCTTCCTTCTCATTTCTCCTTGGCGGACTTTTTGCACTCACGGGAAAAGAAATACAGGAGACAGAGCATTTAAGTCAGGCATCCCCAAACTGTGGCCCTCCAGATGTTTTGGCCTACAACTCCAGTGATCCCTAGCTAACAGGACCAGTGGTCAGGGATGATGGGAATTGTAGTCCAAAACATCTGGAGGGCTGAAGTTTGGGGGTGCCTGATCTAAGTGATTCATCTTTAGATTATTCGATTGGAAATATTTTGATCAACTACCGGGTAGCAGGTGCCTACAGTTAGTCAGCATTTAAAAATAATTTTTAATATGTATCAAAAAATTTATATGATGACTAAAAGGGGAATGCTCTTTAAATATACCACGACCCATGTATGCCTCTCCTAAAAACAAAGGAAGTGTGCTTTCTCCCCTTTAGAATTATTGTTTTCTTCATATTTTTATTATTTATTCACTTTGTAAACTGCTTTGAGGTTTTAAAACAACCAAGTGGGGTATAAATTTCATGACATAAATGAAGTAAATGATCACCCAACAGTGCTATCCTATGCATGTCTACCCTGATGTAAGTTCTACTGACGACAATGGGACTTGTTCTCAGGTGAGCTGATAGAGGGTTGCACAACCAAACATACAAAGATCAGCCCTAGTAAATATTGCAACTAGCTGGTAGGTACATTGGAAGCCTGCTATCTGAATAGTTACAATTGACTGCTTCTCCACATATCTGAATACATGATTCTTACCATTACTTTGGCTTGATGTCAATGATGACAAGCTCCTCTGGAGAGAGAGGGCTCAGCCTGGCATTGTTTGGTTGTCTCTATTAGGCTCCAAGTGATAGGGACGCAGGTGGCACTGTGGTCTAAACCACTGAGCCTCTTGGACATGCATATCAAAAGGTCGGCGGTTCGAATCCCCATGACAGAGTGAGCTCCCCTTGCTCTGTCCCAGCTCCTGCCAGCCCAGCAGTACGAAAGCAAGCCAGTGCAAGTAGATAAATGGGTACCACTGGGGCAGGAAGGTAAACAGCATTTCTGTGCACTCTGGCTTCCATCACGGTGTTCCCTTGCCAGAAGCGGTTTAGTCATGCTGGCCACATGACCCGGAAAGCTGTCTGTGGACAAATGCCGGCTCCCTCGGCCTGAAAGCAAGATGAGCACCACAATCCCATAGTCGTCTTTGACTGGACTTAACCATCCAGGGGTCCTTTACCCTTTTTACCTTATAGGCTCCAAGTACAGTGGTACCTTGGTTTATGAATACAATTGGTTCCGGAAGTCTGTTCATAAACTGAAGCGTTCATAAACTGAAGCGAACTTTCCCATTGAAAGTAATGGAAAGTGGATTAATCCATTCCAGACGGGTCCGTGGAGTACTCAACCTGAAGCGTACTTAACCTGAAGCATGGGTGTAATTGGTTCCGGAAGTCTGTTCATAAACTGAAGCGTTCATAAACTGAAGTGAACTTTCCCATTCAAAGTAATGGAAAGTGAATTAATCCGTTCCAGATGGGTCCGCGGCGTTCGTAAACCGAAAATTCGTAAACCGAGGTGTTCATAAACCAAGGTTCCACTGTAACATCCAACCAAATGGTAGGAATTTTACCACGCATCCACCCTTACCCAGACACCCAAGGAAGAGGGTTATTAAAAAAAAAACCTCACTGTTTCCCAGGAGCTTACCAACCACTGCATAGCTGCCAAGTTATCCCTTTTTTACAGGGATTTTCCCTTATGCTGAATAGGCTTCCTCGCGAGAAAAGGGAAAACTTGGCAGCTATGCCACTGATCCAAGATAGACAATCAGGAAATTGACACAATGTACAGAGTTAAGGTTGGGGCTGAAGAGGAAGCCTTCTGCCTGACGTGCTGGTTTTGTTAAATGCAAGTAGTTTCAAACATGCATCCTCCCACCTGAGGTCTGAAGTGGAGCAATCCAGCAACCAGTAAATGAGCGATAAATTTCACTGAGTTCTCACTTAAATGCAAACTTAACCCTCATGCACACTTCCCCAAACAAAGAGAGAACAGAGAAACAGCCATCCTTTTGAAATCCACAAGTCTCTGAATTTTGCGATACAGCTCCAAAGCCTGGTGATGTGTACCAAACTGTGTACCCTACAGTAAAATGTGCATTGCAATACATATATTAGTGAAAATAACATGCCCCATGCCAAAAATGCATCATGTTGAGGGGGTGGGGGTGGAATGTGTTGTACAAATGTAATCATGGGTTCCTGAAAAATAAGTCATGTCAGACTAATCTGATCTCATTTTTTGACAGAATTACAAGCCTGGTAGATGAAGGGAACGCTGTGGATGTAGCCTATCTTGATTTCAGCAAGGCCTTTGACAAGGTGCCCCATGATATTCTTGTAAAGAAGCTGGTAAAATGTGGGCTAGACAATGCTACCATTCAGTGGATTTGTAACTGGCTTACTGACCGAACCCAAAGGGTGCTCATCAATGGCTCCTCCTCATCCTGGAGAGTAGTGACTAGTGGGGTGCCACAGGGTTCTGTCTTGGGCCCAGTCTTGTTCAACATCTTTATCAATGACTTGGATGATGGGCTTGAGGGCATCCTGAGCAAGTTTGCAGATGACACCAAATTGGGAGGGGTGGCTAACACCCCAGAGGACAGGATCACACTTCAGAATGACCTTAACAGATTAGACAACTGGGCCAAAGCAAACAAAATGAATTTTAACAAGGAGAAATGTAAAGTACTACACTTGGGCAAAAAAAATGAAAGGCACAAATACAGGATGGGAGACACCTGGCTTGAGAGCAGTACATGTGAAAAGGATCTAGGAGTCTTGGTAGACCACAAACTTGACATGAGTCAGCAGTGTGATGCAGCAGCTAAAAAAGCCAATGCCAATGCAATTCTGGGCTGCATCAATAGGAGTATAGCATCTAGATCAAGGGAAGTAATAGTACCACTGTATTCTGCTCTGGTCAGACCTCACCTGGAGTACTGTGTCCAGTTCTGGGCACCACAGTTCAAGAAGGATACTGATAAGCTGGAACGTGTCCAGAAGAGGGCAACCAAAATGGTCAAAGGCCTGGAAACGATGCCTTATGAGGAACGGCTTAGAGAGCTGGGTATGTTTAGCCTGGAGAAGAGAAGGTTAAGGGGTGATATGATAACCATGTTCAAATATATAAAAGGATGTCATATAGAGGAGGGAGAAAGGTTGTTTTCTGCTGCTCCAGAGAAGCGGACACGGAGCAACGGATTCAAACTACAAGAAAGAAAATTCCACCTAAACATTAGGAAGAACTTCCTGACAGTAAGAGCTGTTCGGCAGTGGAATTTGCTGCCAAGGAGTGTGGTGGAGTCTCCTTCTTTGGAGGTCTTTAAGCAGAGGCTTGACAGCCATCTGTCAGGAATGCTTTGATGGTGTTTCCTGCTTGGCAGGGGGTTGGACTGGATGGCCCTTGTGGTCTCTTCCAACTCTATGATTCTATGATTCTATGATTCTATGAATCCATGTCAGGAAGAATTCTCAATGAAATGCTCATGAATTTCCATAAGAATTCAAAAAATAAATCACAAACTGATAGAGAAATGTGGAGAATTTAACTTAAGGTGGCGTGGGGGCGGAGAAAGAAATGGAGAAAAACCAAAACTGATAAGGTCCGCCCATCCCTAATATTGCACCATACTGTTGATTGTGTAACACTGCTCTTAGATTTTAGGGTTTTCTACAGTGATTTCTTTGCCAAAGACAGCTTTCCTTAGGTGTCTTGCTCTAGTCTTGACTAAACATTTCAGGTCAGGCGAAGCTACCCAATTGACCTTCAGCTGAATATTCTTAACACTATAGGGACGAAATTTATTTCTCACCAAGGGCCACAGCTGCACCCAAGATACGGAGAAGGCTCTTTAAACCCTCTGCACCCTGGCCGTAACACTTTCCAGAAGCACATGCTGTGTTGATAACCAACAAAGGGAGGTATGCTACATATTACACAGGATGGGATATTCCTAGACTCCTCTTGCGAGATCCAGAGGGAACACATCTAAATACTGGTCCATTAGGGGAAATGAGGCACTGCCCCCCTCAATCTGCCCTCAGCCGGCCCCTGCCTGCCTGCCTTCTTACATCCAGTCCAGAAGGTACCACTGGCTATCAGCTTCTTCCCATTTAGTTCCCTTTGTAGAACTCAGAAGGGAGGAGGAGGATGGGGACATATTTGGAATCTGTTGGCTTTGCCTATCATTGGCTCTGACTCCACCACTGCCTGCCAATGGGCACCAGCCTCCATTGTCCAGCTGAATGCAAACTCACCTGCTCTTTTTCTAGCATTAGTATTGGATCTAGCTTTGTTCTAAGAGGTCAGCTTCCAAGCATATGAAGCTCACATATACAAGAATAATGGGACACTAAGGCATGAATTAGAATTTCCATTTTTAAAATATAGAACATTGCAAAGGTTGGGGATTAGCTAGCCAGGTGTTTTCATTTTCGTCTCTCTCTCTCTCTTGCACTTTGCTGTTATTTGGTGTGTGTGTTTTTAAATAAAGTTTTCCATGTGCTCTGTTGGCCATTACGTGCAAAGTTTGTGTATTTTTATAGTGTGCAAAATCTATACACGTGTTAAATGCTACTGGTTAAGTGCTGTTTGGTTTAGGTGGTGGTGGGGAACGAACAACGCTGCAGCTTCATAGCTTTGCAGCAAAGGGAATCACTGGAAGATGCAACATTGGCTTCTGATCGTTTTGATGTTTTTGTAAAATAAACTTTCATAATGATTTGGTTTCCTGTGGCTACTTGGTACGTACTATGGAACTGAGACCTGCTCCAGGCAGATTCATAAGGAATTTACTACCACAAGAGATGCTAATGGCTGAAAACTCAGATGGCTCTTTCATAAAGGATAAGGCAAAATTCATTAAGGTTAGGTGGCAGGTCCATCCACGGCTCTTAACTGAATCCTCTATAAACAGAAGCAGTATATCTGAGTATCAGATACTGAGATCCCCAAAACAAGAGGGTCTTGCTTGTGAGCTTTCTGGTGGGCTGTTGTAGGAAACAGAATACAGTGGTACCTCGGTTTATGAACACAATTGGTTCCGGAAGTCTGTTCATAAACTGAAGCATTCATAAACTGAAGCGAACTTCCCATTGAAAGTAATGGAAAGTGGATTAATCTGTTCCAGACGGTCCGCGGAGTACTTAAACTAAAGCGTTCATAAACTGAAGCGAACTTTCCCATTGAAAGTAATGGAAAGTGAATTAATCCGTTCCAGATGGGTCCGCGGCGTTCGTAAACCGAAAATTCGTAAACCGAGGTGTTCATAAACCGAGGTTGCACTGTACTAAGCTAGGTAAGACTTTGGCCTGATCTGGCAAGACAATTCTTAGGCTCTAATTCCATGCACACTTAGGACTAATGTAGATTAAACCCCCGTGATCTGTGATAAGTTACCCTTCAGTTTTCCCTAATGCAGGGATGGGGAACCTGTGCCCCTCTACATGTCACTGGACCCCAAATCCCATCAGCTTCAGCCAGTATCATCAAAGATAAAGGATGGTGGAAGTTGTAGTCTGTCACCAACTGGAAAAACACAGGCCCTTGATTCTGGCCCCAAGGGGAGAAATAGCAAATTAGACTATAGCAGTAATGGGTACAGGGTATCATGCCTAGCCATGGCCTGGGGGCAGACACAAAATCCTCAAAGAACAAGCACTCCAGAAGTCAAGGACCCTGAGGAGCAGGCAAGGTGTCCTGGAATCAGTGCTGAGGACCCATCTGAGGGGCGCTGTGGTGCAAGACCTACTGAAGAACCTGCAGAGATGTCAGAGGAGGGGTTGGAACCACCCCTCAGGCCTCATGAACACGGACAGCAAAAGGTCCAGGCCCAGGCTGAAGAACAATGACACAGCATGTGCCTATGGACCCAGAATTGACATGTGATTTGTGAGTAAGCACTCCCTGAGACTCCATTACCGTCAGCAGCTGTGGTTAGGGTGTGGTCTGGGAGACCAAAATATATACAATTTCCTGAGCCTTGCAATTGCTGGAAATGGCACTGGTCCCCTCCTTGTTCTTGATTCTGGAGTCACCTGGTTTGCTAAACTTCCTGTGATATTGAAACTTTGATTATTTTCAGACCATGATTTTGTTTGGCCTGTGCTACAACTGTAACACTGCTTGTGTTGGTGGCTACTTTGGTGAGAGGCTTATATTTCCAGGCAGTGACTAGGACTGGGATCATAGCCCCCAAGGTGCTTAAAACAGGGATTGTCTCTGTTCTGAGAGCTAGTGGCTCATCTTAAATCAGTGACAACAACCAATATTTATTCAATCCTACCACTGCCCAGTTTATGCTTCCGTCCCAGCCAAATTCTTAGAGGGGATTTGCAAAACACATCAGAAAAGGTGACAGATCAAATCTCCAGCAGGCCATTGAGAAAGAAGCCCCATTTCTCCAAATAATAGCCTGCCGCAGTTGCTGTCCCAAGAATGTTCTGTATTGAAAATACGTTTCTGTATTGAAAATACTAGAAAACGTAAGTTGGGAAAAACAGTCTCCAACTGTTTGGGATCAAATCTTTAGCCAAGACAAATTTGCAAAATCTCTGGGTTGTAAGGTTGCATATTTTTTTCCAAAGCATATTTTTTCTGTATGCAGCCTTTTTCAAATCTTGCATTGCTCTGAAGGACTGTCATTCTGGGACTGTTCATCTTTGGCCACTGAACTTGAGAGCAGTACATGTGAAAAGGATCTAGGAGTTGGTAGACCACAAACTTGACATGAGTCAACAGTGTGATGCAGCAGCTAAAAAAGCCAATGCAATTCTGGGCTGCATCAATAGGGGTGTAGCATCTAGATCAAGGGAAGTAATAGTACCACTGTATTCTGCTTGTGGCGCCTACTCTAAGAAATCTCTTCCCCTTGAATTAGGCAGGTGCCACCTCTGTTGTCATTTTGGCACCTACTGAAAAACTTTCTCTCCTTCGAAATGTTTTAAGTTGGGATCTTTCCCAGTCTGCACCTGGTTTGGAATTGTTTGTTAAAATAAATAAATGTTTTATCACATTGTTTGCTGACGTAGCTCTTTTGCAAGGAAGGGCATGATAGAAAATAAATAAATATTTCTTTTTCATTTGTATCTTTCTTTTCCTCCAAGTGGCTCAAGATTATCCTCTCCCTCCCCATATCTCCCTTACAACAACCCTGTGAGCTTGATTAGGCTGAGAGAGGGACAGTGACTGGAGTGACTACCCAAGGCCGAGTGGGGATTTGAAACCTGCTTTCTCCTAGGTCTAAGTCTGGGCTGCATCAATAGGAGTATAGCATCTAGATCAATGGAAGTAATAGTACCACTGTATTCTGCTCTGGTCAGACCACACCTGGAGTCCTGTGTCCAGTTCTGGGCACCACAGTTCAAGAAGGATACAAGCTGGAACGTGTCCAGAGGAGGGCAACCAAAATGGTCAAAGGCCTGGAAACGATGCCTTATGAGGAACGGCTTAGGGAGCTGGGTATGTTTAGCCTGGAGAAGAGAAGGTTAAGGGGTGACATGATAGCCATGTTCAAATATATAAAAGGATGTCATATAGAGGAGGGAGAAAGGTGGTTTTCTGCTGCTCCAGAGAAGCGGACACGGAGCAATGGATTCAAACTACAAGAAAGAAGATTCCACCTAAACATTAGGAAGAACTTCCTGACAGTAAGAGCTGTTCGGCAGTAGAATTTGCTACCAAGGAGTGGGGTGGAGTCTCCTTCTTTAGAGGTCTTTAAGCAGAGGCTTGACAGGCATATGTCAAGAATGCTTTGATGGTGTTTCCTGCTTGGCAGGGGGTTGGACTGGATGGCCCTTGTGGTCTCTTCCAACTCTATGATTCTATGACTCCCAACTGCCATCACTCCAGACCAGTGGCCATCTTGGTGGGATGGAATCCAACATCTGGAGAGCCTTCAGTCGTCTATCTCTGGCTTAGTCTAAAACTTTTAGTTGACTAAAATGTATCTGAAAGGCTGCCTCCTTCCCTACAGACTCTCTTGGGGATTAAGATAGACAGAGGGGGCCCTGTTGGTAGTTCCACCCCCCTAGAACTATGGAGGTTGGCGACCTCGGAGAAGGTTTTCTCTGTGACAGCCCCCAAGTTGTGCCATTCCCTCTCCACAGAGGTGTTTCCGGCACCTTCATTAAGTACCTTTTATTGTATGCTGATGAAGATGCAACTCTTTACCCTGGCATTCGACATAATCAATTTCAGCTGTTTTAATATTGTATTTTTAAATATAGTTGCATCCCAGTCTGGGACCTCGTGATGAAAAGCAGGTAAGAAATTTAAATAATACTACTTGATTAAGGTTTAATTCAAGCACTTCCAAAAACTCCACATGACAAGCAGTTCTTTCTGTTTCTGTCTCACATAGGAGGGAATGTCTTTTCTAAGATGTTTGTGCAAGGTAACGTGCATAGATTGCCTAAAAACCAAGAATGGCTTTGCTTCAAAAGTGTTGCTTTGTTTATATGCGAGCCTGTGCAGATATAGCCAACTAACCGATCAATAGCACAATCCTGTACATGTCTACTCAAAAGCAGGTTTGATTCTGTGATCCCAGTTGCCATTCCTAGAGGCAGCCCAAGACATTATATGACCAAAGAGATATGCCTCTTCCAAAAACAAAATATGTTCTGTTTCCCCTTACCTTGAAGAAAACACATGTGCTCTATGATTTATTTTCGCGATGAAATTGCTTCTAGGAAAGAATACATAACTTTTCCTGACTTATGCCAAGAATCAAAATGACAGAATGAATGCCGCCAACTTAATTTTTCTCTTTGACAGCCACATTCCTCTCCTCTAATGGGTTCCCCTTGAAAAACCCTGGCATCCATACCCAGGGCTGCTTAATTCCTCTCGCCTGCCTTCTTTAACCAGCAGCCTTACCATTTGTTAAAAAGCTGAGGAACGCTTCATGTTGTTCATGTTGTTGTGGCTAAGTATTCTGGAGGCTTCGTTTAACTCTGCCAAGACTGCTGTTCTCCTCCACACCCAAGACGGCTTCCTCTTTTGTGGGAAGCGGGCTGGGCTAGCGTAACTCATTCTCTAGGGGCTATCAGAATTTTGCAGGAGGGATTCGAGTGCATACTGGAAATGTAAGATTGCTTAATTGATTAAAGCACTGTTGACATAACAGGTCTATTTTTAATTTTTTTATTATTTTAAAAATGGACTTCTTGCGATTAGGAAAGCGATGGAGAAATGCACTGAAAAGTGTGTGATGAGACTGGAAAGGTGAAGATGAATACTGCTTGGGCTACTTGTGCAAGCCATAAGAGAATGTCCTCAATGTTCCTGTCATTCTTGTGCATTTCAGAAATGTAGCTGAACACAAACAAAAGAACAACAGTTGGTCTTAATGAGGGTCTGTCTGTCTGTCCCTTATAGGGACGGTTGGAGTTATTGAGTATAATGTAAGGGGGGGGGGAAAGCTTGAATGTAAATTGTACAATTTTTAGATTGTAGGTCTGGAGGCAGAACCAACTCTGCTTTTTTATTTTCGCAGTGCAGCTTGTGAAGTAATAATAACAGGAAAACAAAGGAGATGGGAATTTCATAACAGACTCTAATTGTATAGGACAGTTTCTCTTGTTATGCAGCACTGTGGTACATATTGCTTTTTATATTTATAATAACAATATTTAATAATAATAATAATAATAATACCCCACCCATCTGGCTGGGTTTCTCCAGCCACTCTGGGCGGGTCCCAACAGAATAGTAAAAGCACAATAAAACATCAAACATTAAAAACTTCCCTAAACAGGGCTGCCTTCAGAAGTCTTCTAAAAGTCAGATAGTTGTTGATTTCCTTGACATCTGGTGAGAGGGCGTTCCACAGGGTGGGGGCCACCACCGAGAAGGCTCTCTGCCTGGTTTCTTGTAACCTCACTTCTCGCAGGGAGGGAACCACCAGAAGGCCCTCGGAGCTGGACTTCAGTGTCTGGGCTGAACGATGGGGGTGGAGATGCTCCATCAGGTACACTAGGCCGAGGCTGTTTAGGGCTTTAAAGGTCAGCACCAACACTTTGAATTGTGCTCGGAAACGTACTGGGAGCCAATGTAGGTCTTTCAGGACCGGTGTTATATGGTCTTGGTGGCCGCTCCCAGACACCAATCTCTAGCTGCTGCATTCTGGATTAGTTGTAGTTTCTGGGTCACCTTCAAAGGTAGCCCCACGTAGAGCGCATTGCAGTAGTCCAAGCGGGAGATAACTAGAGCATGCAATTTAAACAACTGCAGACTTTTAAAGATGGTTTTAATTGCTGTAAGCCATTTGGAAGAGATTAAGTATACAAAGATTTTAAAAGATCCTCTTCCATGTGAAATGTTCTAACATTTATTTATGCCGCCATAGCTCTGTGGTAGAACTCCAGCATTTTCTGCAGAAGGTTCTTGGTTTAATTCATGACATGTCCAGGAACCAGTGTGGTATAGTGGTTAGGGTTTGAGACTAGGATTGGGGTGACCGGGGTTCAAATCAGTTCAAATCCCCACTGGGTGACCTTGGGCCAGTCACCACCTCTCAGCCTATGCTACCTCACAGTGTTTTTGAAGGGATTAAATGATGAGGGGGAGAAAAAGGTGGGATATCCATGCAATAAGGAAAATAGTCTAAGGCTGGAAGAGAACCCTGACTAAAAACCCCAGCCACTGTTGGTTGGCAATACTGAGCTTGAGGAAGCAACCATCTGATTTCATATAAGGCAACTTCCTATGAGAAATTCTTCTTTTCTAGATACAGGTAGGTAGCCGTGTTGGTCTGAGTCGAAGCTAAAAACTAAAAACTTAGTTGGTCTTTAAGGTGCTACTGAAGGAATTTTTTTATTTTTATTTTCTGGAGTGAGGGTTGTCTGGAGGGTGATGTAAAAAATGGCTTTTGGCTTTTGCTCCCAAACTCCCCATGGAACTCTAAGTCCCCTAAGTCCATGATTTGTCAGAGAAGAATGGATGGAGGCAGGATCCAGTGGAAAACAAGGCAGATCTTTATTTTTCTGTTGCAACAGAGTTGCCTCCCTTCCTTCCAAGGAGGGAGAGACCATGAACAAAAATGTTCAGGAGCCTTTAAAGGCTTTTGACATTGCCCAACCCCCTTAGCCAAAGACCACCCCAAAATCATCATACATACTTCATAGGAGGCGATCTACAGCAGAAATCCTGTCTGCCTGGATACCTGATAATGGTCACTGATTGCATTACCTGGGCAACCTGGCCATTCTTTTGTGATGGTTAATACTTCAGTTCCTGAATCCAGGTCACAGGCTCACCCTATTCATACAGAAATACGCCCTTAAGACAGGATTTGTAAGTGAAAAGACAATGGGAGGGCTTTCCCCATTTGCCTCCCTTACTGCAGAGGAATATCTGAGGTCATTGGGAGAGTCAAAATGGCTTCAGGATTGCTCTCCCATACTATTTCAGACACGTGCTTTATATATTTAGATATGTGTGAATTTATGAATATTTATTCTATATTTGATACCTTAGAATTCTTATAACAAGGGGGAGTAGCCCAAGGCATAGTAAGGGTGCAGATTGTTCAAGGGCTGTTAAAAGATTGTGTTGGTGGAGTAAAATGATCATTGCCTGCTTTTCCCGAAGTGGGAGTGGTGTCACTAACCTGAGAAGGAAGGAGAGGCAGCGAACAAAACAGAGGGAGGCAGATCTGGTTGTGTGAGGAGGGGAAAGAGTGGATGGGATCTGTGACCTACATAGAAAGATGTTCAATATGTCGGACACAGTAGAGTAAAACTAAATTATCAATGAAAACAAATTAGAGATTGTTTGATGGTTGTCATTTCATGCTTCATTCACCCCTTAATGAATCATTTGGAAAGTCTCAATCAATTTAGGTCCGTGGAAGCTGTAAACATGAACCAATAACCCATGTCAATTTTTTAAATATAACACTTGATTAGTACTTTGTAATATGACACGCAGCATAGATGACATCTAAATTCCCTTTCTAGCCATTTCTCAATGAAATGTTGCATTGGGAATTCCCAGCCTATCTTTGGAGGCATGTTTCAGCAGTCCAGTTGTACATTTAGGTTTACAGAAGTCATTCTCTTTAACTTCTTGTCCATTAAGCTTCCATTTCGCATCACCAAGCTGGGCACAAAAACAGGAATTTTTTTAAAAAAATGTTCCAGTTTAGCAAAAAATAAAATCCACAATAGTTAATTTCATGCACTTTGTGTAATCTTTGTCCCACTAGGGGGAGCAACAGCCCTTTTCCAGCCAGTGCATTTTATATTACAACGATTGTACAAAATATGAAGAAAACCGACCTTCATATGTAAATGCTGACAATCCCAGATGAATTTTATGCATGTCCAAAAATAGATATCTATTTCCCTGCTTTTGGCACATAGCAACAAAAGCCTGCTAGTGCATGCTGACAATGGTATTTTAGGCAACTATTGGCTTTCACTGGTATATCTTTTGAGTTTTCAGGCATTTACAAAGTTTGCTATATTTGCCACAATATAATTGGCCACCTGCCTCCTCTGAACTAGCTGTAGAAGCTGGAACCTTACTGGCTGTTAGCTTCTTTATTGCTTCATACTTTTGTAATCAAGTCTAGATTATTTCCTTTTGTAATACTGAATTTACTCTCTGTTTGCAAATTTTTTGATTTTGTTGTCTTTGAATGTATTGATAGGTTCTGTTGATTGCTTTCTTCTCCAACCTCTAGTCCCTCAGTGTTTTGTATTTGAAAATAAGTGGGTGGCTGTTCTAAGCCTTTGGGCACAGCTCACTGTGGAAAGGGTATGTAAATAAGCTTAATCAAATCAGTAACATTCATAAGAATATAAAGAGACCTGATGGATCAGAATAAAAGCCCTATCTAATTCAGCACCCTGTTTCCCAACCAAATGTCGTGGAAAGCCTATATGCAAGATATGAGTGCAATAGCACTCTCTTGCTGTTGTTCCCCAGCTATTGTTCCCCAGTATACTGTCTCTAAACCTGGGCATAACAGAATTGAGTCATCAAAACTAGTAGCCATTGAGAGCTTTATCCTCCATGCATTTGTCCAATTCCCTTTTAAAGCTATCCAAGTTGTCCGCCATTACTACAGCCTGTAGCTGTGAATTCTCTTTTTAAAAATAAAATATGATTTTTATTAAATTTTCTGTTTTACAGTTTCAGATAAACATTTTACATACTCATCAATGACTTCCCTTCTTCTCTTTCCATCATTTGGCGTATCTTATATCCCTGCATAGATAGATACCGGTAGATATTTATTACGGCTTTAAACCCATATAAACAAACAAAACAAAATAAAACAAGACCATAACAGAACCAGACAAAACCATTACAAAATCACAAGACCATTTACAAAATACATCATAAAACGCATCACGGCGATTGGGGGAGACAAAGAATATACAAGAGGGTCAAATTTTCGATTAAGATTAATAGAAATAAAAACTTTCAGTAATCAAACAGCATTCCAGAACGTCTCTTGTGCGAGAGAACTGAGGTTAAAAGCCTTGCAACCTGCAAGGTTCTGTAGAGATCCGTGTCTTGCAGCACGTATGTAAGGCGAGACTCAACTGGCTTATCAGCTAGTTTCTGGATTATCAGGTTCAATATACTAACCCAAGCCGCTCTATACATGGGGCAATTGAACATTATATGCTGGAGGGATTCAGTTGACTTGTTGTCACAACCACACAAAACAGAGACTTGGCCCTTGGTAAATCTGGGTCTCAGCACATTTGATGCAAAAACATTAAACCTCGCTTTAATAAAAGCAAATCTGTGTGACGCCACGGAAAGGGAGGTTAGATAAGATGGAACCTGGTAAATAGAGGTGCAGTGGTACCTCTACTTACGAATTTAATGCATTCCGAACACACATTTGTAAGTCTAAAAAATTTGTAAGTCGAATCCCATAGGAATGCATTGGGAGAAAAAATTCGTAAGTAGAAGCAACCCTATCTAAAAATTCGTAAGTAGAAAAAAATCCTATCTAAACTGCATCCAAGATGGCGGACGGAGCTCCATTTGTAAGTAGAAATATTCGTAAGTAGAGTTATTCGTAAGTAGAGGTACCACTGTAATGCCAATGTTCATCGGTGAACAGACCCCCCCCCCGGCTCGTTATAAAGTTTTGTTGTAGCTCCACATCATCCAGTATTTGTTTAATAAGTCTTTTTGCTACGGCAAGATCTAAGTTTAGGAATCCTGATGGTGAGATTCCATAGAATAAGAGTTTGGCATGGATTTTACTAGACCAAGGATTTACAAATTTGTCTCGCCATAAGCATTGGATATATCCCTGCATATTTTACAACAACTATACCAATCGGTTTTCCATTACATCCACCAAAAATTATTTACACAGTTGAATTTATCTTAATGCTGCCAGAGT
This sequence comes from Zootoca vivipara, assembly GCF_965207765.1. Classification (NCBI taxonomy): domain Eukaryota; kingdom Metazoa; phylum Chordata; class Lepidosauria; order Squamata; family Lacertidae; genus Zootoca; species Zootoca vivipara. Next base: position 11,461,015 of record NC_142596.1, read on the forward strand.
TTTCAGCTGCACACAATTATTCCCCATATATTAAATAAACGTTTCCCAATCTTCTTTAAACATATGTTCTTCTTGTTCTCTTTTTCTATGTTAAGTCTGTAAGTTGAGCATATTCTGTCAATTTAAGTTGCCATTCTTCTTTGGTTGGGAGCTCACTCATTTTCCATTTTGGGGCTAACAAAACATGGGCCGCAGTTGTTGCATACATAAATAACCTTTTCTGACACCTGGGAATTTCAGTCTGAATTATCCCCGAGAGAAAGGACTCTGGTTTTTTGGGGGGAAGTAATTTTAAACATTTTTTTCAATTCATTATGAATCATTTCCCAATCCTCTTTTACCCTTTTACATGTCCACCACATATGAAATAACGTTCCCTCCACCTCTTTACACTTCCAGCACTTATCTGATTCTGTTTTGTAAATCTTAGCAAGCCTACTCGGAGTTAAATACCATCAGTGAATCATTTTCAGTTAGTTCTCCTTCAAAGAATAACATGCTGCAAATTTTCCAAAGTTTCTCCCAGAGGTTAAAAATCTATCATGTAGCTGTGAATTCTCAAGGTCAGCTATGGGCTATGTGAAGAGCAATTGCCTGCTTCAAATCTCCTACTTCTCAGCTTAACTGGGTGACCCTGGAGTCTGAGTATAAGAAGAGAGGAAGGAGCAGAAGAGAGCTGTCACAGTCCGGTCGGCGGGTGGTTGAAGCCCTGGCTGAGGACGTCAGGACCAGAGGCAAGATGGTGGTGTAGAAGCAGGAACAGGTGCAGGGTTGAGGGTCCAGCAGCAGGCAAGTCGCAGGGTCAAGGAGCAAGGCAGAGGCAAAGGTCTGGGAGTCAAGGAGCAAGACGTCAGCAAGGCAAAGGTCCAAGGGTCGAGGATCAAGGAGTCAGCAAAGGCAAGGGTCCAAGGAGCAAGGCGTCGGCAAGGCAAGGGTCCAAGGAGCAAGAGGCCAGATGCAACCAGGCAGTGATAGCGTTGCTGTGGCAAAAAGCTGAAGGGAAATGCTGAGCTTTTATCCCTCCCAGCTCCTGCCACCAGGTGCAGTGAGATATCAAGTGGTCTCACCTGAGTGGCCACTCCCTGCTTCTCCAGCACAAGCTGAGGCAGGCCCCAGTCCTGCAAAGCACTACAGGCCCCAGAGCCTGACTCCTGTCCATACTCCTGACAAGAGCCCTCTCTTTCCATGCATCATTTTATACATCTATCAGACATGTGTTATTTTAATGCAGATCGATAAAACGAGAGTCAAGCACTTGCTCCTCATTGTGAGGCATCATGGGGGGGGGGGGAGAACCATGTACCCCACCTGGAGCTCCTTGGAGAAAAAGGTGGGACATAAAGGCAAAAAATAAAATAGATACATTCTGGCTGTATTTGGCTGCAGGGCGTTGTTGAGGAGGCCAGAATATATAAGGTCTTGAGCCGGCCCGGCTCTAGGTGCACTCCCGGTGGCGCGGGGCGCCAGGGCGCCGGGCCAGCAGGGGGGGGTGCTGCGCGACGAAGCCGCGCTGCAGCCGCGCTGCGAGGGCGCCGGAGTGATCTCTGCGCCTCAGCGCCAGGGCGCCCAACCTGCTCGAGACGGCCCTGGTCTTGAGCATTGCAATTGCTGGAAATAGCAAATGCCTCTCTGGCTTTTGTCACCTTGCTGAGCTGCACCTTGCCTGGCCTTTCTGTGATATTAACCTTGGATGGATGCCTAACCTTGCCTCTGGATCATTTTTTTGGACCAGGACTAATTCTCTGCGCTTGACCCTGGCGTGTTTGGACTGTGCTGCACCTCTAATTCTGCCTTCGTTGACTGAGTGTTTTGGTAAGAGGTGTTGTAAGAAAATTGAGGTTGGCTTTTCCCCCACAGCCCAATAGTGGAACTCAAGGGATCCCAAGTCCCTTGATGGGGAGTTGAGCTTGATACAGAAAAATAGGGGTGGTTGGCTTTTGCTGCCCAACTCCCCAAGGGACTGAATCCCCTAAGTCCATGATCGGTCAGAGATGATTGGATGAGGGCAGGATGCAGTGAAAACAAGGCAGGTCTTTATTTTTCTGTGGCAACAGAGTTCCCTCCCTCCTAGCAAGGAGGCAAGAGTCACCCAGAACCAAGAAGAAACATCTCTTTTTAAGGGTTTCCATTTTCACGCGGAGAAGAAGGACAATCCGCTTCACAAACAGTCAGAAATTACAACACACAAGTGGGATTACTGTGGCTCAGGCAGGCCAAGGGGTAATATTCCTGAGGATTTAGCAAGCTTTACATAGTTCTGAAGAAGTGTGCATGCACACGAAAGCTCATACCTATGACAAACTTGGTTGGTCTCTAAGGTGCTACTGGGAGGATTTTTTTTATTTTTATTTTGACTGCGTCAGACCAACATGGCTACCTACCTGTAAATAGTTTCAGACAGAGCATCTGGGCAAACAATGACATTTAATACAAAGGAGGTTCATAGATATAGGAGAGGGATCCCTTCAAGAACTTCCTGATTGCTACCTGCGTACCTGTTCTCAGGGAAGGGGGATTAAGGAGGCAGAGGAAATATTGAGAGTCCTTAGGAGTCCCAAGATGGCTTTTGCTCTTCTCCAAAAAAAAAAGGTGGCAGCAAAGAGAGGAGTACTTTGCCACTGAAATAACAATAAGCATATTTTTCTGCAAGAAGCTTGAACTATGTTTTCTGCTGACCAGCCTCTTTATTTATTAACTAGAGCATGTGGTAGAAGAGTCTCCAGCTCTTCACCTAAGAGACTACTTAGTCCAGATTCACGTTGCCTCTCCCCAAACAGACCTTTGATCAGTATAAGACCCGAGGAGAGCTTTTCAGTTTCTTAACAACAGCATGTTAGCTAGAACCACCTGTCCTTAGCAAACAGCTAGAGTAAACATGGATCACCCAGGCGAGAGATTTTGTGTGCTGAACATACGCTCCCAAGTTTTGCATCCTGGCAGAAAAAAATGAGAGTCATCTGTTTTGAAAGTTGTAATCAGTTCAGCCAGATCAGAAGATTACAGGCCTTTAAGTTCAAAGAGCATGTAGAGATATATGACAGGAAAGTATAAATCCAGATTCATATTTATATCCAGATTCATACCGGTATTTATATCCAGTAAGACCACACAGCTCCGATCCATTCTCTGATCCATGAGAGCAGTACACGTGAAAAGGATCTAGGAGTCTTGGTAGACCACAGACTTGACATGAGTCAACAGTGTGATGCAGCAGCTAAAAAAGCCAATGCAATTCTGGGCTGCATCAATAGGAGTATAGCATCTAGATCAAGGGAAGTAATAGTACCACTGTATTCTGCTCTGGTCAGACCTCACCTGGAGTACTGTGTCCAGTTCTGGGCACCACAGTTCAAGAAGGATACTGAAAAGCTGGAATGTGTCCAGAGGAGGGTAACCAAAATGGTCAAAGGCCTGGAAACGATGCCTTATGAGGAACGGCTTAGGGAGCTGGGTATGTTTAGCCTGGAGAAGAGAAGGTTAAGGGGTGATATGATAGCCATGTTCAAATATATAAAAGGATGCCATATAGAGGAGGGAGAAAGGTGGTTTTCTGCTGCTCCAGAGAAGCGGACACGGAGCAATGCATTCAAACTACAAGAAAGAAGATTCCACCTAAACATTGGGAAGAACTTCCTGACAGTAACAGCTGTTCGACAGTACCCCACCAAGGAGTGTGGTGGAGTCTCCTTCTTTGGAGGTCTTTAAGCGGAGGCTTGATGGCCATATGTCAGGAATGCTTTGATGGTGTTTCCTGCTTGGCAGGGGGTTGAACTGGATGGACCCTGTGGTCTCTTCCAACTCTATGAGTCTATGATTCTATGATTCTCCCTGCTGTTTTTTTGCCAGTGGTAAATATGCAGCAGGGTAATCTGTGGTAGCTGTCCCTAGTTTACCTACCTTTTTCAAAGAGTTAAGAGCCAGTCAATATTAAGACGAGGAAATGGAGGGGAAAGAATCAACACTTTAAGTGCTCTGGTGCCTGAATAATGCAAAGGGGGAAGAGTAAAATGCCTGGTTGTCATGACAACACCATCCCTGGATGCTCTGGGATGCTTCTTACTGTGCTAACATCCCAAAGCTTCCGGACTATTGAAATTATGTGAGCAAATTTTCCAGCTGTGCAAGTTAAGTCCAAGGAAGTGTTCTGCATCAGAGACAGGATGTAAGGAATTTTGTGAGGGCTTGGCCCTGTCCCAGAACATAAATGGGGATCTGAAACTGGAAGTAAAACCTGCCTTACGAGTAGATAACTATTAACTACAGTCACACCCACCATACATTTAAAGCACACTGCTTTCCCAAAGGAATCAAGGGAATTGTAGTTCTGTGAGGGTTCAACTACAACTCCCAGGATTCTTTGAGGGAAGTCATTCCTGTTAAAGTGGTTTGGATGTAGCCTGCTAAGTTCTACGAAGAATAGAACCACGGAAACTAAGAGACCCCCACTTTTTCTCACCAATTAATTCCAATGGGTCTACTCTTAAGTATGCCTGACAAGGGATACAACCCTTATTATTTATTGGTTACATTTCTAGATCACTTTCTCCTAAGGGAGCCCAGAGCAACATTAAAGAAACTATAAAAACACAAATCATAAATAAAACATCATAACCAATGTGCTATAAGTCTGCAAGAGCTAGCTTCTCTTTCCTCCTCAAGGACTAGACAAACCTTTACTACAGTTCCAAGATTCTGTTTGGAGAAGGAAATGCAAATTCCAGTCTTTGGAGCATAGTGGAAATTGCTGCAAGTCATGTGTTCATCTGAGGAAAAGGAATGGAAATTACACAAGCGAAAACGAGTGGTATTGGCCATTGTACTTTTTATTATCACAAAACAATATATTGCAGCATAAAAATTACTAAAATAACAAAAAAATAGACTCTAAACCAGGCACCCCCAAACTCGGCCCTCCAGCTGTTTTGGGACTACAACTCCCATCATCCCTAGTTAACAGGAACAGTGGTCAAGGATGATGGGAATTGTAGTCCCAAAACAGCTGGAGGGCGGAGTTTGGGGATGCCTGCTCTAAACAGTGGTTCAACATTAACATAATATATTTTAGCCCTGGGAGAATAAAGAAGTGTTAGAATCATAGAAATGTAGAGCTGGAAGGGATCCTGAGGGTCATCTAGTCCAACCCTGATTTCCAGAAATGAGGGCTGCCATACGTCCGGGATTTGCTGGACACTATTGGGATTTCAAATGCACAAGTGACGTCCGGTGGAATTTATGGAAGGCCTGTGTCTTTGGCAAGTAAACCGAAAAAAACACTTTCATTATTTTTTTAAGTCAACAATTTTGGGGTCTTCCAAAAAAAAAGGACACCTTCGGGGTATCCTGGTTTTTACTTTTTGAAATATGGCAACCCTACAGAAAAGTATGCCTAAGATTGCAGCCTTAGGTCTTTGAAGTAGTTAAAATTATACATAGTTAGAATACTACAGAAGTCTGGGAGCAAGCAATTTCCCTCTGGTTGAAAATCCATTATGTACAATCCAAAGGGAATGTTACCTCATTTCCTGGCCGCAGTTCCCTATCCACCCTGGCTTATGCAAATAACTAACAAGATCAAACAAATTGGCCTAAATCCTGAAGATCTTTTTAATGGAACTCTGAACAAGGCAAAAATAATTATTACTCAGAGACTTTACGATGTCGAATTACAAGAAGAAGATGCCTTACTCCCGGAGAAATATAGATGTCTAAAATCGTGGCCTAATTTTACAGCTGCCCCTTACTTATCTAACATCACTAACGAAGCTTATAGATGGGCCTTCTCTAGAGCCCGCTTTGAGGCAATGCCCTCAGTGGTGCTGTACGGCAAATTTATGCGGGTACCAATTCATGAGCGCCTTTGCCTAACATGTCTAACAAGATAGAATCTGTCACACACATTCTTTTATTTTGTGAATTTTATAGTGAAGAACGAGCTCGACTTATTTTATCAAAATTTACACCCTTACAATATTATTTGGAATTCCCCCCCGAAATCTTACGAAAATTCCTTCTGGAAGATTCCTCAAGCCCAGTGTCATATGATGTGGCCAAATTCTGCACTTTAGCTATTAAGAAACGTAAATCCCTTCTATTGAATGACACATTGCAAATTCCTTTTGTGTAATTTTGTTTAATTGTTCTATTTCTAGCGCCCGTTTACTTAACGGACTTAATGCCACAAGTTATATAATAATCCACCAGACTGTATTGTGCCTAAAATTAAAGCAATTAACTCTAGGCAGAGGAAAATGTTACTAAACTTGGCTTCCATTATACAAAAAGCAAATCGAGCAACTGTTTTTATGGTAGATTAGCTATTTTAGAGTGAACAGAAAGGTTGCAATCATATGTTCCAGCTATAATGGCTGCAGCTTATACCAGCAAATAATGTGGTCAGATTCCTATGGTCCCATACCCGCCAACATTTCTCTGATGAAAATAGGGATGTCCCATTCCATAATGATAATTTTACTATTTATATCCCACACATCTTACTGGATTGCCCCAGCCACTCTGGGCAGCTTCCAACATAAATAAAAACATAATAAAACATTAAACGTTAAAAAAAACCTTCCCTATACAGGATTGCCTTTAGACGGCTCAGGGGTCAGATAACTCCATACCCTCCAACATTTCTCCAATGAAAATAAGGGACATCCTGAGGAAAAGTGGGTCATTCTAGGATCAAATCAGAAACCGGGACGGCTTCTATAAATCAGGGATGTCCCTGGAAAATAGACACTTGAAGGATCTGTGCTCCCCAACAGCAAAGTAAAAAGGACGGTTCTAGGATCGGAAAAGTCAGCTAATATTCATTCATTCATTCATTCATAAATGTCTATATATTCACATAAAATATCAAGGTGGTATACAGCAAAATATGGAAACACAATAAAATATAAAATATTGTTAAGAAATACAAAATAATCACAAGAATGACTATTTCATCAAAAAGGGGAGAATTAAACAACTGAATAGGCCTGTCAGCACAAAACAGTCTTCGATATAACAATGGAAACGTCTCCCATAGGAGCCATGACAACAATGTTCCTGCCCTTCTTCTTTGGCGATCACTTGTAGCCAAGTAAGATTGTCTTCTATGAACACGGTTTTAACAGTGAGTCCATAAGTGACTGTGGTGGCCAATTCTGGATCCATGCGTCCTTCCACAGTGGAGACATAGGTTTCCGGGTGGGAGTTGATCACGGTGAGGGTTTGCCAAGTGTGCCTTCCACGTTTCTCCCTTGCGTCCTGAGTTTTAGTGTCTCCAAAGTCCATGACACCTTTGATAAAGGCTGTTCTCCAATTGGAGTGCTCATAGCTTTAAGAACTGTGTCTGGTAAGTTCCGTGTTCTGTTTGGTTGTCGTGAGCGCTGATGGAACGTTCCTTTGTATACAGAGAGACAAGTCTGACTTGATTTACACTTACTGTAATAAAACCTTGTTAAAGTCTAGTCTCACTACTTCGTGAGTTCTCTGTTCGTTCTCTGCCACATAAAAAGCCACTACTCAATAGGACTGCAATCCTATGCACCCCTTGCATCCAACTTATACCTAAAACTCTGCACAAGCCTGCACCAGATAATTGTAGAGTTGGAAGTCATGGGAAAGAAGGGAAACATCCTGAAGATTCGTGCCCCCACCACATGCCCAGTTTTTAAAGCTGCTCCTTGGTTATTAGACCTTTCTAAATCCCATGCTGGATGTTACATGAGCCAGCAACTTTCCCCAGGGAGTTTTCTGATTCGTTGCTATGGAGAGATTCATTGCTTCAAGAATGTTCAAGACCACCGAAACAGAAACACCACCCCACCGAAACAGAAACAAGACGTTGGGGACTGTTGGCCTTCCAAATATTGCTGAATCCAATCCAAACACCCCCTGCGGGCTAGAGGGGGATCTGGCTGCAAAATGGCCACCCCCAGCTTCCTGCCTCCAGCCATGTGTATTCTTGATGAGCATCCCTGCGTGGACCATGTGCACCGCATTAACAGCCAGTGTGAACTGGAGGGTGTGGCATGCAGAAAATGCCAATGGAATCGGCCCCGGAACTGCCCTGGGTGGAATCCGGACCGTCTGCCCCCGGAGAGACCCCAATGACGACGGCAACTCCCCCCGACATTGTGAAAAGCTCAAAAAACAAAATTCAACACTCCCAAGGGAAACCTTCACCGCTCAGGACCCAATGGCACCAGCCTCCACCATGAGCTCAGCGGCTGCAGGATTCATGCCACCCGCCCGCAAAACACAAGGATTCTGTCCCAATCCCTTCCAGTCCCAGAGCCTCCCCGAACCCACCCGCAGGGACACCCGTCCCACCCTCTGCCACATTGAACATGTGTGCTGTCCTCAAAAATGGGGAAATCCACCTCCCAGCAACCTCTCAACTGCCTAAAATTCCCAGCGAGCAACACACCGGACCCTCCATTCACACAGGGCACATCACTGCGGTCCTCCAGCCGCCGAGTGCATCATCTGCTGCCATCGAGATATTTTACTTCAAGAACACAGAAACATAAACATGCCTTAATATTAATATTAATAATAAGATAGAGATCTAACTAAAAGTAGCTACTGCTAAAGTTCGTCTGAGCAGCTGGCCACAGCAGCAAATGCTCTGCAGTGGTGGTCTTGAAGCAAACTTTCTCCATACCCATGAAGGATGCACTCAACAGCTGGAAACCCGCAGCGATACACCCCATACAAATAGAAAGTCCAATATGCTGCTCGACGGGAACCCCAGGCAACTCAAAAGCCACTGGGAAGTGGACCTCCCCACCCTGCAAGACAGCACACATGCTCCATACAACAGAAAATATGACAAGTATCCCTGCAGGCAAGCTCAGGGAAGCTCCAGATCAAGACAAAATCTCCACGTTCCACGGGCCTTCCACGGGCACAAGGCAAATGACACAAATGCCACAGCTGCTGAACTCACAATGGAAGCCAATGCCATCAAGTGGCGAGCAATAATAATAATAATAATAATAATAATAATAATAATAATAATAATAATAATTTATTATTTATACCCCGCCCATCTGGCCGGGTTCCCCCAGCCACTCTGGGCGGCTTCCAACAAAACAGAAATTCTAAAATACAGAGATCCATCAAACATTAAAATACAGAAATCCATCAAACATTAAAAGCTTCCCTAAACAGGGCTGCCTTGAGATGCCTTCTAAAGGTCTGGTAATTGTTGTTCTCTTTGACCTCCCTTGGGAGGGCCGGATACTGCCCACCGAGCTCTTCACAATGCCAAAAGGAGTCGCCTTCGTCATCAGGGTCCCTCCAAAAACAGACAGTCCAGACTCCAATGAAGACGTCTCCCCACGCCCTCCACACTCTCCAGCCCACCCTTCCCGCCGATGCCATGCACACAATCCAGGCAAAAACACCAGCCAAAAATGCACACAACCAGTGTTCTACAATGACCTGTAACCTGTTGAATGGCTTCAATCTGGGAAGCCACCGTCTCAGCACCGGAGCCACAGCTGACAACCCCATCTCGCCATCGGCGCTTGCGCTCTCGCAACCACTAACATACGGCTTCGACGGGTATGAGGAGAGATTTAAAACGCAAAAATGCCATAGAAGCAGACAGTAAAATACACATGGTCCTCAAAGTGTTCATCCATCTGTAATGTGATGGGAGAAATACATGCCTTCTTTCTTCCCCTGTTCAAACACTGAACCCCAAGAGAGACCCCATGTAACGGACTGGGCTGGCTTGCGATAGAACTCCAGGGTGGAAAGTGTTAAACCCAACAGCGCCACCTGGGTTAAACCACAGGCTAAAATTGAAGCTGAGAGGGGAAAAGCTAAAATTGAAGCTGAAAGGGAAAAGGAAAAGATAGCGGCTGAGGAGAGAATGCAGTCTGAGAAATTAAAATTGGAACAGGAGAGGTTGCAAATGGAAAAAGAGATGCAGTTGGGGAGAATGCGTTTGGAGGAGATCCAATTAAGAGGAGAGGTATCTCCAAATAGAGAGAATGTGGAGGTTACCTCAGCAAACCTCAAAAGGTTCCCAAAATTTGTAAATGGGGACGATATCGAAGCCTATCTATTCAGTTTCGAACGTATTTGTCAGGAATTAAAGATAGCTGAGGAGGACTGGATGATGTATCTGAGGCCTCAAATATGTGGCATCTTGAGCGAAATATACTCAGACTTAAGGGATACAGAAGTATCCAGTTATGAGATATTTAAGCAGCGGGTGAGAATACGCTGTGGGCTAACCGCTGACCAAAGCCGTAAAGCCTTTCGAGAACTGAAGCGAGGTCCAAAAGAGACCTTTTCTCAGCTAGCAAGCAAGCTAGATCATTTGCTGGACAGGTGGATTTAGGGGAGCGGGGTGACAAGCTTCCAAGAATTAAAACAGCAAATTTGTGTGGAGCAGTTTTATAAACACGTCCCTATGAATCTACGCTGGTTTATTAAAGATAAAAGGCTGCAGAATGTGTCCGAAATGGCTTTAATATTAGATGAGATAGAAGGAGACTGTCCTGAAATGCTGGTCCCAAGGCAGTGGCCAAAGAACAGGCAGATGAAGCCTTATGAAAAGGGGGAGAAGGCAGGCAGAGCTCCTGGCAAAGAAGACCCTCCGGTAGCCAGAAAAATAGCTTGTTTTTTTGTGGTCAAGAAGGGCACATAAAATCTCGGTGCCCGCAATTAGCAAAAAAACCAAAATGCTAACACGGCTACAAAGTCACTAAAGTTACTGACAAAAGCTGAGGTAAAAAAATCACCTCAGGAAAGTAGCGCAGAATCAACTGTCAGTGCCTCAGAGACATAAGGCAGGTCTGGAGAGCTGATCAGGGGATTAATAAAGACTTTATGGAGCCAGTGACTATAAATGGTCAAGAATTTTTGGGATTGTGTGATACAGGCGCAGAAGTGAGTCTTGTAAGATCACACTGTGTGACACAGGATCAGTACCTCAAAGACCAAACTTTTAGTCTGAAGGGAATATGGGGTCCTGAGTTCGAGGTCCCGGTAGCAGAAGTGGATATTGTTTATAATGGCGTGAAGAGAAAATGGAAAGTGGTCATCTGGGACAACATCGATACACCTGTTCTGATAGGCAATGATGTAGCCAAGCCTAAATTTAATGTTCAAGTAACAACTAGAGCCCAAACCTCAGCCATAGAGAATCCATTAACTGCATTAGAAGAGGCCCAAGCCGATCCTGAGGGGGACGGAATGTTGGGGAGAATGGCAGTTATAACAGCCATAACAGCCAACAAGGCCCAGTTCCTAGCTGGACAGAAGGATGATGAAACTTTAAAGGAACTATGGGAAGAAGCTCAAGGGCAGCAGGGCACAGAAGTGTCAGTAGAAAGGCCCTGGGTTTTTTGTATAAAGGAGGAACTATTATATAGAATATCCCAAAGGCGTAAGACTGCAGCAGAGTGGGTACGAAAAGAACAGTTGGTGTTGCCAAAGAAATATAGACTGGAAGTTTTACAGCTGGCACATGATGCCCCACTGCAGCGCATTTGGGAATAAATAAAACCAGGGAGAAAGTACAAGCCCGGTTTTACTGGCCCAACATGGGAAAGAACATTAGAGCCTACTGCCAGTCCTTTCATGTGTGTCAGACAGCTGGTAAAAGGGGAGACAAAACCAAGGGATTGCTGCGATCTATCCCTGTGGTTTCTGAACCTTTCGCAAGAGTAGGAGTGGATCTTGTGGGACCAATTTCTAGAGCAACACAGAGAGGGAATAAATATATTTTATGTGTGATGGACTATGCAACACACTTCCCTGAAGCTGTCCCACTAAAAGAAGTAGACGCTAAGAGTGTGGCCAAAGCTCTTTTAGCTGTATTTGCAAGGTTGGGATTCCCCAGAGAAATCATCACGGATTTGGGAACCGCCTTTACTGCAAAGACCATGGAGGAACTGTTGCGTTTGTGTGGAATAAAGCATTTGAAGACAACTCATTATCATCCACAGACGAACGGTTTGGTGGAGAATTTTAACAACTCGCTTTGTCAAATGATTAAAACCTATTCCCTGAGACACCCAAATGACTGGGATGAGCGCCTACAACATTTCCTGTACGGTTATAGGGAGGTGCCCCAGGAAAGCACTGGCTTCAGCCCGTTCGAACTTTTATTTGGACGACAGCCGAGGGGGCCCTTTGACCTAGTAAAGGATGCTTGGACTGGAGGCGAGGGTGTCGGACAGACTGATGTACTATCGTATGTGCAAGAGCTACAAACTGATCTGAAGGAGCTGAGAGACCAAGCTGCTAACAACGCACAAAGAGCACAACGTCGCCAGAAGGTTTGGTACGACGCACACGCCAGAGACCGAACATTTCAACCAGGAGACAGCGTGTTGGTGCTGAGGACCAGACGACGACGAAAGCTGGAAGCATACTGGGACGGCCCTTTCCTGGTGGTCGAAAAACTGTCTGCTGTTACCTATGTGGTAGATGTAAAAGGGGAAGGGGAAGGTTGCAAGGTGATGCATGTTAACCTGCTAAAACCCTATTTTGATAGGAGTAATTTAATTTTAAAAGTTGGGGGTGAGTTAAAGCAAGAAGTTCATTTGACTGGGTGGGGGAAGGTGACCCCGGGAACAACCCTCACAGAGGTATCCATAAATGAGGAGTTAAGGCAGGAGCAGAAGTCCCAATTAAAAATGGTACTAGCGCAGCATGCGCAAGTGTTTTCAAATGTACCTGGGAGGACCAATCTGACTATGCATCAGATTGATACGGGGGAAGCTAAACCTGTCGCCAGTGCTCCTTATAGGGTGACTGGTGTGCAAGCTGACTTGGTCTCTAAAGAGGTCAAGGAAATGCTGACCCTGGGTTTAATAGTACCATCTTTAAGCGCATGGTCATCTCCTCTGATCCTAGTCAGAAAACCGGATAATTCTTTTCGCCCATGCGTGGACTATAGGAAGTTAAATTTGGTGACCGTTACAAATGTATATCCCATGCCACGCGTGGATGAATTGATTGAAACTATCGGGAGAGCTGAGTTTATTTCTACACTGGATTTGACAAAGGGATATTGGCAGGTGGAAATGAGCCCCAAAGACAGGCAGAAAACAGCATTCATAACAAAGGATGGGCTATTTGAGTTCAAAGTAATGCCATTTGGCCTTAAAAATGCTACAGCCACTTTCCAACGGCTAGTAGACCAATTACTAAATGGCCTGAGGGAATTTGCGGTCGCATACATTGACGATATTGCCATATACAGTATGTCTTGGAAAGAACATTTACAGCACTTAAATATAGTATTGCAGAGGGTAAGCGATGCAGGGTTGACCGTAAAGGCTTACAAGTGTCAGCTAGGGAAACAACAGGTGAGATATTTGGGACATGTGCTGGGTGGTGGAGAGATCAGGCCAGATACTGACAAAGTAGCAGCAATTAGAGACTGGCCTGTGCCCACTAATAAGAAACAAATAAGAGCATTCATAGGAGGAATAGGATATTACAGAAGGTTCATTCCACAGTTCAGTTCACATGCAGCGGTGCTGAGTAACTGCACTAAAAAGGCACAGCCTGACAAAGTGAACTGGACAGAGCAATGCCAACAGGCCTTTGATGTGTTAAAATCCGCACTGATGGCAGAGCCTATCTTAAAAGCCCCAGATTTCCAACGCCCCTTTGCATTAATGACAGATGCCTCGGGTGTAGGATTGGGAGCTGTGCTGACGCAAGAAGGGGAGGATGGTTTCAAGCACCCCATTTTATATATAAGCAGAAAATTGTTAGACAGGGAACAACATCTGTCTGCCGTGGAACTGGAGTGCTTATCGATTTTGTGGGCGGTCAAGAAATTACGGCCTTATTCATGGGGGAGACCGTTCGCTTTATTCACGGATCATTACCCATTGCAATGGTTAAGTCACATGAAAAGCACCAATAACAAATTGGTTCGGTGGAGTATGCAACTGCAGGACTACTCCTTTGACATCAAGCACATAAAGGGAAAGGAGAATGTGGTTGTGGATGCACTATCCCGATGTTTTGAGGGATAGCTGCCAAACAGGTTTGTGTATATAGGACACCTGGGGGAAGGTAAGCCAGGGAATTCCAGAGACTATCTCCCTGCTTTGGCATTACTCTGGTGTTTTTGAGTATACCTACGCAGTTTTTTGGGGAAGGGGAGAAAATGTAACGGGCTGGGCTGGCAGTAAAATACACATGGTCCTCAAAGTGTTCATCCATCTGTAATGTGACGGGAGAAATACATGCCTTCTTTCTTCCCCTGTTCAAACGCTGAACCCCAAGAGAGACCCCATGTAACGGACTGGGCTGGCTTGCGATAGAACTCCAGGGTGGAAAGTGTTAAACCCAACCTCCTTGTTGAGTGACGCATTCCAGTCCTGAGGGGCGGGGCTGCCATGAGTTTAAAGGGAATGGGGAGCAGTTATTTCAGTTGATAGTTGAGAGGGGTTTTGGGAGCGGGAGCGTGTGGGTAGGAGATATTAGAGTGTTTTTGGAGAAGTTCACTAGAACTATATTATTCAGCCAGTGTTATATGTAACTAAGAAAATGAACTAAGATCTTATACGCATGAAACCATTACGCATTTTACATGTCCTCTAGTTTAATAAAGCTTTCTTAAATGTTACGTTAAAAACGGATGTGCCTTGTTATTCCAGTGAAGTATCCTAACTCAAAAGGGTGGTGACTGTAGAGAGGAGGTTAGACTAAACCTGAGGAGCAGGAAAATAGTTTAAAACCTCAAGGTCAAGCCCAGGGAAGACAAGTGCCAGGAAGAAGGTGCCACAAAGTAGCACCAGGCTGCTGAGGTGAACCTTAGGTAAAAGGGAATCCTGACTGTGAGCACAAGGTGGTTCCTGATACACTTGCCGGGAGTTAAAAGGGATACTGAGCCACGTTATTGGGAGAACTGGAACTGCACTTCGATTACTAGCAGACCCCAAACCAAACGGGCAGTTTATTTGGGAGGAAGAAGGATTAGTGCGTTCTTTGTGAAATAACCAATTTCCTTCAACACTCTGCTAGTGGTAAAAAGGGAGGCACATCGCATTGGTGGGATCCGCACATGTTAGGTGGGATCATCGCACGTTTAGTGACGTCAGGATTGCCGCATTAATTGGTGACAACGTCCTGGGTTCGTCGCACCCCAACTCAAATCACGAGGCTGGAGATTTGAAACCCCTGCTTGTCTCCTCTTCCGCAGAAGAGCCAGAGTCTCCGACCTGCGACCCAAGGCGGACCCCTCCCTCCCCTCCCAGCTGGAAGAAGTCTTCCAGTAAGATGGGAGCCTATGGAGAGAGATGGTCGGCCAGAACATTGCCAGTTCTCTTCCAGCACAGGAGGTCCTCCGCCAGGAAGCTATCCATGCTGAGGAGGGTTCTTCTGTGGCTTCTACCTCAGGTCTTCCTCAGAAATATTGGGGAAGGGACTCCTGTGGGATCTATGCTTTCTTAAAAGCACTGCGTCTGGGAGATCTGCAGGGAAGTGGGTCCCTCTCCCTCCCAAGGGTGGCAGTGGTGGACTTGGGGCTCTCAAATCCCAGTGCCACCCTATGCAACTCCTCCCCGCACTGCCGTCTCTCGCACTCTGTTCTACAGCATTGTTTTGGCACACCCTGCTGTGCGGCACCCACTGCGGCCACACCGGTCGCATTGCCCTAAAACCGCCACAGCCATGGGGTGCTTCCTAGTGTCCAGGCTGGCAAATGGCCATAGCTCAGTGGTGGAGCACTTACCTTGTCTGCATCTCCAGGAAGGCCTGGGAAGCAAAGACCCCTGACTGAGGCAATGGAGAGCCACCTGCCGGTCAGCGTGGATGTCACTTTGGGCCAGGAGGACCAACGGTCTGACTGGACAAGGCAGCTCCTTGGCGCCCCACCAATGGCCACTCTTTGGGCTTTGCTCCCAATTCAGGAGGAGATCAGGATCCATCTCTCCTTGTAACGCAGAGCCCAAGTCTCTCTCTCTTTTTTTGAAGAACAACCCGCTTTAGCTGCCTCTTTTCCAGACCCTGCTGGGATTCGGTCTCTACCTGACATTCTTCCCCTTCTGCCCTCTTTGCACAGAGCTGTTTATGATGGAGGCCTCCCACCTGAGCTCGCTGAAAATTCTGGTGGTCCTATTCTACCAGCAGATGTATCAGGACAAACTACTATCACAGGAGGAGCTGGCCCTCATTTTCCCCAACCTACTAGAACTCCTCAAGATCCACAGTAAGTCTGCTTCCACTCCAGACTGCTTCCCCATTCTGTGGCTGGCCCAGGCCTCTGCTTCTTCCTGGGTGGGTCAGGAGCAGAGGGAGAAGGGCCAAAAATAAAAGCACAGCATCCAAAGAGCTCTTCAGCAGGATCAGGCCCAAGGGGCCCAGTCAGACCTGCAGCCTGTTTTCAGGGGCCCCCACAAGCAGCAGGGCAGGAGCACAAGCGCAATGCCCCCCCCCCACTCTCCAGCCTACACCGGCCGCCGATGCAATGCACACAATCCAGGCAAGAGTAACGCCCCCCAGGAACAGGGATTGTTCAGAGGCATCCACTGCCTTGTGCATTGGAGGGTGGAGGTGGCAGCCAGTTGCTGCCTCTAAGCCTAACCTACCTCACAGGCTTGTTGTGAGGATTAAATGAGGAGGGAATCCATGGACACCCTCTTAAGCTCCTTGGAGTAAAAAGTGGGGTGTAAATGACATATTTAAAGAGATGCCTGTTCTTTCCACCACTGAGAAAGTGGTATTCAAAAAAGAGCAGGCCGTCTCTGTCCCCCTCCTGTCCCTGCTGGGGTTATTCTTTATTCCCCTACTCCTGTTGCCATGCTCAACCTCCCCCCGTCCCCCATGTCTCTTCTCTCCCCTCTCAGGTTCTCTGTCGGGGAAATGAGGGATCTCCGGGAGAAAGGGCCCCTCATTGAGGAGATTGGGGACCACCTGCTTTCCTGGGTAAGGATCCCAGAGCAGGGCAGAGAGGCTGGCGGCAACTGGGAGGCAGCTGCCTGTGGGTCTCCAGTGGACTGGGGCCCTTGATTTCCTGATGATGCTCACTGGGCGTGTTTCCTCTCCCCTGCTCCCCTTCCATCCTTCCTTCCCCCCAGTTTGGTGTGGCTGCAAGTGAGGAGCTCCAGCAGGCCATTACCAAATATGGCTTGCAGCAGGCCAGGGCCCTAGAGTTCCTTCAAGCGAAGCAGCAGAGGGATGCTTGGTTCCAGCGTGTCATCCAGGTATGCTCCATGAGAAGAGGAGGCTGAGCTCGGGGAAAGGGCCTTCTCAGCTGAAGGCTCACTCCCTGGGCAAATGCAAGAGTGCAGGAGAACCAGCCAGATGGTGTAGGTTAGGTGGTAACCTCTAGTTGCACGCCACCCCAATCTCCAGGTGGTACGAGATTCCAGGGGTTCCAGGGGCTTTCCCTAGGTTTGGTTTCCTTAGAATGAGGGGCAGCCTCCTGTTCTCACAGCAGCTGCCCAGTTGCCCCAAAAGAGAAGCCCCTAAGCAAGCAGGAGCGGAGCAGCAAGGCTCCCCACACTTGTTTTGCTGCTGACTTTCTCTGGTGTCCAGAAACATGTCATAATAATGATAATTATGTTGTCTGTCAGCTTCCTTCTCTGCCTCTCCCAGGAAATCGAGAGCAGCCCTCAATGCCACCATCGTACAGCTGAAGGATTTCTGGGAGTGCGAGATGCAGCGCCTGGTTAGCTATATAACATCACCCAGTACACTGATGGTCTCTCTCTCTCTCTCTCCTTCTCCATATATTTGTGTGTTGGTTGTGGTGGGGAGGGTGTCCCAGAGAGCTGCATCTCTCCATGATTCAATGTTGATATGCTCCCTAACTTTGGGAGGTTGTGAGCTGCATTGAGCCTGCCTTACTAGGGAAAGACAGCACACAAGAGGGTGATGTGTGTGTGTGTGAGACGATGGTGTGTGTTTATACAACCCTCATCTGCCTTCATTAGTGCCCCATGGGCATAGGTGTTGTTCAGCAGCCCAGTTTCTGATCAGTAAACAAGGATCCCTTTGCCTTCTGCATCTGGGCTGCTGCTGCTCATCTGTCTTTCAGACCTGTTTGCTTTTAAATGCAGCCTTGTTCCTAGTTTCTTCTGGGAGCTGCTTTGGGTTTCGAAGTAATAAAATGAAACCAACTTTGCAGGCACTCCCTCTCTCTCTCATCCCCTCTCTGCACCTTCCTCGCTCAGATTCAACCTGGGAGCACCAGTATCTCTGCCTGGTGCACGATGAGTGCAAGGAGATCCTTGAGGGCGTCCAGGAGGAGTTGAGGCAGGCAGAGAATCACCGGGGGCTGGATGCCTCCCAAAAGCATCTGGACGCCCGATCTCTACACAAGAGCAGCCACCCACTGGCCAGGCAGTTCCAGGTAGGGCCTCCCCTTCGCCCTCCCTCCAATCCCTGGCCTTGTCCTGCTCTTCCCCTCTGTGAAATGCTGCCTTTTTTCTGCCCCTGCTGTGCAGAACCTTGTCCTGACAGATTATCAGCTGATCCAGGAGGGGGTGTCTGCAGCTGCACATCAGCAATAAGAAGACTGTGGGTAAGTGGAAGAAACAACCTCTCTTGCCAAGACACACCCATGTGGCACAGGCCTCTGAGTGGAGGGGTGATGTGCTATTCTTCTACAGTTGGCTTTGCCATTTAGACCCCCTTTTCTATTAAGACAGGAATCAATGAGGGGAGGGGGTTGTGGCTTCGTGGCAGAAAGACTCTGGAGTCTAAAAGCCCCAGAGAGTCACTGCTGCAAAGTAGCTGTCGAAACTTTCATGAGTATTTAGAGCTCTCATACAACAAGCCACAGATCTCAAGACTCTCCCAGAAAGACAGTGTTTGGGTGGAAGGGCCCTTGTAGCTCCATGGCAGAACACCTGCTTGGCATGCAGAAGTTCCCAGTTTCCATCCCCAACGGCATCTCCGGGTAGGGCTCGGGGGAAGGCTCTCTGCCTGGGACCCTGGAGAGATATTGCTGCAGTCAGAGTAGACAAGACAGGGCTAGATGGGCTCAAGGGCCTAATTTGGTCCAGCCTCCTTTGTCCCTCTGAATTGCTGGGCCTTTGGCTGATTCTGCAGCCTGGCACCTAGATGTTCTCCTCAGAAGAAGTGGAGCAGGTGAGCAACAACCCCTCACTCTCTCTCTCTGCGTCTCTTAGGCCTGCATGCCCTGTTTCTTAAAGACCTGGTCGTGTTCCTGAAGCCAAAGGAGCAGTGGCTACAGATGAAATGACTAAGGAAGAAGACAGAGCAGGGCTCCTCTTTAAGCCAAAGGTAAGAAGGGGTGCCATAACACCATTACACATGATGACACTGTGAGGACTCTTCTTCCATCTTGTCTCTTTTCTCTGTTCACATCTGTAACGAAATAACCCTAGGTTGATATATTTGGTCACAGCCTGGATGTATAAGGGTTAATGCATCTCCTACCCTGAGTTACATCACATGCTTGTGGGGGCGGGGTTACGAACATTCTAGGAGGAGAAAACGGCAGTTAGTGACAGTTGACAGTTGGGAGAGAGAGGGAGATGAAGCAGGAGAGTGTGAGCTTGGGTGATGGTAGAATAGGTTTATAGAGTAGTGTTAGGTGAGGAATTGGTGAGGTTTGAAGTTATATGTTTAACAAGAACAGTTCCATTGAAACCACATGCTTGTACACATGAACCTTGAATGCAACCGTTAAGTTCATAAGACATTAAATATTAAGTTAAAGTTCCATCTGTACCATCGTCTGTGTGATCTTTCCAGCAGAGGTATCTATTGCTCATCTGGTGGGGATACTCATTAAAAGGACAAAACCCCTATCCAAGGCAGAAAGGATAGGTTGTTGTCCCTTGAGTGCACCGAGTTGAGGAGGAAGAGGGAGACTGGTTTGAGGGTGACACAGAGTTTCCTCAGGTGGGAGGAAAGCTTCAAGTGGGGGAAAGCTCGAGTGAGGAGAACCCCTTACTGTTGTGTACATTAAGAATAGTCTCATATTTCCCCTCAGAGCTTAAAAGAAACCATGCCACATTTTAGGCTGGAAGAGCACTTTCATTTTACCTTTAAACTCCAAGCGTTGTGAGGGGGTTTATAAGGAGAATAACTGGGATAGTGGGAGGTGAACTTTACCTCAGGACATCCCCATTAAAGCCTTGCACAATCTGAGAAGTAGGTTGTACAATAAAGACGGAAAGTAGAGGACTTTCGTCACAACATCCAAGATCATTCTTCCTGATCTGTGGTTTGGAGGAGAAACCGCACATCTATGAGCTGGTGGCGTCCAGCCCTTCGGAGAGGATCATGTAAGATGTTTGCCTCTTATTCTCTCCTCTCCCCTGGCAAATGACAACAATCCAAGCAGTTTAAAAGAAGCTACAAGCACAGAAATGAGGTGTATTTGGGGGGGGGGAGACATACATTAAGTGTCAAAAGGATATTGTGTATGTGTATGTTTGTGTATGCATATATATTAGCTTTGAATAGTGTTGGAACCCCCTGGAGAAAGACGCTGCTGAAATAAAAGAGGGTTGCGCTTTGGTTGCCAGCCTTTCAAACTGGCAAATCGAAGCCCCTCCTCTGCTCTCTTTGAGGCTTTAAGAGAGTCTCTCTCTGTCTCCCCTCTCTTCCTGGCAGGTGGCTGCAGCACCAGGAGAGGGTAACAATGGGCACCAGGGAAATTGTCATTCTGCTCTGCAGGCAGCCCCACCAGATCTTTTCTCCTGAGTGGTTTCTTATTAATTCAGTCATTTTAGCTAGTTCGAGATACTCGCACAACTTTAAATGCCATTCTTCTTTTGTTCGTATTAGGTTGCTTTTCCAATGTTTTGCTATTAACATTCTGGCCGCTGTTGTCAGGTAAAGAAATACTCTTTGGTTTTCATTAGGGATGCTTATTGTTAAAATGCCTAATAAAAATTGGATTTTTGATCAGGATGCCAACCAAGACAGAACATCCATCATTGCCACCCATTACTCTACTTGGTACCTTCCAAATTAAGACCCACCACTCAAGGCCCCATTACTTTGAGACGCTGACCTTCCCACAACTACGCAGGGCCTTTGTAGAGCTAAGTTTCCAACAGTTGCCCTCAGCATATTTAGAGGGGAGATATTGGGGAACTCCTCATATGGATCACAAAAGTATATATGGATGCAATCAGATAGAGGACATCACATGATATCTGCTGATTTGCTCCCTGTATACAACACCCAGAGGAAAATTTATATTGCCAATTCTTAACTGGCTTCCAGGTCGATCCGCACAGGAAGTGACAGTTGAAGTCCTAGCAGATAAACTTCTTTATATTACACACTAGGTAGCCAAATTTGCACTGGCAGCCAAGAAGCTCTGTTCCACCTATGTGAATGCACTCCAGTTTTAAATTTAAATTTCTTATTTTGATGTTTTAGACTTCTACAGGTTAAATCTCTGTAAAATGAGCATTGGAGAAGCCCATGGTCTTACAGTTATAATTTGGTCAGAGTCACAGGGACAGCATCTCTCCAGATATGGGTTTTTTCTATAGCGATCTTCAAGAACAGCAGAGGTGAGAGCACAGCATTACGATATTTAGGCAGATGCAGATTCCTATGATACTCCATAGAGTTGAGAGATACCTGCTGTAATCACGGACAATAAAAGAGGGGGACCTATCCAGATCTGTTTGGCGTTCTGTGTTTGTGATATGCTGTTGATGGCTGATCTACCCTCCCTAAAGCCCATTCTGAGCAATTGCTTAAGGGAAAAGCCCAGAGCTAGAATTTTGGTCATAACTGCCTGATACCATGCAGATTGGAATTCATCCTTGACAACAAGGGGAGGCAAGCCCAGTAGGAAAAAAAGATAATCTTAGCCAATAGTTGAGTATAGACATCCATACTCTTGCCTCTATGCTCAAGAGACCTGCCTCCAGCCTCAAGATGGCATTGGTGACACATTTTGGGACCTGAAAGATTGATCTTAAAACTTTAAGATCAGCTATATGAAATCTCTGATATACTAATTACACATTCAGTGATTTCGATGCGCTCCAACGATGTCAAATTTGGAAGGGAACCTAACTGGGCACCGTGTACGAGTTGGGCTATAAACTTTACTTCAAATAATTTCAGTGCTGCCTGTATATAATAGATTCTTTTGGATCCGAAGCATCATGTATATTGTTCTTCTGTATTCTTATTCTCCACCCACCCTCCCCATCCTCAATCAGTTTGACTCTGGCCTTTAATATACAACAGTAATTTATGGTCTGGAGGAGACTCTCGAGAGTCCCATGGACTGCAAGAAGATGAAACCTATCCATTCTTAAGGAAATAAGCCCTGAGTGCTCATTGGAAGGACAGATCCTGAAGCTGAGGCTCCAATACTTTGGCCACCTCATGGAAAAGACCCTGAAGATTGAAGGCACAAGGAGAAGGGGACGACAGAGGACGAGATGGTTGGACAATGTTATCGAACCTCCTCCACATGCAGCTGCTAGGTGACCTTGGGCTAGTCACACTATTTGAAGTCTCTCAGCCTCACCTCACAGAGCGTTTATTGTGGGGGAGGAAGGGAAAGGATAATGTTAGCCGCTTTGAGACTCCTTAGGGACTCCTTAAAGATTGAACACTTTAGCTCCTGCCTGCCAGCCTTCCAGAAAAACGTCTACTTCTGCTTCATTGACTATGCAAAAGCCTTTGACTGTGTTGACCACAGCAAACTATGGCAAGTTCTTAAAGAAATGGGAGTGCCTGATCACCTCATCTGTCTCCTGAGAAATCTCTATGTGGGACAAGAAGCTACAGTTAGAACTGGATATGGAACAACTGACTGGTTCAAAATTGGGAAAGGAGTACGACAAGGTTGTATATTGTCTCCCTGCTTATTTAACTTATATGCAGAATTCATCATGCGAAAGGCTGGACTAGATGAATCCCAAGCCGGAATTAAGATTGCCGGAAGAAATATCAACAACCTCAGATATGCAGATGATACAACCTTGATGGCAGAAAGTGAGGAGGAATTAAAGAACCTTTTAATGAGGGTGAAAGAGAAGAGCGCAAAATATGGTCTGAAGCTCAACATCAAAAAAACCAGGATGATGGCCACTGGTCCCATCACCTCCTGGCAAATAGAAGGGAAAGAAATGGAGGCAGTGAGAGATTTTACTTTCTTGGGCTCCTTGATCACTGCAGATGGTGACAGCAGTCACGAAATTAAAAGACGCCTGCTTCTTGGGAGAAAAGCAATGACAAACCTAGACAGCATCTTAAAAAGCAGAGAAATCACCTTGCCGACAAAGGTCCGTATAGTTAAAGCTATGGTTTTCCCAATAGTGATGTATGGAAGTGAAAGCTGGACCATAAAGAAGGCTGATCGCCGAAGAATTGATGCTTTTGAATTATGGTGCTGGAGGAGACTCTTGAGAGTCCCATGGACTGCAAGAAGATCAAACCTATCCATTCTGAAGGAAATCAGCCCTGAGTGCTCACTGGAAGGACAAATCGTGAAGCTGAGGCTCCAATACTTTGGCCACCTCATGAGAAGAGAAGACTCCCTGGAAAAGACCCTGATGTTGGGAAAGATGGAGGGCACTAGGAGAAGGGGACGACAGAGGACGAGATGGTTGGACAGTGTTCTCGAAGCTACGAACATGAGTTTGACCAAACTGCGGGAGGCAGTAGAAGACAGGAGTGCCTGGCGTGCTATGGTCCATGGGGTCACGAAGAGTCGGACACGACTAAACGACTAAACAACAACAACAAAGCCAGCCTTCAAACTCTCAGCCATTCATTCTATATGATCATCAAGTGAAAGCTGCATTGAAGGCAGTGAATCCCAGTAAAGGATGGGGTGCTGGGGATAGTGGTCAAAAATTGTGCTGATCAACTAGCAGGGGTCCTGACAAGGATTTTTAACATCTTGCTTAAAAGATCATGCTTAAAAACGGCTACTATTGTCCCAGTTCCAAAGAAAGCGGCAATTACCTGCCTGAATGACTACAGACCTATTGCATTAACATCTTTAATGATGAAATGCTTTGAAAGACTGGTCCTTCAACACCTTAGAACCTGCTTTCCACCGGACTTTGATAAACATCAGTTTGCCTATAGAAGAAATAGGTCCACAGATGATGCGATAGCTACCACCTTTCATCTTGCAGCAAGCCATCTAGAGAAACCGGAGAACCATGTCAGGATGTTGTTTATTGATTATAGCTTGGCTTTTCATACCATCCTTTCAAACATCCTCATTAAAAAGCTGACTGACATGGACCTTTCTTCTACCATCTGTGACTGGATTAAAGACTTTCTGATAGATCGGACACAAACAGTGAGGATTGGACATGTAACATGCTAAGTCCCTACCTGTATTCATTGCATACATACGATTGTGTATCATCTGACCTGTCTACTGCAATTATTAAGTTTGCAGATGACACCACAATAATGGGTTTAATAACAGGTGGAGACGAATCAGCATATAGAGGGGAGGTCCAAAAAATATCTACTTGGTGCCTAGGGAACAACTTGCACCTTAATATCAGCAAGACAAAGGAGATGGTGTTGGACCTTCAGAGGAAGAGAGGAGAACTAGCCCCGCTGTACATCGGGGAGGGCTGTGTGGAGAGTCTCTTCCTTTAAGAAAAGCCCAACAGAGACTCCATTTCCTCAGAGTATTGCGAAAGAACGATGTCAATCAACATTTGATGATCTTCTACCGGTCCACAATAGAAAGTGTCCTTTCATACTGTATCACGGTGTGGTACGCTGGTTTGACATCAACGGATAGTACATGCCTACAGAGGGCTTCCGGTCTACTGCGCTGACGAGAGGGCGCAGAAGCCTCGAGCTCCGAGGCTTCTGGCTTTCGCAGAGGGGGGGGGAATCCTGCGTGGGCACGCGGACCCCCACAAACACCGGGTTGTGCTTCCTGGGGGCTTTTTGGCCCGGCGGAGCTCCAAAACGCGACTCCTCCACTGCCCGAGAAGCCCGTAGAGCTCTCGAGAGTCAGCGGAGTGGTAGTTGCGGGAGCCATTTTGGGCACTTTCATCACCTCCAGAAACGAAGCCCTGATCCTTCTGTCAGTTAGCAGTGGATGCCTTCCATAAATTAAAGGATTGGAAAAAGAACTCCACGTGAGTAAAAACCCTGAGTGGCAATATTTTTATTAAAGATGGACACGGTGGGAGACTTTAAAAAAACAGAAGTCGGTCTCCCACATTGAGTACTTTAAGATACAGTAATCCGATCCCTGACAGGGGAAGGGAGAGGAGCAACCAATTTGTCAGAAATAAGACTTTTAAACCCTCCAGGAGGCTGGACCTTGGTTCCTGCAGAGATCAGTGAATGGACTTAAAATTTTGTTGATATCATGATGAGACGATGTGATTTATTTGGATTAATGGAATAGCCAGGACGGGACTTAAAATGGTTTCCACTATGTAATTTGATTCCTGCCACATCCGGCTTCACTATCTGCTGTTTTCCTACGGGACTTAAGAGCAATGACGATGGAAGTTCCAACACTATCACAGGATTTCTATTACCAAAAGATCTATTTGGAACTTTTGTATATTAAAGATGAGCTGGACAAGAATAACACGCAATGGAGACAAATTAATAAAAGACTTGAGGAGCCAAATGACAACATGGAAAAAGACGAGGAAAGAGGACAGACCAGCTCTGAGACAATAGAGGAAGAATTACAAATGACAGACAATAATGACACTCAAGAAGAATTTCAAAGTTACAAAGAAGAGGAGGAAGAAGGACGGCAAAATGTCCCACAAGTGAGAGATGTGGGTCAGATTCTGGACTTGATTAAAGAACCCCTCAACCGAGAACCAGGGAGGACCCTTGCACTCCCAGTGAGAGAGGGAGTGCTGGGAAACCACTGGGAAACTGGGATGGGAGGAGGGTGTTGGGAAGCAGCAAGAAAAATGGGGAAACAACATGTTGGGTTCACAAAACATTGTGGGAAGTTTGCGGTAAGGGTGGGGGTGGGTTAAAAAGTTTATTCATGTGATTTAAGGCTGGATTGATTGGAAAAGTCTGACACTGGTATGAATTATGGAATTTGCTGGATTTTCTGGGTTACCTGGGTCCGGGGGAAGGAGGGAAGAATGAAGTATTAAAAGGGAATTCTTTTCTGATGAAAATTTAAGTTGGGGAATTATTTAATTAGAATGTATGTATATAAAAATTGAGTTAATAGATAAAATTGAAAGGAGATAATTAGAGAGGAAATTTTAATCAATTGGAAAATAATTGGTATTATGTGAAAACTGTTCTATAAGGATCTGGAAATGGGGAACCAATGGGGGGGAACCGGGGGAGTCTAAATGATATGATGATGATATAAGATTATTAGATATTTTTTTCTTTTTTTCTTTTTCGCTGCGTTTTTGTCTTGTTCAGTTTTCTTTTTGTGTTTTTTCTTTTTTCTTTTTGTATTTCTGTATGGTTTTTTTATGTGAAAAATGAATAAAGATAATTTTTTTAAAAAGGTAAATGCCTACAGAGGGTGGTGAATACAGCACAATATATTATGGGCTGTCCTGTGAATCTGCTGGATGACATCGCGGAAGAACGTTGAGTGAGGAAAATTCTGAGGGATGATTCACACCCTGGCGGCTGGCCGGCACTTTCTTGATCTCCTGCCCTCGGGCAGAAGATATAGAAGCTAGAAGCATGATTAGTTGCACCAACAGGGTAAAGAACAGCTTCTATCTGTGGGCTGTTAGGCTGCTGAATGAAAAGGTAACAACAGGGCAACTGACTTTCGGGTTTGGTGGGTGCGCGTCAGTAAAGGGAATTAAGACTAAGAGAACTTGGGGGGGGTGCTCATGTAATCTCACTGTATACATGTTGTACAAGTGACAATAAAGTATTTCAATCAAGGTTAGTGCTAAAGCGGGATATCAAATCCAAACTCCTCCTCTTCTAACATGAGTTTGACCAAACTGCAGCAACAGTGGAAGACAGGAGTGCCTGGCGTGCTCTGGTCCCTGGGGTCACAAAGAGTCGGACACGACTAAACGACAACAATTTATTTATCTCACAGCTAAAAAATGATAATAGTGCTATAAATTGCTATAAATTAAATACAGTATCCTAATACTGTAAAAATGCATACTTTTAATAATATTTTATTTATTATTTACTAGTTATAAGTTATGTTGGATATCTTGTTGTTTAAATGATGCTGGAAATCAATACAAATATTGTTTAAAAATAAAAACTTTGTATTCAAATTATATATTGCCTATTTTTTATGCCCTCTACAAACAAATGTGTTGAGCGGTTTGTGTGTGGGTCTACACAAACGCATGTGGTGTGTTTGCCAAACTGGGTCTCTGACCCAGGTGACAGAAAGCCTACTTTTGCCCCTGGGAGCATCACCCACTAACAGCAGCAGTCAAAATAACTGTTTTAAAAGTGTAGAAATTGTTAATATCAAACTATTCAATACTGTTTTAAAAAAGCTGGTTTCATAATTAAAAAGAATACTGTAAAAATGTGATTGATGGTGAAATTAGGGTTCTTACTCCCCACCCCGTTCTTATAGTACACTCGTTGAAATTAATGAATTTAAGTTAATCACGTACATTAACTTCAATGGAGGTAGTCCAAGTAGGACAAGCAGAGTACAACACAATATTCTTTTTATAGTTTTGTTCTTTGGTATATAATTTTTATTATATTTTCTGTTTTACAATTTAAAATACTCATTGCCAATCTTCTTTAAACGTATGTTCTTCTTGTTCTCTTATTTTATATGTCAAGCCTGCAAGATGTGCATTTATATATATATATATAGTTTTGTATGCTTGCTTCTGGGAGTAATATTGCTGCGGCCTCTTAACAACGGCTTCCATTTTGGGCATCCTGGCAGCAATAGTAATTTTAGATGACAAGGGAAACGGCAGAACTCAAAACTATGGATGTAGAAAGCAACGGACAGTCAGAGGAGCTGCCAGAAAAAAGCATTATGAGGGAAGTCAATAGGCTCCAAAGAGCCACAGAAATATAATGGAAAATGTTATTTGTTCATATATGGAAAATTAAAAAAATTATAAAAAAGCAGTATGACAGGCTCCTCACAGCACTACAGTTCCCAGCACTCTTAAAAACCACAGTTCCCAGGATTCTTTGGAGGAATTAATAATAATATTTAATGTTAATAATTATTAATAACAATAATGATTGGAGGAATTGATAAGAAACACGCCGCTTCCCCTCACTCCCGTGTATTGTAATCGAGAGTTCATAGCCCCCATAGAATAAGAGGGAGGCGGTTAGATCTACGACAATAACTTCGCGCGCGCCACTGGCGGCGGTTGGTCTGAGGGACAAACCGTCTTCGCCTCGACTTGGCGCGCTCGCGGGACTGGCGCATGCGCCGGCCGTTGCCCGCACGCGCAGACGGCCGGTGGGGTGGGGGGTCGGTTGCGGAGCGGAGACCTTCGCTCAGCCTGAGACGGGAACTTCTTGCACGCGCGCACGCGCGCGCGCACACACGCTTCAGTTTACCTGGGCGCAGGCGCGTGGGAGGAGGCCGTTGCTCCGGGTGACCTGGCGGCCGGCCTTCTCCTCAGGAAAAGCTGAGGGGAGGGAGGATGTGGCGGCGGTGAATCCCGGCGGCGCCCGCCAGGCGCTGAGGGAGAGAGCGCGTGAGAGAGGCGGCAGAGCGCGCGCGCGGGGAAAAAGGCCCATGGCGGAGTTCCTGCCGGTGCCCGGGCTGTTCCTGCGGGAGGAGCCGCTTCCCGGGCCGGATGCGTCCGAGACGGAGGCCGAGCTGTCCCTCAGCCTGGCGCGCACCAAGACCCGCTCGTACGGGAGCACGGCCACCGTGGCGGCGCCGCTGGCCGAGCGCTACGTGGAGCACCGCATCAACGCCAGCGACACCCTGCAAGGCATCGCGCTCAAGTACGGCGTGACGGTAGGTGATGGCCGCGCTCGGCTGGGCCGATAGGGTCGCTGGCTTCCCTGCCAAGGGTCGGTGTCCTCCTCGCTGTATGGGTAAGAGGACGCGGGGGGGGGGCAGCGCCTGAACATTTGCAGAGTGCCCTCTTTTTCTGGGGGCTCCCACCACTAGAGTGGAATATTGCAGCATTGATAAGCGAAAGCGAGCGTCCCCCCTTTATCTGAAGCATGTGCAGAGTGCCTCCCCCGCCACGTTCTCTGTGACTCCAGCTGGATTCTCAGACATATGTGACTGTTACGAAGAGTACACTTAGAAGCATAAAATTGTAGAGTCGGAAGGAACCCCGAAGGTCATCTAGTCCAATCCCCCGCAATGCAGGAATCTAAACTAAAGCATCCATGACGGATGGCCATCCAACCTCAGCTTAAAAACATCCAATGAAGCAGAGTTCACAGCCTCCAGAGGGAGACCGTTTTACGGTCGAACCACTCTTATTGTCAAAAAGTTCTTCCTGGTGTTTAGTGTCTCTTGTAACTTGAAGCCATTGGTTCAAGTCTTGGTCCCTAGATCCTTTTCACATGTACTGCTAGTAAGCCAGATTGCCCCCCTTCTTTTATATTTGTGCAGAGAGGGCCTTCCTCCTTCTCCTCCTGCAACTAATTATAGATAGATCCCCAGACATCTGTGACTGATGTAGTCTATGAGCATGTACAGAAGGCTTTTCACCCCCTCCCTCAGCCCCTTGGCTCTGCTGGTACCTCAGGCATCTGTGCTTGATATGAAGAGAGTGCTTCTCTTTGTGGGTGTGCTGAGCCCCAGGCATCTGTGACTGACAGAAGAATGTTTCTCTGAGCATGTACAGAGGGCCTTTTGCCTCACCTCCCAATAACTCAGCCCCTTAGGCATCTGAGATTGATATATGGACAATACTTGGGCAATAAGTATGCAGCCCAGTAACCCAAGTCAGCTTTTTGTGCCTCTGTGAGTGATAAGTAAGTACAGTGGTACCTTGACATCCGAATGCCTCGACTTCCGAAGGTTTCGACTTACGAAGAGCGCCGTGGAACGTATCGCCTTCATAAGTCAAGGTACCACTGTATGTACAGGGGGCCTGTAGAAGGGATCCCAGTACAAATTGCCCCTCAGGCACCTGTGATGGATATGAGAAAAATACTTTCCTCTGAATCTGTGCAGTGTCGTCATGTCCCCCCCCCCCCCAACATGGATATCTGCAGATGGCACTTCAGATGTTGAGTTGGAACTCCAGCATATCTGTCTTTAGCACTAAAGTTGTAAGAACACAGGGAAGTGCCTTACGCTGATTCAGTGCATTGGTTCATCTAGGCTCAGTAATCTCTACTGTGACAGGCAGCTGTTCTCCAGGATTTCAGGCAGGAGCTTTTTTCAGCTCTTCATGAAGATGCCTGGGATTGAACCTGGGACCTTCTGAACGCAATGCAGATTCTCTACACTGTGCTACTGTCCTCCTGCAAAGACATAATTGGGCAGCAGACAAAATGCCAATGTTTCATGTGTAGCTGCCCTGCTGTGGTCACCATGGGCAGGGGGGCAGCTTACCCCAAAAAAGTAAAAATCAATACAAATCAGTACAAATCTGAGGTTCTGCGCCCCCCTAACAAAAGCCTGCCCCCTGACAAAAATCCTGGCTACGCTCATGCCCTCCCCAACCAACTGGTAGAAATGTAGCTATTTAAATGTTTTGTTTGTAAATAGAACATGTTTTATTTATAATTTTTATAATTTATATAAAACACAATTACATAAAATGATAGGTACATACTGAAATATTGTTGAAGCAGAAAAACATAGAATCGTGGAGCTGGAAGGGACCCCAATGGTCATCTACTCTAACTCACTGCAATGTAGGAAACTCAGCTAAAGCATCCATGGCAGATGGCCATCTAACATCTGCTTAGAAACCTCCAAGGAAGGAGAGTCCAGAACCTCCTGAGGGAGATCCATCTTCCATGCATTATAAAAAGTAAGCAACACTTATTTGACCCCAGTTATTTGACACAGAGAGGGAAACCCACAGATACAGTACAGTCCAAAAGGCGCACAGAGAGTTCTGTATATATGGGATAATTTTAAAAAGCGAGTGGTCCTCACTGACCTGGTGCAGAAAGATTTTGTCATCCAGAGGAGCCCTGGCTACCTAGATAAAACACTATAGCCCCACACACCTGGTAGTAAGGCTCACTGAACTCAGTATGGCTTTCTTCTGAGTAGACACTTAGTTATTTACTAGAGGCAAGTCAGCAGCACCAGATGACTGCTCGGCTGGGTGCTGGGGTGGATTTCACACTGTGCCTTGCAGAGCCGGGCCAACACTGTCAGCAGGCCCTGTGCCCCTCCCTTTGCAACATCCAAATGCCCTGATGCATTTGACGGTGGGGTGGATTGCACCCTGTGCCTTGCTGAGTGAGGCCCAGGTTGCCACCGGGCCCAGCACTGGTGGCAGCAACAAGCAGCTCCTGCTCTCCCAGCCCTACCCATTGCCACTTCATTCACTTACCTGACCTGGGGGTTCTGAGAGGAAACAAACCAGGACTGCTCCAAGAAAAAGCACACAGCAAAATGTAGCGCTACATTTTGCGGATAGCCAGCCAATCTGGATTTTTTAAAATAAAAAACTAGCTGGCCCTGCCATGCGTTGCTGTGGGTTATTTGTGTAATTTCCCCTACCCTGTGCCGATCCATGATGTATCCCTGTGATTCCCCCACTCCTCCCCTCACCCCCTCCAGCTTATCCCTGTGATTCCCCCCTCATCCCTGTGAATCCCCCAGCTCTGTCCTGATCCATGACCTATTATGCCCCCTCTTTTCCCCACCCCCAGCTTACCCCTGTGATTTCCCTCCTCTCCTCCGTCCACCCCCCCCCCCCGGTTATCCCTGTGACCCGTTCATTTTGCACACAATCATTCCCACAGTGCGCGTATTCTGTAAAATTTTGCCCTGTCCCAACCCTGACTCCCCTACCCACATGTGTTATGTGAAATAACATTTATTCTACCCAAAGGCACGGCCCTGTAAAAGGCCCATATTCAGTTGATTCTATGCTGCGTCCAATTCGGCCCCCCCACCCCCGGCAGGCCCCTAAATCCACTCAGCCTAGTCTGCAAAGCCGAGGCGAGATACTGTGGAGAGGGCAGGTTTCATCCCTTTGTCTCCCCCCACCCTGTTCTGACCCATTACCTATTCCTGCCCCTTATTCGGCCCCCATCCCCCCCAGGCAGGCCCCTACCTCCACTTGGCAATGTTGGGCCTTGTTGCAGCAAAAGGCCTGTTTTCAGTTGGTTGGGTCTTGTTGCTGCAAAAGGCCTGTTTTCAGTTGGTTGCTGTGGAATTTTGTGATGTCATCTGGTGGCGCGGCTTTCCAGGCAGCAGTGGGCGATCTGCCTTTCTATTGGATGCTGCTGGAGTCTTCAGAGCTTCTGGTGGTGACGTCTAATTTGGGTGCCACTTTTTTGTGTTTAATCATTATTTTAGGTGTGAAAGGTGTGGTTTTCTGGAAAAATTTTAATGCCAGGTCCCTCCCTGATGGGTATGGAACGTTGTGGCCAAATTTGTTACATTACGGTTCACCGGTTACGGAAAAAGGCTGTGACCTCTGCGCTCGCAACCCCTACATTTTTATATATAGAGAAGAAACATGATTTCCCCCCTCACTTCTCACTTTCCTCTGTGGCCCTCTAGCCTTGTGCTATGCCCCCCCCCCCCATTTACGCGATTTGCACCTGTGTCCCCCTTGGAATATCCTGGGCCCAGGCGGTCATACGGCCCCTGTTGGGAAACACTGGTTTAAGGTGCATCCCAACAATCCCTTGCAATGTTATTGGGGAGATTTAGGTGCAACTCCTGGAGCCCAGGAGTTGTATCAACCTTTCTTAGGAGATCCTGAGCTAGTCTCATGGGTTGCTAGAGACACCACCTCCTGGACTAAAATTCACACTGGGTTTGTCCTTGAAGAAGGTGGAAAACTTGGAAACATACATCAGACATAAGACAATTACCGTATTGATGTAATGTAATGGGTTACTAGTTGTATTGCATATGCTAAGCTAATTTATAAAGTATATTTATGAAATAAGCATTCACAATATTAAGGGGTTTTATATATACCATAGTTATATATTTTCTACTTTTACTGAAATGAGAAGGTCAAGTTACACACACAAGTGCACTAATTTACCTGTTACATAGTATACAGCAGGACAATGAACCATCTAATGCAAGAGCTAGGAACTAGCTCACCAGCCTCCTGCCGAAAAT
This sequence comes from Zootoca vivipara, assembly GCF_965207765.1. Classification (NCBI taxonomy): domain Eukaryota; kingdom Metazoa; phylum Chordata; class Lepidosauria; order Squamata; family Lacertidae; genus Zootoca; species Zootoca vivipara. Next base: position 11,494,154 of record NC_142596.1, read on the forward strand.
GCCATCCTGGAAAGCAAACTGTGTTTTGCATAGTGGGAGACGGATGTTACAGCAATAACCCTGTCCACTTTTGCCTCAGATCCCACCCACTTTCAGCATGCAGCTTCTAAACATTTGGTATGAAGCAATGTGACCCTTGAAGAAACAAAAGTTCCCATTGCAGATGTAAAATGCTGGTTCATTACAGCAGCGTTTCTCAACCGCTATTCCGCGGCATACTACTGTGCCGCGAGACGCTGGCTGGTGTGCCGCGACGTGCGGCTTGTTTCCCGGGCAACAGCAAACCCTCACCAGCCGGAAGCCTTGGCTCAAGGCTCGCGAGAGCGCAAACCTGGCTGACGAGAGAAAGCTCCACTTCCGCCACCCCCGCACGCCGTTGAGGGAAAGGGAGCCAGAGAAAGGACTACAGTTCCCAGGGGCTCCTTTCGGGCAACTGTTCTCGCCGCTTGCTCTCGCAAGATGGCCCGGCGCCGCTCTGTTCCCCAACCCCACCTCTCGCAAGTTCGCGCTCGCTTGCGGCGCGGTGGTTGAATGTGGGGCGGTGGCGGCGATGGCAGCGCGCTCCACTGCCTCGTCGTCTCCTCTGACGGAGCTGTCCTTGTCGCCGTTCGTCCGGAAGCTCCGTAAGTGGTGGATCCTCCGAAGCCCCTCTCCCTTTCAGACTAGCGGAGACGAGCACGCTGGAGACGCAGCCGCTGCTTCTAGGGGCGCCGGAATGAGCGGCAGAGGGGAACTTTCTTCCAGGTGTGCCTCGTGATTTTTTTCATGGAACAAGTGTGCCTTGGCCCAAAAAAGGTTGAGAAACACTGCATTACAGTATACTGTAACTCATTGCACAAGGGACTTTGTTTAGAGATAACTATGGACCTAGAACTTTCCAAAAGCAAAGGCTTCTAGTTTTGGATCTTCTGTCTTAATAAGATAAAAAGGAGGTGTGCTTTGTATATAGTTAATAACAGTTTGCAATTTTATAACAGATTTATATAGCAAGATTATATAGAAGATTGCAGAGCTCAGGTATTGAAAGATTATAAAAACTGGAGAATAGCTCATGTTGGTACAGTGAAATGAACTTTCTCATGACAGGATAGCATCTCATGGAGACAGGTGCTGGATTCCAGTACCTATGATGATTTCTCAGTCCCTGGTCCCCAGTATTGACTCATAATAACAATATGACCTAAAGTGCTGTATTTGTAGTGCTTCATCTCATTCCTATGGTTCAATATTTATATAGAAAAGCAGAAATTAACAAGCATGATTAATAGAGAGCTAATGATTTCGATTTAGGGGATAGGTGTAAATTAACATGTTTGTATTTAGATATAATTTTAACCAGGATGTTAAAAATTCCTTTGAAGTTTTACATTTCTTGAACCATGTGCTAGAGAAGCAGGAGGGAAACAAAATCTTGAGTTACGTAATAGCTTTATGTGCATTATTTATTAAGCTGTGCTGTGGCTGCTACATTTTCTTGCTAGCCCATAGTGAAAACAACGCCTCAGAGAAAATACTGTGTTTCTTGGTTGATGCTACCCTGCTTGAGATGTTTCACATATATGGAGAAACTGTTGCCTGATAGTAAAAACTATATAAAAACCAGTTTCAATAAACAAAAATGCAAAACTGTTTCATGCATTTATTTCAGTTATGGAAATAAAAAAGAAAATGCAATTTAATTTCAGGTTTTTTTTATTTGTTTAGTTAGAGCTGGAAATACAGTTTGTCTCCAAAACCTTTATTGTAACTTAAATATGAACATGTCTATGGTAGGCACCTGTTATTTCAGCTGTAATGATAATAGGACATAGGGCTTCATGTTGAGGGTCAGTCTAGTTCCATGACTGTTAATTGTAAGCTTTTCCTAACACCATCGTGGGAATTTTGGATGGCTGATGGTGTGGTGCAGTTATGCCATCTTTAATGTCACTGTAGTTATATGATATTTTATGTTTATTATTTGATGAGTTAACTGGCAAATGAAGGAGAGTGGAAGGAATGTAAATAGGATGACAAGATCTCTTTCACACCCATTTCTCTGTTCCTTGCTGTCGCAAAGAGCTGTTTCTAGCAAGTGCTAGAAGGGGCACCAAGGCTGGCAACTAGAAACTCACATAAGCTCTTGGGACCCCTAATTTTCAAGTTCCATGGAATATTTTGCATTAGGTGTCCTGGCTCATGACTGCTGAAGGAGTGAGAGATAACTTGCTTGGCTGCCTGGTATTTAAATTCAATTTGTGTTTTGCAGGATTATTTTCTACTTTTTGCAAGAAACATTATTATGGGGCACCAATAAATATGCCCAAAGGGATCATGTTTTATTTTTTAATTTCATTATTGAAAGGTACATTTTATAGTGTATATTTGAATGAAGAGATGGTAAAGTTGCTGAGACATTACATTTAAGAAAGAAATGTGTGTCATGAAGAAGCTGTTTGTAGAAAACCGATAAACAATCTTTACTTGAATCAGTAAACATAGTTTTATGTCTGTTTCAGATGGAGCAAATAAAAAGGGCAAATAAACTGTTCACCAATGACTGTATATTTCTGAGAAAAACATTGAATATCCCTGTTATATCTGAGAAGCCTTTGCTGTTTAATGGACTTAACTCATTGGAGTCTCCTGAAAATGAAGCTGACACCCCCTCTTCTTGTGAAGATGGACCAGTGACAGTTCAGGAAGACAACTCTTCACCCAGTCCTCAAGAGCCTGACAATCCGCTCCCTCCACCTGAAGAATTATCTGCCAAAGATTTTCTACATAGACTGGACTTGCAGATTAAGATGTCCAAGCAGGCGGCTCGGAAACTAAAACCTGAAGATAACAGGTAAAGAAAAAAGAAAACTGCCTGTTTATTTAAACACATTTTGAGGGCTTGATGTGGATAATACTTAGAACAGTAGCATACAAAACAGAGCGTTACCCACTAAAGCACAGTACCGTTGGAAAGGGTTTACAAATTTCAAGAATTTTCAGGAAATTTTAGTATTTGAGCTTCCATGTTACAGATTTGGTTAGGCAAATTCCAGATACTTTGATCAGCTCAGTGACACACACACATACCCCTACCCCTGCCCTGCCCCTACCCCTAGAGAACTGAAGTAATTACATTTTTAAAAACTTTGAGATAAGCAAAAATACAAAAGACCAAAGACCTGTCCAGAGTTTAATCTTCATGCCCTGCCCTGGTCTCAGCGATACTAATGAGATTGGCCTCCTCATCCACTATCAGATCATGGATGAGGGAGAACTTGTTCAGAATCAACCCACCATTCAACAGTAGCAGCCACAGCAGACCTGAGGGCTGGCACACAGCACAGTCACTAATTGCCTGTGCTATGTGCCCCTTCCCGCACCAAACCTCCCCCTACCCTGAACCGCTGTGATTGTCCCTCCGCTCTCCCAGCTCCTCTCCTTCCAGGCACATTTCACCTCCTTCAATAAAAAAAGACAAGAAGAAACCCACACAAAGTAAAAACAGTTAAGATAATTGTAGCAGCCATCATCATCACCATCATTTATTTATACCCTGCCCATTTGACTGGGTTGCCCCAGCCACTCTGGGTGGCTTCCAACATAATAAAAACACCAAACATTTTAAAAATCCATATACTGTGCTACCTTCAGATGTCTTCGGAAAGTTGTATAGTTGACTATCTGTTTGACGTCTGACTGGAGAACATTCCACAGGGTGGGTGCCACTACTGAGAAGCTGCCAGTTGCACCAATACAACTTGCACACCAACAAGGCCAGGAGCAAACTTTTTCACCCTTTTCTTCCCTTCTCAGGAGGATGACAGGGCTCTCCCTCCCACTCCAGAGTGTAGCAGTGCAGATTTTTGCAAGCATCTCTCTGGCCTCATTCTTGACCTTTTGTTAATGCACAGTAATTATTTCCTTTCCCAGGGCAGCAGTTCTTCTATTTCTTCTGTGCCATTGTATTTTACTTTTGCCTTTTTTATTTTGATAAAAATTAAAGGAGTGCATTTAGCTTATTTTTAGAAATTCTTTTAGTAAAACAAAACACTCTTTGCAGAAAGGTTGCAATAATTTAGTTCAATTCCTTTGACAAATGCAGTCTGCCCCCTCATCCTTCTATGATACAGTCCTTTTGGCAGGTGGCTAAGTTTGAATTACAGTTCTAAAAATGACATTTGTTCTGCTCAATAGGGACACTGAAAGATATTTAATTTTATTCTTCTATTTTATTCTTTTAATTTTATTTGTTGGCCAAAACCATCTTTTGTGATATGTTTTGCTGTTCCTTTTCTTAATATACTCAGGGTTTATGTATGCCATAATTCCTTGGGAGCATAGAAATAGTCCAGAATGTAGGAGTAGGAGCAGAAATCAGTTTCCTGACGTAGCTGAATATGATTTCAAATATTGTTGGAAGAACTTAATTGTCCTTGGCCCTGCCATGATTAGCAAAACCATAATAAATTGTGCAAAGTAGCAACAACTGCCACCCAGAAGCAGTCACTACTTAAGGCTGCAACAAATAGAAAGGTTGCAAGCCCATGCCATTAGTGCAGCTGAGAGACCAGCAACTTTTGCCATCTCTCCTGGAACATTTTCACCCCAGCTTGTCATTAGAAAAACTTGTAAGCAAGAAGTTGTACTTCCATCTCCATATTTCTCATTTGCTACTGATCTATTTTTTTCCTTTTGTGGTATGTTTTTGTAGATTGTAAGCCTGAGAGCAGGGATTATAGTTTATTTCATTTTACATAGTCAGCATATAAAGTCAAACCTTGGTTCTCGAACACCTTGTGACTTGAACATTTTGGCTCCTGAACACCGCAAACCTGGAAGTAAGTGTTGTGGTTTGCAAACGTTTTTTGGAAGCTGAACGTCGGATGCTGCTTCTGCGACTTCCGATTGAGTGCAGGAAGCTCCTGCAGCCAATCGGAAGCCACACCTTGGTTTTCGGAAGTCAAACGGACTTCCAGAATGGATTTTGTTCGAGAACTAAGGTACGACTGTAGACTTCTCACTGTATACAAAATGTTTGTGGGCTTGCTTGATACATTGCTGCTCGAAAATTGTGGAGATTTCCTACAAGAAATGACCATTCTGCTACATTCCTTAAATGGTTTATTTTGTGGAGTAAATTGTATAAGCACCTGGAAACATTTTCACGAGCTTCCTTTTTTCTCAACAGGGAGGACGATGAGGAAAACTCCTATGCAACTTCTTATCAGCAGTAGAAGATGACTGAAGAACTGGAATCAAAACTGTTCTTAAAGAACTAAATATCTGAGGATTCAAAAGCAAACCTTTTGGATTGATTTATTATGGTGTACTTGTTACAAGTCGTATATAGGTAATTCCACTAACTATACTTGCACTAAAATTATTTGACCTTCGCCTTCTGCAGGCCAATGTCCTTTTACTATACATTAATAAAGGAAGTGATCCTTCTGAATCTAGTAATTGCCTTCGTATTTCTGCTATGAAAATATATCCCTGAGACAATTCTGAATCAGGATCGTTAGGAAACAGCTGTATATACTTATAAGATAAAGTGTAAGGAAGATTAAGTATTTATGATGAAAGTTATTATTATGGAGCCTTGAGATAGATAAGCCTGTCATGCAGATTTTGTGCATATCAGAGCTGATGGATGCAGCTCTGAATATTTTTTTTTCTCCATGTGTGTGTACATGTGTCTTTATACAGATATAAAAATATGTATAGAAAGATATTTGTTCTTAAAATGAACCAGTTTTAACTGTTTTGGAAAGCAGTTGAGGTTTTAAAGTATGTACGACACAATACTTTGCTCGGAGACTTTTTTAAACAAAGGGAAAAACCTTGGTAAAATGTATTTTTCTTTGTGTCAGGGTAATGTTCGAAACAGATACTGTGTGCAGATATATGTAGTTTTCATGTAATAAATGCAAAATGCACTTTAAGAAAGTGAACTGTCTTTGTTTTTCAGCCTATCTGTATAGAAGATACAGAATGTCTGGTGCTTTGCAAATACATTTCAAAAATATGCTTTTCTGTTTCATTTGAGTGTATTAAAATTTCCTAAGCTGTCAAAGTGTCTGACTTATTTTCTAACTACTGCAGCTTTATTTTAAATACATTAATTTTATGACCATAAAGAAAAATGAATCTATTGATTATGCTTTTTTATTCTTTATGCTTTCTGAAAAACTGAAATCAGAAATTTAATATATTTGTTGTGGAAAATGAATGAGGATGCTATTGTATATGTCGGGGTTGGGGAACCTCAGGTGGCAATATTCTGCCCCATCTATTACCAGTGGTTCATTGCACCCGCACTGCAAAGATGGATAGAAGTCTCACCATTTGCTTGTGTCTGGAACTACTATGCATGCAAATTATAAGGACCTTGGTGGGCACATAATTCAAGGCTTCTCTCATCCCTTTACAATACATCCATGTGACTTGTGATCAGGATTCTGAAAGATCTTCTCACCCCTTATATATAAATTTGATCACTGTGCTCTGCAGGCAAGGGCCTCCTACAGACACTGTCTTATCTGGTCTGTTCTGCACAATATAGGAATCTGGCCTTCAGTGTTGTGGCACCTACCCTTTGGAATTGCCTCCTGTCAAATATTAGACAGGCACAGAGAGAATAAACACCATGGTGCATCTGCAGCAGCACAACCAGCTGCAACAAAACATGTCTCCTGTGTTGGTCACAGCAGGAGCTTGCTGAAATCTTCCAGCAGTTTGATTTCACCCTCAAAGGCACAATCTTCCATTGTCTCCTGAGACAGATTGATGTCAGCAAACATACCCTCTTCCAACACGCCTTTTAAGCAGAGAGCTTTCCCGGTCTGCATCTGTATTGGAATTGTTTTTAGATATTTTAATTGTTTTACCAGTTAGTGTTTGCTGCCCTGGGAATAAGAGTGGGATATAAATGCAATTAATTGATTAATATATGTCCCTGTTTAAAATCAAGTGCCGTACTGCTATTCTTCGAAGGAACACAGCCATTCACTGTTCCCCAACAGCCCTGAGGTCTGTTTTGAAAAGCAACTGCAAAGTTCTAAGGCAGGGGTAGGCAACCTAAGACCCATGGGCCACAAGCAGCCCACAGGGGTTGTTTAACTGGCCCACAAGCCGCCCACTCAGCGAGTCCCCACCCACTGCGCTAAACTGGCACAGCACGGTGCGGGGACTCGCTTCTGCAGCGCCGGAAATTGTGTCTGTGCAGATGCAGATGCTGGAAATCGTGCACGTTCATGTGCGTGCACAATCCAGCCCATGAAGGGATATCCGATGTAGTGAACCGGCCCAGGCGAGGTAAATCTTGCTGACCCCTGTTCTGAGGTTTTCATTTTAGCTATCCCTGCCCCCCCCCCCGCTCCTTTTTATTCAAGTCCGGTGAAAGCTGTTGCCATAAGGATTGACACTGTGGTGAAATGAATTCGCTTTCAGTTCTCCCTATAGATTTCCTGTCAACTCTTCTTCACTTTCTTTGAAAGAGAAGCCTCCAGTGGAATTGTTTTGCACTTACCAGGGGCCTGCATCTCATAACACTATGCAGCTTGAAGAGAACAATTATCCTAGTGCCCAAAGTTATGGGTGAACAATATCTTTCGTATTTGTAAAATAAAAAAATTCCTTCAGTAGCACCTTAAAGACCAGCTAAGTTTATATTTTGGTATGAGCTTTCGTGTGCATGCACACTTCTTCAGATACGTGGCATCTGAAGAAGTGTGCATGCACACGAAAGCTCATACCAAAATATAAACTTAGTTGGTCTTTAAGGTGCTACTGAAGGATTTTTTTTATTTTGCTTTGACTCAGACCAACACGGCTACCTACCTGTAACTTTCGTATTTGCTTTAACCTCTGGAAACATGTTTAAAATACATTCACATGCATATCTAGAGACAAATTCATGAAGGAGAGTGCTGCCATCAATGGCACTTGTGGACAGAGACAGTAACATATCTGAATACCAGTTGCTGGAAACCACAGAGGGGAGAGGTCTCTTGTGCCCAGGCCCTTGTAGGTAGCCACTGTGAAAACAGGATGCTAGATTAGATTAGCCACTGGCTTCATCCAACAGTCTCTTTATGTTCTTAAATAGTATGCCTTCTGCAGGTTTTGTAAGTAAAAGAAAAGGTAAAGGACCCCTGTATGGTTAACTCCAGTCAAATGCAACTATGGGGTTGCAGCGCTCATCTTGCTTTCAGGCCGAGGGAGCTGGTGTTTGTCCACAGACAGCTTTCTGGGTCATGTGGCCAGCATGACTAAACCACTTCTGGTGCAACGGGACACCGTGATGGAAACCAGAGTGCACGGAAACACTGTTTACCTTCCTGCCGGAGTGGTACCTATTTATCTACTTGCCCTGGCATGCTTTTGAACTGCTAGGTTGGCAGGAGCTGGGACAAAGCAATGGGAGCTCACCCCATCACAGGGATTCGAACCACTGACCTGATCGGCAAGCCCAAGGGGCTCAGTGGTTTAGGCCACAGCGCCACCCGCGTTTTTTAAGTGGCAAGTGTGGTTTTGGGCAAACTTCTGAAATAAAAGATTCTGAAGTCTTCCTTGTCAGAATGGTGATTTTTGGGAGACAGACATATTGTAATGTAGACAATTGCATTCAGCTCATAGTAGGCCCATTTAAATTAATGGACCCAAGTTAGTTATGTCCATCATTTTAAACGGATATATTCTAAGCAGGAGTAGCATTGGCTACAAGTCACAGTTTCCACATTTTGTACAGATCCTTGGATATAGCGTTTCTGTTCTTAGTGGCACCTGATCCAACCGTGCTGAAATCATTCGGAATGTGTTTCAAATAGATTTTGTGTCACAAAACATGTGTCTCACAAAAAGTGTGTCTCAAATAGCAGAGGTTTCTCTGTACCCCCAATGCATGTTCATAGACTTCCATAATAATTTCCCCAGTACAGAATCATAGCCTTCAGAGAGACAATGCGCAAAAAAGAAGAAAATGAAAACCTGCGCCACTGTATCTTGTAGTAAAGCATTTAATAAAGTACAGTATCAGAAACAGGATTGTATTAGAAAAGTGTATTGTGAATGTAGAATACGTCTGTTACATTTGCCCGTCAGCATAGTTTTAAATAGTGAAGACACCTCAAAGTACTTAAGTTCTAAAAGATACTTTGAATGTTAAAAAAAAAAAGGTGGTGCTGGGTGGGATTACAACTGGAGATGTGCAGGATACCTACTTCATTCCATGGAGGTGATAAGAGAAAATGCTAGCAAGCTATGGTCTGAAAATTGCTACTAAAATGCTGTGATAGCAAAAGCCTCCAATTGTCAGAGTACCATATTGGGCACTTGCAGTGCTAATGGTGATGACCAAAATGGCACACTGGCCGCCTTTTAGTGCAAGCCACAGCCCTTCAGCAGTGCAGGGTGATGGATGAGGCTGCCTCCTCTTTGCACTGTCATCTCACGCCATGAAAAGCCGCTGCATTTGATGCAGCCTGACTGAGCCCGTGCTTAGGAACGTGCACCGGACAAAAGCAGAGGGAAATGAACCTGCTGCTGTTGGTGCAATATTCCCTTGCCATTAAAAAAAGACACTGGGTTGTATCCAATGCAGTGCTAAGTGTAAGCCACTTAGTGGTCTCCTTGTTAACTGTGGTCAGTGGTAGAGTATTTGCCTTGCATGGAGAAGGTCCCAGGTTCAGCCCCAGGTGTCTCCAGGGAGGGCTGCTGCCAGTCAGAGTAGACAATACTGAACTGGGTGGTCTGACTCAGTACAAGGCAGCTTCCTGTGCTCCAGTGTGTGTCAGAGCAATGACATGGACCATTTCCTGCCAGCTCTTGCAAGTTGCTAGGTCAGGGATGGATCCATTCCACACAACTGGGCTGACAAATCTAGGAAACGCCATACATGGAGCCCCATTTTGTGTTTTCCACAAGTTGGGTGATTCTACTTTCTTCTCTTTCTCTATTCCTTAGTAGGAACCACAAAGAACTTTGCCCTTTTATCTCTCTGTCCCCGCTCCTCTGCGCACAACTTCTCTGCATCTTGACAGCTTCTGCTACAACCTTCACGTTAAGGACTTGCAGATCTGCTTCTCTAGCACAAGTCTTGCTAATTCTCCAACACACCTCTAATTCTCTTGTTGGAAAGAAAGCCTGGGGTCATCTTTACCTCCTTCATCACCTAAAATGCAAGCAAATTCTGCTTCTTGCTTCCAGCACCTCCAGGCTAGATCGGTTTCTTTCTATATGACTACAGTATAGTGAAACTGTTACCTGCATCTAGCATCCTGTGGTTAATGCCACCTCTTCCTACCACCTCCTTAAATCTTTCAAGTGATGCCCTATAGCTCTCTGCAATCGAGTTCATCATCCCACATCCTTCTCTTTAAAACCTGCTCTTATTTCTGCCCTATAGCCTGCCTCCCTCCGCTAAACTCAAAATTAGGCTCCTTTCTTTTCTGCCCATTATGCAAAAGCTTGTTTGTCATCACTCCTGCTCCTACTTACATCTATCTTTGGTCAAAATGGGGATTTCTTACACTTCCTGTATCTGAGCCACATTCCTCTCCCTCTTTGTCATGCTACTCCCTACTCCCTTTATGTATCTTCTCAAAATTAACTTTTTCAGCAACCTCAGCCACACTTTCATCTGACCATTGCCATCTAGATGTTCTTTTAGTGGGAAATTGCAGTCAGCCGTAACTATGTATGAGTGCTAGTTAATGCATGAAGGCGTTAAGATCAGAGAGGTCTATTCCTCAACTCAGACCACACCATCTCACCTCTTCCTCTTCTATTCTCTCACTCTCTTTGCACCATGTCATCAACCAGGAAGGACTTGCCTGAGCTTGCTCCAACCTCAGACTGCTTGCTTGAAACCACCTTTCTTTCTTTTGTACCCAGGAGTATTCTACTTGTGCTCTCCTTACGGTTGCATGGAACAACACATGAACCAGAACTTTTGATTTTGTAAGTAAAGTATTTTAACCTTACTTAACTGTGTGGTTTGTTCATTGCCAGAGGGATAGAGTGGCAATGTCAAGGACAGTAAGCAGACGAAATGGGATATGAAAACAACCTATATTCCCATGCTATACTGCTGCTTAACTCTGTGACTATTTTAAACTCTGTCGGGGAGTGTGCTAAGCCCCATGTTTTGAAGCCAGGAATCCAGCCAATTCTTTTGTTAATAACCCACGTGTGGGTCACACAGATCTAACCCTCCCTTTTCTGCATTCCTTTTTTCTTTCCAGATAAGTCCTCTTTGGAGCTCCACATGTGTGATATGCACAGTGTCTAGCACATAGAAACCACTACACAACTAAAGTAGTAGCCAGAATTCTACTCATAGCTGCAACAATCCCAGGAAGGCTTTAAAAGGTGTGGCAAGTTTCTCTTCTAAAATGGGGGAATATCTGCAGGTCCTAGTTCTGCGTATGATTTAGGGAGGCAGAGGTGGGGGAAAGGCAAGCTGTGTTTTTCCTACCGAGGAATGTTCAGACACTCCTAGATAAGTGAATGGTAACCCTAACCATGGACTGGGTGAATAAGTATTTTCTTTTGTCTGCCCTGATTCTCCAAACATTCAGCTTCGCTCAATGCCCCACAGGTTCTATTATTATAAAAGGAAAGAGGGAAAATGTCTCTATTCTGCTTTCTCCACACGATGTCTAATCTTATTTACTTCTAAGTTTGTTCTGGGTATAAGCTTTCGTGTGCATGCACACTTCTTCAGGTATCTGAAGATGTGTGCATGCACATGAAAGCTTATACTCAGAACAAACTTAGTGGGTCTCTAAGGTGCTACAGGACAATTTTTTAATTTATTTTGACTGTGTCAGACCAACACAGCTAATTACCTGAATCTTATTTACTTCAATCACGTCCTGCCTTATTCACATTTTTTCCCTGAACTTTAAAGCCCCAGATATTGTAACCTTTCCTCATAGCGGGGGGATGTTTATTTCTTTTCTCACTTATTTATTCTCTCTTTTAATACTAATCAACCCATTTCCCTTGCACAACTGGAAAGCCCACGTGTTGTTGTTGTTTTATTGCATTGTTGCTTCTCCTTCCAACTTTTTACAGTCATGATTATGGTAAATCAGTTGTTCCCCAAAGCTGTGTGCCACAACATACCACAGTAGAACCAACACAAGAAGTTAAATAGTGAAATCATCAAAGTCCCCCCTGGACTCCAAATTCCCATCTGCAAAAGAGGTTGCCTGCTGCAACTCTGCATGATATCCAACTCTGGTCTTAGCTCCCCCCCCTCCCCCAGCCAATCTCTGCTTCTGAAAGGGCAGATTATTCTGTCACAACAATTCAGGATATGTGATTGGATCATTCACCTATTCCCGAGGCAGTGGCAGCAGAATACCCTGTCCTCTGATGAAGCTGATCATTGTCTCTTTGCATGTGTCATTGGAGACAGGCATGCCTAGGGCAATTTGGAGGCACGTTCAAAATTCTTTTAAGCTTTTTTTTTTTTTTAAAGACATGTTTCCCACACACTGCATAACTGTATCTGCTTAGGTGTAAGAGGGATATAGACCTGATAAAAGTATGCTTCATCTCTTAGCCATTTGAGAAACACTGGGTTGTGTTCAACTTGACCAGAGTTTCCCAAACATAGGTCTCCAGCTGTTTTTGGACTACAACTCCCATGATTCCAAGCTAGCAGGAGCAGTGGTCAGGGATGATGGGAACTGTAGTCCAAAAACAGCTGGAGACCCAAGTTTGGGAAACCCTGAACTAGACCCACAGAACTTAAGAAATAAAAGTTAGCCGTGCTTATTAACTTCAGTAGGTCTCCTTTTGAGTAGGACTAACACTGGATACAGCCCATTGTGCTAAATGGCCATTCAATCTCTAACAAGCTTGAGGGTATAACAGCAATTTCCTTCGATGCAAGCCAAAAGTTCAAAACTTTGCATGGTCTGACTGGCAGAGATGATGAGCAACCTATATCGATATTGAAACCTCTCATCCTAAGTACACTTCTAATTCTAGGCTCCTCAAATGCTTTGTCTGTCAATTTCTTCTCCTCCTCCTTATAAATTAACAGCTATTTACATGTGCCATTAGGCTACTCACATCAAGAATTCCATTCTTTATGCATGCAGAGAAATAACACTTATTAAAGAACTATGAAGGTGTGTTAATGACAACATTGCTGGTGTACCTGACCATTGCAATGCCGTGACAAAACAGTTCCTTCTCCCTGTAAGATCTACTTTAAAGGCTTGATGCAGTGTGTCAAACATGTAGCAGCTATTCAATGGCACACAGACAGGGACGCAATACAGAATGCACCAAACAGCGAGGAAATGGCGACATACGAATTCCAATGGGACCATCTTTGACACGAAAAAATAGGATCGACAAATGGGAACCCGAATGTGAGATTTCTTAATATTTAGTTGCATCATTCTCATCCTAATAATGCCCTTTGCAAATGCACAGAGTGGCATCTCTACAAAGCCAATGAATGGTGGAACAAGTTGGCGGATGCTGGGCGTGAGGGGGAAGAGATCTGCCTTCCCTAGAGGATGTCAAAAATTAGGCTAACGGCAACATGATGCCAGCATTTTACCCTGTTGACTAGAAAGTGGGCAGCAAAAAACCCCTGACTTAAGTGGAATGGTTGATGTGTAGGGAAAAATGAAGATGCAGTCATAGTGGGTTGTGGACCAAGGTTTTTCACCTGGAATAAATTCAGTACAATGCAGAGAGAATACTTTCTAATAATCTTGGGGTGAGAGGCGAGGGCAGGGAGAAAGGAGGTTGTACTAGGTGTGGGTGAAGCTCGACTAGAATTCCCTACAGCTTCAAGAGACGTCCGCTTTCCTGCTCTTTACAGGCTGCCATAGATACGTTTGATCACGTCTGCCTCTTCTTTATCCAGGATGCCCTTGTCTACGTAGGCGTCGGCTTGCTGGTCGATGAAGTCCCGCAGTTTAGAAAGATCGTAATCTGGAACACAAGAAAGGATTCATGCAGGGATCCTCCTCTGAGTCAGGTTCTCCCAGTAAACATAACGTTTTCATTGCCAAGGGAGGGTTTTAAAAAGTTTTTGCGAAGGTTTCCTAGCGCCTTTAGAAGTCCCCAGTTCTTCTTTTAGCACAGCACAGTGTGGCAGCGAAGCCAAGCTTCAACTGTTGTCCGAAACTGAGATGGTGGTTAAGCCTCTCCTCCTTAACCACACCCTGTAGCCTAATTTTGCCCGATGGTCGAGTGATAGAGACTTTAATCAGGATCCCAGGTTCAGATGACACACTAAGTCAAACCCGGACTTAGCGATTGTGATGTATTGTGCTGAAAGGGCTGGGGAGGAGGAGAGGCAGTGCCGGATTTACGTATAAGCTAAACCAGCTAAAGCTTCGGGCCCTACTCTCTTGGGGCCCCCCAAAAATTTTTAAAGGAAAATAAAGCTAGATGTACATTTCCAAAATATAAGATAAAAAAAACAAAATACAGCTGTACCTCCGCTTACGTATCCCTCTGGATACGTAAACTTTGGGATGCGAATGTGGCAAACTCGGAAGCATTTTTCTGGGTTTTGCTGCATGCGCAGAAGCACTCTATGTGCCGCGTGCATGCGCAGAAGCGCTAAACCACACCGCGCGCATGCACAGAAGTGGTCCTCCGGTTGCAAATTCGTTGGGATGCAGCTGGACCTCCGGAACGGATCCTGTTCGCAACCGGAGGTACCACTGCAAAACCTATCATATAGCAACAGTGTTTTATGTTGCGTAGGCTCCTATGATGTAAGTCATGGGCCTCACCTGCTAGCCTGCTCCCTAAAATATCACTGGTTTGTCATTTCTATAGATAGGGTGCCTACATTCTGCATGTGCAGATGGCTTTAGATACCTATTAGGTCCATCAATTACCATATAGCATATATTCAACACAAAAAAACAGCGACAATTTGTTGTTGGCAAAGGACAGCTGGACGTATAAAGGACCCCATTACCTTCAGTAGCTTAGGGCCTCATCAAACCTAAATCCGGCCCTGAGGAGAGGAGGTGCAAACTCCTCTCCAGAGCCCACCTGCACAGTCTCTGTAAGCCACAGTCTGGCTTACCATGACGTGTGAATGAAGCGTGCGGGATGTAACCCTACATTAATTTCCAAGGACTCTCCTTCAATTTGTATATTCAGATCAGCGTACTGTGAAAATATCTGCAAACATAAAAGATAATGACCCAGCCATCACATTTCACAGCACTCACTTTCCTGGGCCGTTCAGAGAAAACGGATAATTGCTCAGTTCATTTGTCTGAATTGAATATGCAAAGAGGCCTCCCTGTCACTTACGGTAGTTCACATTCATTGCAGCATTCGGCCCAACATTCCAGGTGACAGGGGCAAATATATGTGGAATAAGGTCTTTGCAAATTTGCAGATTACGGCTAATTTGGTAAATACGTTTCACGGCACTCTAATAATTAACAGACAAAGCCTATCGCTTATCTCCGTTAAGTTCGGTGGGAAAGCATCATAATGGGCGCATTAACAAAAAAGCAGCAATATCTTCCCATCTGCTGTCTCAATTAACACTGATGCCTAAGGAACACTGTTGTACCATTTCCCCAGGCGCGATCGCAGAGCTTTTCAGATTAATAATTCAAATACCACTGCCAAGTTTGTACTTGCCGTGCCATCTCATATCGCTCTCCGCTTTCCCCGTTCATTGAGTCTCCTTTCAGATTTTCTTTCGTTCACTCTATACGAATCTACACTAGCATCCCATATGAATATAACACACTTCATTCTCAGAATTGTGTGCTCAAGTCTTTAATTTCATTTTGTTCCAGTTTCGTTTAATGGAACGATTAACGTTTGTGCACCGGATCTGCGGTCAAATGTTTGCGGGGCACGGAGGCCTAAGGCTGCAGGCAGATGCAAAACAGCAAAAACAACACAGATCTAAATGCTGGCAGTCCAGTACCTTGAAAGGAGAGTTATTTAGGGTGCAATGTTACAGCAGTGGCTGGTTCCTATTGGGTCTGGTAGGGCAGAAGGGCGGGGAGACCAAATGGTAGGTGGAGCTGGAGTCAATGACAGGCAGAGCTGCTCCCCTGATTGGTTGTAAGCCAGAACTCAGGCAGGTGGGACCTGCTGAGCTTAGTGGGAAAACACCGCAATTGCCCTGATAAACCAGCCTCCAGTCCAATCTTATATACAAGTTCACCTGGAGTAAGCCTTATTGAACTCAAGGGAGTCTAGCTTAGAGTAGGCATGTCTAGGATGGCACTATCAGTGTATGAGATCATTTTATTTATTTATTAAAAAAATTAAACCATCTATCTAAAAGGTAAAGGTAAAGGGACCCCTGACCATTAGGTCCAGTCGTGACCGACTCTGGGGTTGCGCGCTCATCTCGCATTATTGGCCGAGGGAGCCGGCGTATAGCTTCCAGGTCATGTGGCCAGCATGACAAAGCCACTTCTGGCAAACCAGAGCAGCACATGGAAACGCCGTTTACCTTCCCGCTGTAGCGGTTCCTATTTATCTACTTGCATTTTGACGTGCTTTCGAACTGCTAGGTTGGCAGGAGCTGGGACCAAGCAATGGGAGCTCACCCCGTCACAGGGATTCGAACCGCCGACCTTCTGATCAGCAAGCCCTAGGCTCAGTGGTTTAACCACAGCGCCACCTGGGTCCCATAAACCATCTATCTACTCTTTTATAAAAAGTTTGTTATCTTGATTTCATGGTGTGTGTTTTTTTAATTATATGTAGGTAAACCATCTATCTACCTACATATAATTAAAAAACACACACCATGAAATCAAGATAACAAACTTTTTATAAAAGAATGGAAATGGTTTATGGAATATTTACAAACAAACTGTAAACAGATAAGGACAATGGCAGGATTATTGTAATAACCTGCAGTTTTATAAGAGTATATATTTAAAGTAGATGAATAAATGAGCAAATTAAGTTAATTTGGATATGCTGAAAATATTAAAAAATAAATTTATGGAACCACAGAAAGAGGGGGAAGGAAGTCAAGTTTTGAAATGTTAAAATGATTGTAAAATTATTGAAATGTATGAAACTGAAAATCTATTTATGCCAGCAAATCAGCCCATAGAGTTGGTGGCGTAGCGCGACGTGTGTACAGGGGCAGTTGCCGTGGGCGCCAAATTGTATGGGGCGCAAAATTTAGGTGCCTAGTGCTGCCTCAATACAGCTGCCTGCACACTTTCGTCACTGGGCTCTGTTGAAAAACGGCTTCTCCATGCGAACGGGGAAGTAATCTCTCCAGACAATGGAACACTTCCTGTTCTTATTTCTGCAGCTGCAATCTCCTGGGTGATGCAGATGCTGTTAGGGAGCTGAATGTGCATGCATACTCTGCCCCTTTCCCTCCCTATCACCCCCTCCCTCTTTGCGTGGCCCTGGGCACTGGCAACCCATGCTATGCAAGTCCTATGGTGGGATTAAATCCTATGATCAACTTTGTCCATTTAGCCATAATAAAGCAAGTAAATAAATTATAAGTGAATGAAAGCACACCGCTGGGCTGTAAAGTCCATTATTCCAGGGCTCAACAAACAAACAACAAACAAACAAACAAACATAATTGAAGGAGGGGCTCCTCCCCATCACAAAATAGTTTCTCCCACCCTACCTTCTTTCTTTCCTTGCTTGTTGTGCTTCTTCAACCATTCTATGTTCTTTCTGATGGCTTCCAAATATGCCTCTGCTTTCCCTTCAAGAGCAAGAGAAAAGAGAAATCGAACCATATATGAC
Organism: Zootoca vivipara; assembly: GCF_965207765.1. Taxonomy (NCBI): domain Eukaryota; kingdom Metazoa; phylum Chordata; class Lepidosauria; order Squamata; family Lacertidae; genus Zootoca; species Zootoca vivipara. The sequence goes on from NC_142596.1 coordinate 11,511,893, forward strand.
CAAGTCCAAAAATTCAGGGTAGGTATAGGCAATTAGAGATGGGGGTGGGAATAATTTTGGTTCTTGTTTAAAGCGGAATCTACCAAACCCGCTTTCCAAAGCAATCTGAGATCCAAAAAACAACTATCCTATGAAATTCACACTTATATCAAATTCATAAAGTTTAGGATGCATTTCTCCAACCAAAAGAAATGTTCACAAAAAGGCCTATTTTAGGGGGAAGTTGTGCATAAAAATGAACTAATATTATTAACAACACATTTATTACCCACCCTTCACCATACGTTCCTACGGCAGGTTACTACAATCTAAAACACAATGTTAAAAATAATTTTTAAGGACTATAACTTAAAAAAAACATATTTTGTACAATAAAATGAAATAAAAAGGGTGGGTCCTGAAAAATAACATACAAAAATGCATCAGATTTGGAGAAATTGCTTCCAAAATTTGTACGTGAATCAGAACTGCATTCAAAAACATGTTTAATTATGAAAATGCTGGAGAATTTTCACGAGGATTTTAAAAGAAGCAAATTACTGTAGAAATGTGGAGTACTGAGTTTACAATGTGAATTATTAATTTAATTTATCCTCCCCCAAATCATGATCTCAAGCTTAAAGGTCTAAAGAGCCGTAATAGTAAAACAAAACAAAACAAAACAATACCCACTTGAAGATGAACTCATTCCAAGTTCTATACCCCTAAAATGAACTAATTCACATTCCTATTGCTCAGCAAGAATAGGAACTACTTTCAGGGATAGTTCAGAGATTATTGAACTAATTTGATGAATTTATTAAACCAAACCAGTGCGTTCCAAACACTGTTCTTAAGCTTGAAGCGTGGGCTGGGGAGCAACACTGAGATGGGTCTCAGTGCCACAGTCCACCCAGGGCCTCCTCATTTGCCCATCCTGCCCCTGGCTGTACCATGGCCTTTTGGCTGGACCAATGCCATCACTAAGAGCATAAGAACACAAGAAAAGCCCTACCGGGGCAGACCAAAGACCCGTCTACTCCAGCATTCTGCTCACATGGCCAACCGGATGTCTTATGAAAAGCCCCAAAGCAGGACTTCAATGCAACCATGTGCTTCAACTCGTGATCCCCAGCAACTGGCATTCAAAGGGATACTCCCTCTAGCAGTGGAGGCAGAGAGAACATAGCTCTTGTGAATGGGGTAACTGTGCCCCTGAAGGACCAGGTGCGCAGCCTGGGAGTCATTTTGGACTCACAGCTGTCCATGGAGGCGCAGGTCAATTCTGTGTCCAGGGCAGCTCTTTATCAGCTCCATCTGGTGCTCAGGCTGAGACCCTACCTGCCCGTGGACTGTCTTGCCAGAGTGGTGCATGCTCTAGTTATCTCTCGCTTGGACTACTGCAATGCGCTCTATGTGGGGCTACCTTTGAAGGTGACCCGGAAACTATAATTAATCCAGAATGTGGCAGCTAGACTGGTGACTGGGAGCGGCCGCCGAGTCCACATAATCTTGAAAGATCTACATTGGCTCCCAGTACGTTTCCAAGCACAATTCAAAGTGTTGGTGCTGACCTTTAAATCCCTAAATGGCCTTGGTCCAGTATACCTGAAGGAGCATCTCCACCCCCATTGTTCTACCCAGACACTGAGGTCCAGCGCCAAGGGCCTTCTGGTGGTTCCCTCTCTGCAAGAAGTGAGGTTACAGGGAACCAGGCAGAGGGCCTTCTCGGTGGTGGCACCCACCCTGTGGAACACCCTCCCATCAGATGTCAAGGAAATAAGCAACTATCTGACTTTTAGAAGACATCTGAAGGAAGCCCTGTTTAGGGAAGTTGTTAATGTTTGATGTTTTATTCTGTTTTAATATTCTGTTGGGAGCTGCTCAGAGTGGCTGGGGAAACCCAGCCCTAAGGACAGGGTATAAATAAACTATTCTCATTCTCATTCTTGTTCAGTTGCTGGGAATTGTAACTCTGTGAGAAGTAATCTTCAGTGCCTGAGGGAAAGAAGGTGGGTCAGATGCTTGGCAGCTGCCTGAAGTTGCCCAGTGGTGCCATGGGCCTGGCAGAGAGAGTGTTCCTGGAGCCCAGAGCCCATTGGCTCCAGTCCTTGGCCAGGCTCTGACCTCACAACCAGCTGTGGAATCCTGGGGAATGTTTTGTTTCCTAGGAGGCCAGGTGAGTTGCTTGAAAGTATCTCTGGCTAAGCTGAAAGCCCAGTCAGTTGGAGCAGTTAGCAGCCATTCAGATCACTTCTTCTGTTCTTGTCTTGAAAGCTGTTCAGATGGATTAACTGACTTTCTGGACATCTTCGGTTTTCTACCCCCCATGGAACAATGTGCCGCTGGTTGCGCAGAAGGTAAAGTCATGGGAAAGAGGGGAGACGTCCTGAAGATTCATGCCCCCACCACATGCCGTTTTTAAAGATGCTCCTTGGTTATTTGACCTTTCTAAATCCCATGCTGGGTGCTACGCGAGCCAACGATTTTCCCAGGGAGTTTTCTGATCAATTCTCCGAGTTTCCTTTTTTGCCACCATCCAAATTGCAGCAGAATTACCACCCCCACCCCAAATATTCAGGAGAATGCTCCCCCCCCACCAGTCTCACCACCCACAAATAGGATGGCTCCCGGTACATTTATGAGCACAAGTGTTGATGCTGACTGTTAAAGCCCTAAACGGCCTTGGCCAAGTATACCTGAAGGAGCATCTCCACCCCCATCGTTCAGCCCAGACACTGAGGTCCAGCTCCGAGGGCCTTCTGGCAGTTTCCTCACTGCAAGAAGTGAGGTTACAGGGAACCAGGCAGAGGGCCTTCTCGGTGGTGGCGCCCACCCTGTGGAATGCCCTCCCATCAGACGTCAAGAAAATGAACAACTATCTGACTTTTAAAAGACATCTGAAGGCAGCCCTGTATTGGGAGGTTTTTAATGTTTGATGTTATATTGTGTTGGGAGCCGCCCAGAGTGGCTGGTGCAGCCCAGTCAGATGGGCAGCATCTAATCCAAGGGCAGGCAAACTAAGGTCCGGGGGCCGGATCCAGCACAATCGCCTTCTCAATCCAGCCCGTGGACGGTCCGGGGATCAACGTGCTTTTACATGAGTAGAATGTGTGTTATCTCTGGGGCACAGGAATTTGTTCATTTCCCCCCCAAATATAGTCTGGCCCCCCACAATGTCTGAGGGACAGTGGACCGGCCCCCTGCTGAAAAGGTTTGCTGACCCCTGTTATAAACAAAAAAATAATTATGATTAGTAGTAGTAGCAGCAGCAGCAGTAACAACAACAACAACAACGGAGAGCCTTAACATAAGAAGGGCCCTGCAAGATCAGGCCAGGAGCCCATCTTTCCAACCAGATGCCTCTAGGAAGTCTGTGGGTGGGACTTTGGTGCAACAGTGCTCTCCCCACTGAGTGCAACAGCCCTATATGCTCCCCTCTCTCAGCTCTCCGCAAGTGCAGTGCACAGATGTGCATGGGAGCAGGAGCTGCTTAGAAAGTTAAGCCATAGCATGCAAAGTTGAAGAGGAGAGAAGGAAAGAGAGTCAGGAAGCAGATAACAGGGTGTTAGAAAAAGGGGAGAAACAATAGTGGGAGCCGTGACTTAAATTAGTGCTTAAAATTCTATAGCGCCGTGAGTCATTGTGTCTACAGTGCTACCAGGATAACCTAATGTGGTCTCTAGTGGAATATAATAGTTTAATGGATTCTGATCGCTTAACTTTGCTGGAGCTTCACAGATGTAATCTGGTCCCATTTGGTCTCTGTGGCTCATTCCCCCAAGAGCCGGTAATTTGAAGAACAGGTGAATTAAGCGCTAACAGTGGGATAATATTTTTGTTTTTGTTTCGAAGAGCATAGAAAACCAGGCTATGGTTAAGAATGCAACAGCCAAACTCCCTCTGATTTACGTATTATCATGCAAGTCCAGTGAATTAAATAGGGGTTGTGAATTAAATGGGAGTTGAACATATGTGGTGAATTAGCTTTAAATAAAGTATGTATTTACTGCTTCGATGTCACCCAGAACGATCTTTTGGTTTTTATGTCAATTTTCCACCGGCAGATGCCAAACCTGCTATTCCAGAAATAACGGCTAATTCCTGGGTTGCTGCTATTAAAATGCATAGCCAATTGGCAGCAGAATATATATATATAATTAGTCTCAACCCGTAGCAAATCATTTCAAATATGTATGGTATTCTGGTTAACTCTGTCAACTTTGCTTAATTAGGATGTAGACTATATCCATGAAATTTGCAATTATTTTTTTAAATAAATAAATAAATAAATATGGTTTCAACAAATTAACAATATTCTGACCCTGGCATTCAAGACAGTCACTCGAAAGGAAGAAAGAAAAGCAGCTATTCACAAATGCCTCTGTTATTTGGTGACTGAAGCTTTGAGGGCAGAGAGTTGCATAGGTCTTCTCAATGGCCACTATGCTCTCCCCAGAATGCTCTGGGTGGAGTGTGGTTCTGGGGCATTCTTGGGGGGGGGGAATGGCAGCTGTTATCTCCCCACTCAAATATCCCAGAGTAGACTTCTTCAGCACGAGACACTCCAGATATTGTTGACGGAAGCTACTTGCTGGGTGGGGTGGAGAAGTTATACAAACTTTGTGGCAGACGAGTTGCTGTTGGTTACTGGGAGCGGAAAGGGAAGGTGCAAGCTGGTGGGCAGGTCAGCACATGGCAAACTCGCCAGCAGGCATGCCAGTTTGCTCTTACGGGCACGTCTGCACCACGATGATCTCCATGCCACCTCTACCTCTCTGCAAGCAACAGCGAGTCACTCACTGCAAAATTTGCATAGCAGTTCTGCCCCAGAAGGGAAACTGCTTCTAACTGGTTGACAGAAGCGCCCATCGAGCACCAGACTCTTAACCTCCGGGTTGTGGGTTCGAGCCCTAAGTTGGGCCAAAGATTCCTGCATTGCAGGGGGTTGAACCAGATGACCCTCGCGGTCCCTTTCAACTCTACGATTCTATGACCATTGGGCTGTGCTAGCTGGGTCTGATGGGAGTTGGAGTCCGTCAACATTTGGAGGGCACCAGGTTGGGAACAGCTGTCCTAGAATGTCTCCTGGATAAAGTGAGGGAGAGAAATGTTGGCCGCCAGCCAGCAACCACCACGATGGATGCGGCTACTTTTTTGTGGCAAGAGTTATAAAACCGAGTAGAAAGGAAAACAACAACAACAACAACAACAACAACAACAACAACAACAACAACAACAACAACAAAGGTCTGCTGCAATTATAAGCTGATTATTATTTTTTGCACACACCCCTCCCAAAAGATTGGTGCCCCCCCCCACTCCTGACACCTGCAAATGGAGGAGCATTATTTTTGTATTAGGGCAGGGAATAAACTGTATCATCATCAAAATCACAGATCAAACACCACTGCCAAGTTTCTGCTTGGCCATTCACTACATACAAGTTTGCACAAGTGGTGATGTGGAGAAGGGATGTTGAAAGCCTCCACCTCGTCCATCATATGGACACTTTGTTCTGAGCCATTCAGCCCGGCAGCATTCTGCGCTGGAAATCGACTTGCAGACATTGGGTTTTTACTGCACCTCTCATGTTACAGACCAATCAATATGCCCGGCCCAGACTATTGAGCTCACTAAAGATTTTACGTTCTTAAAAAGGGATAGATGCAATTAGGTGAAAATCTTTAGCTATAGTGGTGCACTGAATGTATTGAATTTAGGTCACATGAGTAGCATTTGGAGCCTGAAAGAAAAAAATAAAGGATGCTAATTGCTCTGAATTTAGTATATCAACCCCAGTTATACTGTGTTGCTTAGACCGGAGGCTCAACATTGCTTTCCTGTTTCCTTCGGTTTAGGGCTAAAAGCATTAATCAATCATTTGATGTGATAATCTTATGGCTGATTTATTGTTCACGTTTGTGACCCACTCTCCAAGGAACTCAGCACAGTACTATATGCAAGGCCATTTACTCATTGCAACAGCCTCATGTCATTGCTTGGGCACTGACAGCTAGCCCAGGCAGACCTAAGAAATGGAAACCACAGGCAAGGGGTCGGAACCAGTCGATACTGCTGTTCTCCAGGCAAAGTCCCACCCTGACATGGAAGACTTTGAGCTCAGATTCCGAGGAGGATCAAAGTGCACAACTGGACCGCAAGCTTAATATGAGTCAACAGTGTGATGCAGCAGCCAAAAAAAGCTAATGCAATTATAGGATGCATCAACAGAAGTATCTTGTACAGATCAAGGGAAATAATAGTGCCACTCTATTCTTCCTTGGTCAGACCCCACCCTCGAGTATCATGTCCAGTTCTCGGTGCCACAATTTAAGAAGGATATTGACAAGCAGAGGAGGGTGACCAAGTTGATAAATGGTCTAGAACAGGGGTTCCCAACAAAATTTTCTCGAGGACCCCTCATCGAGCCGCTATTGTGACAAGGACCCCATTAATTCCTAATCCTAAATCTAATTCCTAATTCCTAATCCAATTTTTCCAGTAAGCTTAACACTGATCTTGGAAGGGTTAGGTTCAAGGGACGCCGACGATTTAGGTTCAATGGACACTGACAAGATCGGTTCGAGAGTCACTGACTTACTTGCTTGAACATCAAATGCATTATCTTCCTCTTCATCTGTAGGCCTTTGTCGTTTTAACGAACCACTTTTTAACCAACAATCCATTTTTAACTACGTGAACTGTAGCTTCCGCGAAAAACAACGCTTTGTTTACAAACACTACTGTTTTGCAAAGAGGCAGTGCGTGCCAGGGAGGAGGGAGGGGAATGGAGAAGACAGGGTACCTGCGCAGTAGCGCACAAATGAAGCCGACGCGCACAAAGCATCTTGGGGAGGTGAGCGTTAGTAGAATGCGCGCGCTGCCTCTTTGCAAAACAGTAGTGTTTGTAAAGCGCCACCTAACGGCATACAGCAGAACTACTGCCTCTATCTAATTCTAGTTTTGCGCTAGACTCTGCTCATGCAGGAAGCGGCCAAAACAAAAAATCTGTTATCATACGAAATATATTTAATATATTTTTTATTCTAATAGCATCTTGCGGACCCCTCTGGCATAGCTCGCGGACCCCTGGGGGTCCCCGGACCACCTGTTGGGAACCACTGGTCTAGAAAGCAAGCCTTATGAGAAGAAGAAGAAGAAGAAGAAGAAGAAGAAGAAGAAGAAGAAGAAGAAGAAGAAGAGTAGTTTGGATTTGATATCCCGCTTTATCACTACCCGAAGGAGTCTCAAAGCGGCTAACAGTCTCCTTTCCCTTCCTCCCCCACAACAAACACTCTGTGAGGTGAGTGGGGCTGAGAGACTTCAGAGAAGTGTGACTAGCCCAAGGTCACCCAGCAGCTGCATGTGGAGGAGCGGGGACGCAAACCCGGTTCACCAGATTACGAGTCTACCGCTCTTAACCACTACACCACACTGGCTCTATGAGGAACACTTGAGGGTGTTGAGTATGTTTAAGCCTGGATAAGAGATGGCTGAGAGGTAATATGACAGACATCTTCAAATATCTGAAGGGCTGTGACATGGATGATGGAGCCAGCTTGTTTTCTGCTGGTCCAGAAGGTAGGGCCCAAACCGATGGAGATTCTGACTAAACGTTAGCAAGAACTTTCTGATGGCAAGAGTTGTTCGACAGTAGAATGGACTCCCTCGGGAGCTGGTGAACTCTCCTTCCTTGGAGGTTCTTAAACAGAGTTTGGATGGCCATCTGCCAGGGATTCTTTAGCTGTGACTCCTGCATTGCAGGGGTTAGACTAAATGACCCTTGGGGGACTCTTTCAATTCTACAATTATATTCCTTTATGATTCTATACTGGTAGGGATGTGCCTTGAGGCTCCGCTTCTAGGCTTCCCAGAGGCATCTCGTCGGCCACTGTTAAGTGACAAGGATGCAGCGCTCTTTTTACGTATGGTCTTTGGCAACCAGACACAATAATAATTTCATTACGTAAGGTTTTGAAGACGCATGCCGGAAAAAACACCTGTGGGCTGGATCTGACAATGGCAGCAGCAAGGACAGGAATCTCTCCTTACCTTTGGGCTCCTCGTCGTTTCCTGTGTTTTGTTCTTCGGCTTTTGTCGAATCCTTCAGCATTTCGTATTCTTTTTCCATCTTCGCTGCTGCGGCTTTTGTGCTGTCAGCCTCTTCAGTGCTCTTGTCTGGGGGGGGGGGGGGAGGTTTGAAAGCAGAAGGCTTCCCTGTATCATCCCAACCACATCATTTCCTGAAAGCACACCAGCTCACCCTTACGCACCGCGTGGAATTGGAAGCGCCGTTTGGCTGACTTCTTTCCGCAAGGAGCACATTAGGGCTGTGTATACACCATGCATTTAGAACGTATTCAGAGCCCATGGCTAGAGTTCCCAGGTTCTTCAGGGGAAGTCATGCATTTTAAAGGTGCTTTAACTTTATCTTGTGCGCGCAGCCCTACTTTACAGAGGACACCCCTCTCTTTAAAGGGCTTTTTTGTCCAAGTCTTGTTTAAAGATAAAGAAACTTCAGAATGGAGAGTGGGGGCTGAAATTGCCCACCAACACTGAGTAGCCCCCAGGCTTAGCAGGCATGCCAGCCACCTGGTTGGCGTCCCTCACTTTGGTGAGGCAGATTGTGTTTCTATTTAAACTACATAAATTAACGGTATATCTAAATGAGCATCTTTACCTATAAATTTGCAGAAATTATGTCTAAATGTGCACCTTTACCTGCACGTGCAAATTTGACGCAAACCTGTGTCTTCCGATGGTACCGAAGTCCCTACCCTAGTAAAATGTTTATAGCCGCTCTAAGGCAGGTAGAATTACACTGGCCACACTCTTCAGAGACAGTAGCTCTCCACCATCTCAGACTGATGCTTAGCCAGCAATTCCACCGAAGATCCTACTCACTGGAGATTGAATCTGGGACCTCCTTGGGGCAGGAGTAACGGGCTGGCACCTATGGACACCTGCCAAGGCCATGCCCCAGCAGAAAACCAGCTGCCAGCTCCTGGAGTATCCTGGCCCTGCTGCTCCTGTCTTGCCGACTATGGCTGGATCTTCAACTAAGCGAGTGGGTACTGGCAGGAACAAAGAGGATGACCAGTAGCCCCATCTCATCTTGCCTGCTCTGTTAGGCCAACTCTGTAGATTGTGAGCTATGAGAAGGTGGGGCCATTCAGAGAAATGAGCTCTTATACCCCATAAATAACCCTGGGAACCGTAGTTGTCAAGGGTGCTGGGAATCCTACAACTGTGGGTGGGGTTTCCTAACAATTCTCAGCACCCTGACCAAACTACAGTTCCCAGGGCTCTTTGGCGGGGAGACATGGCTGTTAAAAGCGGCATAAAACTGCTTTAAATTCAAATTCATATCCAAGATCCACTGGGACCATATTGCCTGGGGACCTGCCACTGAACCTTCTGCAAGCAGATCATGTGTTCTGTTACTCAGCTATGCGCTTTGGGGAGCGATAGGTTTCGGGTAGAAAATCAACCCAAAGAAACCAGACTAAGGCAATTGGAAAATTATGGGAATAAAATTACACCAGGGAATATAGGATTTTCACGACAGAAGGCTTTTATTATTTAAATCGATTGGACGGCTGTGCAATAAGAAGTTAATTATATCTACTGGGAACAAAGCTATAAAAGCGATGCAATATCAGAATAAATGAATACCTGATGGCAGCTTGTTTTTGGTGTTGGGCTTTTCGAGTTTCTTTCTTGTCTGTAGAGCTATCATTGCGTCCAGGTTTTCTAGAAAGTAGAAGCAGAAGATATTCATCCCTGTGCGGCAGAACGGGCTTATATGAGGCTTGATTTGATGGGTTTGCAAAGTAATGAATTATTCCCTTGCATTGAGGAAAATGCAGGTTTTCAGATGTTTAAAAAGCTATTGAGCACATGGGATGTAAATAATGCTGCTTATTATAAAATACCAAGAACCAAAAATGAAATCTATTCATAGACCAGCCTGCTGCATTCGACAAAAGGCCAGTTTAATCTTCTTCCGTTTTAACTGAAGAAGAGGGGAAATGTAGCAGCAGAAATGCCCTGCAGCCAGAGAAGAGATGAACACAATTTCAGAAGGGGTGCATGGGAAATAGGGACTGTGGAGAACCTCCAGCCTCTGGGCCTGTCAGAGGCCTCTGAGGCATTTTTCCCCAAAACTACACCCACCTGTCAATCAAGTGACATTATTTCAAAGAGTGAGTGATGTCAGCTGATGGACACGTTTGTGTTCAATTCTGCGCTGATTGCACAGCCCAGTTTCCTGCAATGAGCTGACATGTGCAGCTAACTCCCCAGGATTTGACCCCTGGATCACCTGATGAGAGAGGGGTTAAAACATGCTCAGTTCAGCAGGAATCAACACAATCCCTTTCCTGATCACAAACAGATTTGCATCAAAACCCCTGCTAAATCAAAGCTTCCCCCCCCCGACCATTTTAGCAGTACCTTGCTGCCTGTGAGGTGCTTTGAAGTCCCAACTTTGGGCTTCAGAGCATCAAATCACCTGATGCCATTGCGGTGTCAAGTAATTGACAGGTGCGTGACCCTGCTCACCTGTCCAATTTGCCCTGCAACTTTGTTCTATTATAACATCCTCTGCACTCCCTAACTATTGTGTTCCCTTTGTATGTCACCCTGTCAATGAGAACAAGAGAGATCTTTTACCTGTGCACAATTAGCACAACATGATATGGGGGACAGCAAACTATGGCCTTCAGACATGCTAACAATATTCTTATTCTAAAAATGTTGCCTTCAGTTGTGATAAAAAGAGAGTCAGTTTATAGGGGGGGGGGTCATATAGCAGGTTAGAAACCTACATACTCTGAACTTTCTGAAACAATACATGAACCGGAATACAGCCAGCCTTTGAAATCTGCAGTTCTGCAAATTTTGCAATCAGTTCTCCAGGCACGTTATGTGTAATAGAATGCATATACTAAGAGAAAAATGTAGATATACATGGATGTGTTACTGAAAACAACTCAGAATATGTATTATATCTGGGGAAGTTGATTTGCAAAGCTGTGAATATTAGAATTGCATACAAAAATGTATAGATACCAGGCGACATTTACACTGATTGATTTTCATGATGAGTTTTTTTAATTGCAAATGGATGTGGAAAGGTGGAGAACCGAAGACTGTAAAACCGAGAAACCGAGGGAAGCTCGAATTACATGACCCCTTATCATCACATTTTCAAATTCTGTATCCACAAGGAGTAGAAACCTAAGAAGCTTCTACAAGGCCATAAAGGTAAAAGGTAAAGGGACCCCTGACCATTAGGTCCAGTCGTGACCGACTCTGGGGTTGCGGCACTCATCTCGCGTTATTGGCCGAGGGGGAGCCGGCGTACAGCTTCCAGGTCATGTGGCCAGCATGACAAAGCCGCTTCTGGCAAACCAGAGCAGCACATGGAAACGCCGTTTACCTTCCCGCTGTAGCGGTTCCTATTTATCTACTTGCATTTTGACATGCTTTCGAACTGCTAGGTTGGCAGGAGCTGGGACCAAGCAACGGGAGCTCACCCCGTCACAGGGATTCAAACCGCCGACCTTCTGATCAGCAAGCCCTAGGCTCAGTGGTTTAACCCACAGCGCCACCTGGGTCCCTACAAGGCCATAAAATAATAGTTTTTGCAGGGTGTTGCCACATTCTCTTTCACTATAGTGCAACCCTGTCTACTGAGAAATGATTTCTGTTGGGGCCATTTGGGCTTTGTCCCTGACAGGATGACAGCATCACTTCCCTAAAACTGTTTCCCCACAAGCAAAATACAAAACAAAATTCTGAAGCGCTAAATGATGTCAAGCAGAACTTGCTACCGCAAACAAATGAGAACGGAAAGAGAAGCAACGCCAGCCAGCAAGCCCTGTTTCCAGTCGAGACTCTAAGTGCCCACCAGCTGTGGTCTGAATATGTGTGCACAATATTTGCTTTGAGTTATCCTAATGGGGTGAGTCATCCTGAGAAATGTCATAAGCAAGGCCAGTAGCTTAGCAACTCGGTGTCCTACTTGGGCCTTTAATGAGATCTGATGTCATTGCTAGGCCAGTTGCCTTGGCAACCCTTAAAAAAAAACCAGAGGAAGGAGTTGAGCTCATCAAGGCGACAACCTTTCACCTATCTGGCCACCTATTTCTAATAGGGTTAATGAAAGGAAAAGGTTGCTGCAGCTGAATTGCTTTTTTAAAAGCTTGCAACTTAAATGAAACAGCCTGGTCTGTCTTGGAGACAGTTCTGCAGATTTCCAGTGATCTCCGGTGAATCCTGTGTTTTGTCAGGCCAAAAATGGAAAACGAGCGAGGTCGCAACTGAAAAAGAATGGCAACTTAAACCGACAGAATATGCACAGCTTGCAGACTTAACATATAGAATAAGAGAACAAGAGGAACATATGTTTAGAGAAGGTTGGAAAATGTTTATTGAATATATGGGGAATAAATTGTGTAAACATGAAAACATTGGCAGCATTAAGATAAATTCAACAGTGTAAATAAGTTTTGATGGATGCAATAATGCAGGGATGTCCAACAGGTCGATCACGATCTACTGGTAGACCCCCCCAATGTTTTGGTAGATCGCGGTTGATCTCTTGCTCCCTTTCCTCTGCATCTGTAAATCTGACTCCTGCCCTGCCCCCTCATCCCGCCCTCCATTGTTGTTTGAACTCAGGAAGGGAAGGTTCCAGTTTCCGCCTGCAGGAATGGCGGACCTGTTTTCCATCTCTCTGACCTTCGTGAGGAATTTGGCGGTTGCTAGGGGAGTAAATGGCAACCCCCTACCCTCTCCGGGGGTTACGGAGAGGGGCCGCTGGCCCGCGATGCCCCCAGACCCACTCCGACTGTTTTTGGAGTGGGGGGAGCTTGGGCTGAGCACTCACGAGGGCCAGGACTCCCGGACGCTAATCTGCATGGCGGGGATTTCCATGGTTAAAGAAGATAATTAGGCTTAAATCTATGGACATACTTCAGAAGGAGGGGAAGAAGCGCTGTTTACTGCTGAGAAATTTATGCTGCTGAGGGAGAGGAGTCAAAGACTGTACCGCATCTGGAAGAAGGATTGATGGGGACGGAGCGATAAGGGAAGTGAGTTTTTATTTTTTTTTCTTCATATTGTTGCCTCGTACCTTCCCGGACGCGATGTCCTGACTTGTTTGGAGTGAAAGAGAAGCAAAAGACTGTGTGAGTTGAACTTTATAACTGTTGTTACTGAGCATATTTTTTAAAGATGTGGAGTTGCCGATGAGAAAAGCCCCCCCCTAGTCGGACGGAAGGAGTTCTGGACGCGTTCGGAGGATTTATGAGCTGTGACGCACTTTAAATTGGAGCAGCGACCTGAAGCTAAGTTCAGCTATAGGGCAAGGAGATCCATTAATTTACCAAGAGTTTATGGTTTGATGTTTGGGTCTCCTGCCTGGAAAAGCTGTAAATTCTATAATGATCGTAAATCTTCATGGCTATGAGAGAAAACGAAAGTGATTTGAGCTTTTTAAGATGGCGCTACTTCGAGCTGCTTCGACGCAACAGGGAGCTCCATTAAGAAGATTTATGGGGAGGCTGGACTGATTAACTCACACAGGAGAAAGAACATCTGTGAAACTTTGTTTGATATTTATCTCAGCAGCTGGGAAACAATCGGATGAAAGTGGAAAACATCTATGTGACTGTAAGGGGAAGATCTGGATTATTATGAACTTGGAGGACGATTTGAACTTTAGAAAAAAGACGGCAGTGGACAGTTGCGAGGAATTCCCAATTTCTTGAAGCATGGGAACCCAAATAAAAAACTCTTTAGATGATTTGGCATAACATTCGGTTTGATTGATATATATATGTGTATAATTTGAAATATTGAATGTGATATAATTGGTTTTAATTGGAAAATTAATAAAAATATTTTTTTTTTTAAAAAAATGAACTCAGGAAGGGAAGATGGGGCTCCCTCTGTGTGGCTGTTTTCATTCATAGCGATGTTTTTGTGAGTGACTTAACCCCTACTTCCCTTGCCTTCCTCCCTCCCCAAACGGAACTTCCTTCCCCCCAAAAGCCTGCACCTTAACCCCCCCCAAAACGATGCTTTCCTCATCCCCCCAAAAGCTGAAGAACTTTGAGCTGAACCCCTTAAAAACGGGCTTTCTTCCTCCCCAAAAAAGCTCAACAAGTTTGAGCTGAACCCCTAAAAAAATGGGGGTAGATCATTGCCAGATGTTAATTCTGAAAGTTGATCACAGCCTCTTGGGAGTTGGCCACCCCTGCAAAAATGGAAAACTGAATGGTTTAGTTCTTGTGAAATATGCAGGGTTTTATGATATGCAAAGTGAACCATGGTAAGAGAAGAATGGAAGTCATTGATACCGGTATGAGAAAATTAATTGGGGTAAGGAATATTTTTTACCCTGTGGGCCAAGTTTGACAAGGGATGAGGTGCACCCACCTGCCATCATCTGACATAATAAGTTATTAATTAAATTGTTGTTGTTGTTGTTGTTGTTGTTGTTGTTGTTGTTGTTGTTGTTGTTGTTGTTGTTATACTTATTACCTGCCTTTCCCCAGATGATCTGAGAACAGCAATACAAAATACAGCATTGAAAATAGTTTACAATCACCACTACAGTACGGTAGGTCCTAAAATATATGTATCTCAAGTGTCAAAGACCAGGGTGAATCCTTGGTATAAAGGAAAAGCTGTACAATAAAGGTGCCAAACACACCTCTGTGGGAAGGGAAGTCTGAAAATTTTTACACATCACTTGGGAAGACAGGTGAACTAATGCCAGTGTACTGGAAGAAGCAAAGATCACCAGCAAGAAGCAATGATTCTTCAACATCAACTTTGCTGGACTGGTCATGTTGTGCGGATGCCTGATGATCGTCTTCCAAAGCAACTACTCTATTCCGAACTTAAAAATGGAAAGCGTAATGCTGGTGGTCAACAAAAGAGGTTCAAAGACTGTCTCATGGCAAATCTAAAAAAAAGTAGTATAAACACTGAAAACTGGGAAACACTGGCCTGCGAGTGCTCCAATTGGAGAACAGCCTTTACCAAATGTGTCGTGGGTATTGAAGATGCTCAAACTCAGGACGAAAGGGAGAAACGTGCTAAGAGGAAGGCACGCTTGGCAAATCCACGCCGTGATCAACTCCTGCCCGGAAACCTATGTCTCCAATGTGGAAGGACGTGTGGATCCAGAACTGGCCTCCACAGTCACGGACTCATTTTTAAAACCGTGTTCATGGAAGACCCTCTTACTTGGCTATGAGGGATCACCAAAGAAGAAGACAACTAAGGTGCCAAGCACACCCCTGTGGGAAGGGAAGTCCACAACTTAGGGGTTGCCAGAGAATTCCTTCTTCTGAGTCACACACCCCAAACGTCTGATGGTGGTGGAACTGCCAAGAGGGCTTCCTTGCTGATCTTAACATCTGACAGGGTCCATAGGGGAAGGGGCGGACTTTCAGGTAAGTCATTTGTCCAAACAGTGAGCTGCAAAGCAGATCTTTTGCTGTACACTGCCATTGCTCCTCTCCATACATTTCCAGAGCTCTCCTTGCATTTCCCGAAAAGGCAAATATTCTTTGCAAAATCAACATATGCCTGAGAGACACTTTGTCAGCGCACACTTGTTCACTTGTCAGTATATTTTGGAAGCAATACGCATCAAAGCGTCTGTGGCATTCAGTCATTCTTCAGAGATAAAACCTGACATTTCCCACCCACTCCCCCTATGGAAATGCTTTTGCACTAGAACACAAATATTTAAATATTTGTGACAAAGATTTTAGTCATTAT
This sequence comes from Zootoca vivipara, assembly GCF_965207765.1. Lineage (NCBI taxonomy): Eukaryota > Metazoa > Chordata > Lepidosauria > Squamata > Lacertidae > Zootoca > Zootoca vivipara. The sequence goes on from NC_142596.1 coordinate 11,527,679, forward strand.
CATCATAGCACAGTCTTTATGGGATTGGCTTATATATTGTGTTTAGAACAGCAGTTTTAAGGAGAATGATAAGTTAAATTCTTCAGTGGAGCAAATTATTTTTATTTTTTGGCAGAATACCAAAAATAGGTTTTTGCAAAGCATTTCCCCCTTTTCAGTAATACAGTCGTCCCTCAGAAGTCGAACAGAAGTACCTCAGAAGTCGAACAGAATCCATTCCATAAGTCCGTTCGACTTCTGAAACGTTCGACTTCCAAAACGCGACTTTTGATTGGCTGCAGTAAGCTTCTGTAGCCAATCAGAAGTCACGGAAGTCACTGGAACACTCGATCATTTGGGAGCTGAAATGTTAGACTTCCAAGGCATTCGGGAGCAGAGGTACGACTGTATATGTATTTATATGCACACTTTACCCCAGTAAACACATTTTTGGACAATGCACTGCAAAATTCAGAGAACTCTGTGAGAATTTCAAATTATGGCTATATTTCAGTTTATGTCTTGTTTCATAAAATGCGGATTTGCTAAGTTTGCCTTCCAATGCAAACAGAAGAGAATCCCCCACACCCTTAGCTGGAAGCATATGTGACAGCCGGTAATCGCTTAGGACCACTGATCTTTTCAGTGATAAAGTCAGTGAATACAGAAATTCTTGCTCACATGAATTCACGATTTATCTGTTTGGCAAGAACAGCTCAATGCCTCTCCATATGCTATACATCCTTGACTCCTCTGCAGAAGGTGGGGCTTAACCCATCTTGGCAAAGTAGAGGAAAACATGGGGGGAGGAGAGGCATACGGTGACATCTGGACACGTCCACAACTACTCAAAACAATTCTCTTCTCAATTGCAAGATAGCTGGGGAATGGGATTGCTGAGTCATGGGCGAAGGAGGAAGGTGTGATTCTGGTGACTAAGGAAGGCAGTGTGACAGCCAGTGGCTCAGCGAAGTAGGGGGAGTTGGGATATGATAGAGTCATAGAATTGTAGAGTTGGAAGGGACCCCAAGGGTCCTCTAGTCCAACCCCCGGCAGTACAGGAAACTCAGCTAAAGCATCCATGACAGATGGCCATCCAACCCCTGCTTAAAAACTTCCTATAGTGTTACCACCTCTAGAGGGAGACCATTTCACTTATTACTTGCTTTTTCTCTACACTAAGAAGTCTCAAATGCCTCATCCTTTTCTTGTAGAAAACACTACATTATGTCAACAAGATCACCTCACTCTCTATGCTGTTGACACTCTCAACAGACTCTGAAAGGTTCATGAGACAGGACTTGCAGAAGCCACGCTGGCTGGCTCTGCTTCAGCAAGGCTTGTTCTTCTACATGCTTGGTTATTTTCTCTTTAATGGTACTTCCCACCAGTTTTCCCACTGTCGAACAGCTCTTACTGTTAGAAAGTTCTTCCTGATGTTTAGTGGGAATCTCCATTCTTGTAATTTGAAGCCATTGGTTTGAGCCCTACCTTCCAGAGCAGGAGAAAACAAGCTTGCTCCATCTCCACGTGACAGCCCTTTAGATACTTGAAGATGGCTATTATATCTCCTATAAGGGAAGGTGGCTTCAAGCTGAAAACAGTTCCCCACCCCAACAATGAAGTCTCTCCAAGGCTCAAAACAGGAGCCATTGGGTATAGGAGTGAGCTTGGGAGTGATCTACCATGGATGGAAAATGCTCCATCCTCAGAATCGTCTTCTGCTGCAGAAGCAAACAGGGTGCGTAGCATGCAGTGCCATCGCCAGTCATTGCTGTGGGGAAGCTTAATAATAAGCATCACAGTAAAATTTACCCTCAATATACAAGCCTTCCCTACAAACGCTCAAAGCATTTCACAAATGCAGCATCCCTAAAACTGCTGTGTGTGTGGGGGGGGGTGTCATTTGGGGAGCTGAAACTGAGAGACCGTGGCCCACAGTGCACAATGTACCCAGAACACAGGTTCTGATCTGGATGGTGGAGATTTCCCAATACATAGCACATGGCCTTAACCCACGCCCCTGTTTTTATCCACACCTAGTTTGCTGCCTGCACTGGTATTCTTAAAAAATACCAGCAACCCCAGAACATGGTTGGCTTGACTTTCTCCTTGTCACTAAATAAGTTAGGAGACACCCATTGAATGAAACTGGATTCCCACTTGGAAGGCTACTGACGGATTAGGCAACAGAGAAACAGAACCTTACAGAAAGCACAGACTGATGCTTATGAATTTGTGCGCACACAAGGCTGATGCGCCTGCTTTTGCACATGGATGCTAGCACTTAAGAGAACATGGCTCAGGGGGACAGAATGTGATTCTGGGACTAAAAGGTCAGCATAGGTTACAGATTCAGAAGAATACAACTGCATATGTTGCCTCAGTATCCTTTCAGTGAGCCTTGGATTTGAGACCTAATTCATCCACTGAATGATGCTTCAAGACTGTTCTCCCTGGAGAGAGATCTGGCAAGGATGACATAATGCTGGGCCTTCAAATCCCAGACCAGCTGCTACCGAGATGTGCTTTTAAACGTAACTGTCTCTGCAGATTGTCAAGCAAGGAGCTTGAGAAGCACGTGACATGGTCTACTAAATGATTTATTGCCTTTAATGCATAATTCAGGTCCGTAGCTCCAGCCTAAAAGTGGAGAGGTGGTGTTTTAATGCGCCTGTTCTAAAACCAGATAGTCTTGTTTAACTTTATAGATATTGCTGGTTGTTGTTGGTGGTGGTGCGCTGTGGTTGTTGTTTACAGCAGATCCCTTACATATAATCTCATAAGAGGTAAAAGGGGTGGTACCTATGTTGATTTGCCCTTGTCCCTAGTCAATAAAAAGTGATGGGTGATACTCTGAACCCCTTGTAGGAGGCAGCAGCAAAAATCCATGCTGATTACAAAGCTGCCCCTGAAAGAGAAGAGCCTGACAAAGTCAGAAATAGATTGCACTGTCTCTGACATGTCTGTCTGTCAACAGAGTACGAGGATGAAGGTACTGATTCTCAGCAGGTTGACCCTTAACTGAACGGGGCATCCTGTCAACCTCTAGTGCCCCCAATAATTCTAAGCCCCGAGAATCTAGTTTGCTTTGGATCAAACCCAGATCTAATCTACAGACTTACTGGGTCATTGCCCATGATTGGAAAGTGGCTTGATGTCAACAGCCTTGTTTACTGTTTATTGCCCTCATGTGAATGGCTGGAATGTATCATGAATGACCTTCATTATACAATGCAAAACATTCTTCCACCAGGTCCTTGGCTTATTGACATCTGATGCCCTTTTTAAATGTGTTGTGGGAGGGGGGATTATTGGTTTGTAGTTGTTCTTATTTTTATTATGTATTTTGTGGTTTTTATATTGTCATTTCATGTTGTGAACTGCCCTGGGATTTATGGAAGAAGGCGGTGTACAAATAACAACAACAACAACAACAACAACAACAACAACAACAACAACAACAACAGAAATAAGGAAAGGACTGCAGCTTAGTGGTAGAGCATCTGCTTAGCATGAAGAAGGTCCTAAGTTTGATTCCTGGCATCTTCAGTTAGGACTAGGAGAGACGTCTTCCTGAAGCCCCAGAGAGCTGCTCTCAGTCAGTTTGCTAATCCTGATCTAGATCAGGCACCCCCAAACTTCTGCCCTCCAGATGTTTTGGACTACAATTCCCATCATCCCTGACCACTGGTCCTCTTAGCTAGGGATCATGGGAGTTGTAGGCCAAAACATCTGGAGGGCCGCAGTTTGGGGATGCCTGATCTAGATGGACCAGTCTTTGGTGGAGCCATAAGCAGCTGCCACCTCTAGTGACCTCCATCACTGCTTTTCCCAGGTGATTCCCAGCACTGAGGTCATTGCCTTTTCCGACAGATTTCTCACTTTCCAGGACTCCTTGCCTAGTTCACCCAACCTCCAACTGGGGAAAATGGCCCACTACAGCCACCTTAGTATAGCAGAAAAGGGAAGTGATATCACCATTTTCCAGTATCAAAAAGTGCAGATACGAGTTGTAAGGGGGAAGGCTCATAGGGAACAGCCCCCCCCCCCAATCAGGTCGAGTTCCTCTCAGAGCAGTAAGTCCAGTAGCGGATCAGATTACAGGAGTCAGGAAGCAGAGAGGGAGGGACAAGGCTCTAGCAGCGTCAAAGAGCCTCAACACCGAGTAGAGAGGGAGGCAGATGGGGAGGAAATGACGGGAAAGCAGTCAGAAGGACAGCCCTTCCCCCCGATGCCTGAATTGAGGCGAACGGCACCCCGTAGGACAAGGGGGAGGCGCTTTGGAGTTCCCAAGCTGCTATGTTGGGCGCGAAACAGAAAGAAGCCATTGCGAGGTTCTGACTCAGACTAAGCAGACATGTTTTCCAGAGACTGTAAATAGAATGCACATTGAAAAACACCTTAAGGACAAGCAGGTGTGGAGCATTGTTACTCAAGAGTAGCCGCAAGAACCTCAGACACGAGTGATCCCCCTGGCTGTTAATCCTGCTCCAAAATGGATTTTGGCAAATAATCCACTTTTTGTGGTTTACTTTTCAAGCCAGTGCTTCTTCAACATCATTCTCTAGGTATTGTGTGGGGCTTCCCTTTAACCCCCCTCCCCCACAGCAACAGTTCTCTGCCCAGCAGCAGTCCATGTTCCCAAGGAAATGCACACATCAGACCTTTTCACAAATCACAGCAGCTCTGGCAACAAAGCACTTTGCTCCTCCCCCCTTGCTATACCAAGCTCATATTCTCATGGTTTCTTAAGCCTCTTGAGAAGAATATCAGATCAGCGTTTTGAAGGTAAAAAATAGAGTCACTTTTCAACTGCGCTGCTAAAAATAGCCCAGCATTTGAGAGAGTGTTTTCCTTCCACCACAGTTGACTGCTTCGATAGCAAACAACACTGCCCTGAGCACCACAAACTAGCAGAGCAGAGCGGAGCCACAGCTGTGGCTAGGTTTTTCTCGGGGCTGGCTCACACATGCATGTTCATCATGTGTGGTTTGGGGGTGCTCCTGGAGGCGCAGGTGTCCTTGGTGCTAAGAGAGCCTTTTACCAACTCCGGTTGCTAAGGCGGCTAAGTCCATTCCTGGATGGAGACTGCTGACCACACTTCTCCATGCGCTGGTAGCCTCATGGGTTTGATTACTGCAATGCGCTCTTTGTGGGGCTACCCTTGAGGTTGGTCTGGAGGCTTGCAGCTGGTTGCATGTTGGGACAAACTATCCCAGCATTGCTTGTGGGATTTGCACGGGCTGCCAATTTGTTACTGGGAGAGAGAGAGCTTCTTTTGCAAGTTCCCAAGATATCAGAAGTCCACTCAACACTTTAATCACAGATACACCTGTTCTGCGGAAAGGCATTCCTGCCAAGACATTTTAATTCCAACAAATCCTGAGAGATCTACATTGGCTCCCAGTACGTTTCTGAGCACAATTCAAAGTGTTGGTGCTGACCTTTAAAGCCCTAAATGGCCTCGGTCCTGTAAACCTGAAGGAGCGTCTCCACCCCCACTGTTCTGCCCAGACACAGAGGTCCAGCGCCGAGGGCCTTCTGGCGGTTCCCTCACTGCAAGAAGCAAAGCTACAGGGAACCAGGCAGAGGGCCTTCTCAGCAGTGACACCCGCCCTGTGGAACACCCTCCCATCAGAGGTCAGAGAGATAAACAACTACCTGACATTTAGAAAATACCTAAAGGCAGCCCTGGTTAGGGAAGTTTTTAGTCTGTGATATTTTTATGTATTTTGATGTGTGTTGGAAGCCTCCCAGAGTGGCGGGGGAGACCCGGCCAGATGGGCGGGGTGTACATAAATTATTATTATTATTATTATTATTATTATTATTATTATTATTATTATTATTATTAGCTTTCCCAGCTGGGCGACATGTTCTCTGCCATGTGTGTCTATCCTATATTGTATTGTCTGCTGTTGTTCTGGTTTTTTTTTGCTGTCATTTGTGTTGTTTTTAACCCTTCTCTTGTACATTGCCTTGAGAAACTTGTGTAGAATGCAATTTATAAAAGAATCATGATAATCACCCAACTACAGTACTCTAACAGTTAGGAATGACTTGTCTATGTGAATGGAATACTGCAGGTCAAGCAACAGATAGAACTCTCACATAGCCTCCAACATAGTACTTCTCAATGGACTTGGTTCACACATTCCACCATCAGTCATCTAGTTCACAGTAACTTGGGCTGAGCCAAATGGCGCATGCGCATTCTGAAAACTTTGCTCCTGCAAAACGCACACCTCGCCTTTCATTGATAGTTTAGGAGGCCTGTGAAAGACTGGGGGGAGATGTTTGTGTACTTCAAGTGAGAGCACAAAACATGGCCGTCACTCTGATTTGGCTTCATGATGGCCAAATTGATTGGCCACAAGATGCTGGCTGTGTGATCCCTGATTGGTTGGGTCTTACTGTAGCCAAAGAGATGACTTACACTGTCAAAGCAGCTGAACAGCTAAGAAAGGCAGTGAACAGGAGTGGTACAAAAAGATGAGGTTTAGTCTGAATCCCGTCCATGTCTGCTCAGAATCAACTCTTGTTGATTTCAAGGAAATTTACTCCCACGAGACTGCAGTCTAAATCCTTGCCATTTATTACCATTTGCAGGAAGCCATCTAACAGCACATCATGCTACTGTTTCTCCCTGATGCATCATGTGTCAGGTGTTTGGAATCTGCTGGGTACTTGCAAAGTGGCTTTCCACCCACTGGCGGAGGAACGGGGGGCATGCAGGGGGAGTGCACCACCCCTGGCACCATCAGGGAGAAGGGTACCATTGCGGCCACCCCCAGACACGCACCATGTACCCCCACCGCGCTGGGCGCCTCGCCTCCTTGGTCAGCGCACCACACCTCCAGGATGCACGTCAAACCCCCGGGACGCACGCCACACCCCTGTGGGTAATGTGCCACGCCCCCGGGTGCATACCACGCCCCCAAGGTGCGCATCAGTGATGCCTCTGCGTGCTCTCTACCCCTGGTGCCAGAGCATGCAGCTTCGCCACTGTTTCTACCCACCCAAACATTCTGAGTTGCCAAAAGGATTGCAATCCAATGAGCCCACTGAAGCGTGTGGAGACATTGCTGTATATGCAGCCACAGCAGGAATTTCATTCCACCCCCTCCCCACCACGCAGCACTGCCTCTCCACCAGGCTGCCTCACAGATTGTTATTTAATGTGTACTTCCAGCCCTGGCCAACACTTTGTTTCCAAATCCATCTAGATCCCATTAAAGGCAAACTGTTGGGTTTGTAAAACACAAGTGATCAGAAGCAGTTCTGATGGCCACTGGCTTCAAGGGCTATTACTGAATGGGAACTAAAACTGATCACAGGAAAATGTCATAAGGTTCTATTCACCAAGAACTGGAGATAGTAGCTCACTATAGACATGTACTGAGTAACAGCAGGAAAAGCAGATCTGAAATACAGGTTTTCTATTGGAAACCTTGCAGTCAGGAAATGCTCTGTTGTTATGGAGCATCAGAAAAATGAATGTCAGTTCCAGTTTCTTTCTGCTTTTGGTCATAAAGTCAGGGTTTTTTTTTAAAATCCTCATGAAAACTTGTCAGTATTTTGGTATCAGCTTCTAATAGACACATTTTAGTATACAGTTTTGACTCAAACACATCTTTTTGTATACAATAGGCTGCATTTGTGGTACACATTTTCCGGATGAAGAAGTGCATCACAAAATAGGAAGTAGTGCAGATTCTGAAGGATTGATGTGTTTCTGTTCATGTACAGGTTCGAACAGTGCACAAAAGGTAGTTTCTCATTAAAATGCAAACAAAATCAAATACCCCCCATCCCTAAGTAAAGGGCCACAGCTTAGGGCGAACAATCTGTTCAAGTTCAGTCTTATTCTGGTTGAAATCGCTTCATGCCATGACCAAGAACAGAGAAACCCGGCACCTCAACACTACTTACAATAAATTGCCATGAAAAGGTCACTGATTTTACAACCCTGATGATGAGCAAATGATAGTTTAATCACCAGTATTCGTGGCACAAAGGGAGCAACTGTTGTTACAAGGAGTTAGGAATGTGTTCTTACCTAGGTACGAAACACCCTCTTCTGGTGTGATTGTTCCATATTTCACCATCATCTTCACAAAGTCTATCAAAGTCTTCATGATCGTTATGAGGGTTTCTTTTTCTTTGGCTTCTTTCTCTGTGTTGATAAGCAAAGCACATGTGTGAATATGTGCACAGGTTGTGGTAAGCAAGGGCATGATGGGCCCCCCTTCAACTTTCAACATGGAATCCTCTTGATATTTTAGTCATGCATGCCCACCTCCCCACTTTTCTCTCGGGGGCAATATGGTTTAAGGGAGGAGATCTTCCTCTGCCTTTAGTCTGTTGGCTTCCCTTTGCAGATGGCATTTTAATAAATGCACCTTCTGAAATAGGAATACCCTCTTCTACAAAGGAGGTCGTGGGTGGCACTGTGGGTTAAACCACAGAGCTTAGGGCTTGCCAATCAGAAGGTCAGCAGTTCGAATCCCTGCGACGGGGTGATCTCCCGTTGCTCGGTCCCAGCTCCTGCCAACCTAGCACGTCAAAGTGCAAGTAGATAAATAGGTACCGCTACAGCGGGAAGGTAAAAGGTGTTTCCGTGTGCTGCTCTGGTTCGCCAGAAGCGGCATTGTCATGCTGGCCACATGATCTGGAAGCTGTATGCCGGCTCCCCCTCGGCCAATAACGCGAGATGAGCGCCACATCCCCAGAGTCGGTCACAACTGGACCTAATGGTCAGGGGTCCCTTTACGTTTACAAAGGAGGTCTATCCCCCTTTACCTCTGGTCTCCCTTTGCTCTATCTTCCTCTCCAAGAGACAACAGTATTAAATATGTTACTGCAGCTCTGAATGTCTTTAAGGTTGTGGTCATATTCATGCTCACTTGTGAGTAAGTTCAATGTAAAAGAATGGGGCTGACACCTGAGTGTACACAAGTCCCAGGGATGCAGGTGGTGCTGTGGTCTAAACCACTGAGCCTCTTGGGCTTGCCGATCAGAAGGTTGGCGGTTCGAATCAGGGGTCCTTTACCTTACCTTACACAAGTCCCAATCAGTTCAATGGAACTTGCTCTCAAGTAAATGTAATCTCTGTAGGCTAACCAGCCTCATATATAACCAAGTTGCTCAAGTCTAATGAATGCATGAAGGGGTTAATGCCATATTAGTATTGTTTTATTATATACCAAATTTGTATACCACCCTTCATCTGTAGTTCACAGCATAAAAATACAAGATAAAAACACAAAATACATAATAATAGTGTTTGTGAACTCTGGTGCTGCTCCACACTCCAACCACATGGCTTCTTTCTGCTATCCATCCTTGTGTTCTGATACAAATAATTTAGGAACTTTCACCACTTTGGAACTATGGTAACCCGTGTTTCATGATTGTTGTATGCAAAAGCCCAAAAGGAATTTGACCTTTGAAGGGTTTGTAAGTAAACCATTTTCAACTTAGCAAACTGTCTTTTTCTATGCTAGGGGAAGTGGGGAACTTTGGAAGGAACTTGGAAGGTCAAATTTTAAAGGTCTAACAACTTATATTTCCATGCTTTACTCTGCTGCGTATTTTGTGATTTTAAATCTCTGCTGGGGTTCTCTCACCAAAGAGAACTTGCCCCAAATGTGGATATTGGCATCCAGGGAATTGTCTTTTTATGCCTATTTTTCTTTCTCTTCCAGCAACCTCTAAGGTGCGATTGCAGCATTGTAAGACTGCAACCTCCCACACATTTACAATGGAGTGAGCCATAGGGTTGCACTTTATAGATCAGAAGGACTAGAATCACAAAGGAGGTCTGGGAGCCAAACAGTAGCTTCTCATAAAACCTGTAACATAGCATGCACACTTTCCTCTTTTACCTTTCTTCTATCCTTCCTTCCTTCCTTCCTTCCTTCCTTCCTTCCTTCCTTCCTTCCTTCCTTCCTTCCTTCCTTCCTTCCTTCCTTCCCTCTTCCTTCCCTCCTTCCCTCCCTCTTTCTTTCTTTCTTTCTTTCTTTCTTTCTTTCTTTCTTTCTTTCTTTCTTTCTTTCTTTCTTTCTTTCTTTCTTTCTTTCTTTCATCTATCTAAACCCCACCAGTTTCTCTGAGGAGCTCTAGGCAGTGTACATTATTCTCCCCCTCCTTTAACCCCCATAACAACTCTGCCAGGTCTGTTAAGGCTGACAGACAGTGACAGGCCTAAGGAGACCCTCATGAATGAGTGGGATTTGAACCCTGCTCTCCCAGGTCCTATTCCAGCCTTCTAAGCTCTATACCACACAGGCCGTCTCTGACTTTCCATATCTCTGCTGCTCTCTGTGCAACAGACTGATCATCCATCCCTAAAAAAGATACACAAAAGGGATGGATGAATCTTTTGTTGGTCCATGTCAGTTTTTCACATAGTTCATAAGCCTGTTCCATCCATTTCTGTAGCTTACTTTAATCCTTTTAATTTACTTTTTAAAAGTGCATTTTTTTGTACATGTTTCCCCATAAAATAACATGTCGTATGCATTTCAGCATTTAAAATTATGACTTCTAATACATATTTTGCTCTCTCTCTCTCTCTCTCTCTCTCTCTCTCTCTCTCTCTCTCTCTCTCTCTCTCTCTCTCTCTGTGTGTGTCTTTTAGCCAATAACTGTTTTGCAAAATTTAAAGAAGTGCAAAAACTGAAGGGTAGCTCCTTTCCAGCCCAGTGATTACTCCAGGAAGTGCAAATCAGGCCGGCTTGATTAAAAATGCAGACTGAACAAAGTCCTATTACATATACATTTGCATTAGCAGCATGAAATTTCCCTACCCTGGCAGGGACAGCTATGCAGGAAGCCACCTGCGCGAAAGATGACCGAAGGGCAGATTAATACAGAGCTGAGTAGCCTGTCGTCAAGTGGCAAGAGGTGGGGAAAACCACTCAGCCTTGGCAGGGGACCTCGCTAGAAGAGCTTCAGAGCTGCCACAGCCACTTGTTTTAAAGAGAGAGAGAAAAGGCACCGCTTCCCATTTCTGCACACGCTTGCAATTCCAGGAGCCTCTTCCGCATCCCGGCTTGATGCGGGCTGACGGGACAAAAGCAAGAGAGCTGTGCAGATGGGATGGAGGAGCGGCGATGTACGAGTGACAATGACCTCCCTGCTGAATTGTGCAAAGGTTCATCAGGGCCAGGGAAAGTGCTGCTCTCCTAGGTGGGCCACTGATTGGCCCAGGGATAAAGAAGAGGTGGCTGGTTCTGTTGCATAATCTTAACGATGATATGCTGGAACATCAGCGGCTGCAGAGATTGTGAGGGCAGGGCTGCGAGGGCAAGCATCAATGTCACTTGTACACCGTCCCCTCAATGGGCACACATGGACTGTTTGCCAAGTTTGGAACAGCTGGATTAGCCTAGAAGTGATATTCAATGGTGCTAGAACACTAATATTCAAAAATTTGTACAGCTATTTCCCCTAATAAAAAGGCATTTTGGGGTGTTACCTTCATGAATACATGCATTTGAATGCAGATTTTATCCTGGCATATGCAATTTGGTAACATATTAGTTGACTGGAGAACTGCATTGCAAAATTCAGAGAAGTGTGAATTTCAAAGGGCGGGTGTGCTTTTATCCATGTATTCTTTTGGGTAGGTTCAGCTTTAAATGCAAATGGAATTGAAATTCTCCCCCATCTCTAGCCGGAGCAAGGCATTTTGCTGCCGGAAACGCAGCCCTAATGAAGGGTAAGGGTGCCATCACTTAAAAGGTCTTGCTGCACCATTCACACATCAGTTCCCACCTTCATCACTTCCCCTCTGCCCCATGTGCTGCCTGAATCAGGGGACTTGTTTCACCTCATTACATGGCTTTGCAAGCCTTGGAAATGTTATGGCCCTGATGGGTCTCTACCATCTTTTTTTTTAAATTAAAACACACACACACACACACACACACACATTCACATTCACATCAGCGTATAGGCAGTTGGTGTTCCAGAAAACCAAACGTCAGAAGATATTTCAGCCTGTATGAGACTCACCTGTGTTGAGACTCTTCAGTAGCTCATAAAAGTTAGGGAAATACTGGAGATCTTCAAAATTATCCTCAGGAGGCAGTTCGTTTCTTCTTTCCAAGATGTTGGAGGAAGTCCACGTGTTATCCAATGTGTCATCTTGATCAGTATTTTTCGTAGCCTCCATGTAAGACATTAACAACAGAAGTGTGTAAATATGGATGCCCAGTGGTGGCTGGTGCCCATTGGGACTGATAGGGTGCAAGGCAGGGAGGCCAACAGTAGAGGGAGCCAGAGCAAAGAACAGGCAAAGCCAACTCATTCTAATTTTGTCCCCATCCTTCCTTCCTTCTTGCTGCTGGACTGGTTGCAAGTAAGAAGGAAAGCCCACTTAGCTGTCAGTTTCCTTCTCCTTAGCAGGTTCCTAATACTCCTCTTAATTCCAAAGGCTGGGGACAAACTCCAGGGACCCACCCACACTTTCATACACAGCTTGTGAGTGATCAGAGGCACCTGGCTGGCCACTGTATTAAGCAGAAGGCTGGACTAAAAGGACAAAACTGGAAGGTTTTTAGATTCCAACAACAACAACAACATATTCATACCCCGCCCATCTGGCTGGGTTTCCCCAGCCACTCTGGGAGGCTTCCAACAAAATATTAAAATACAATGATCTGATAAACATTAAAAGCTTCCCTAAACAGGACTGCCTTCAGATGTCTTCTAAAAGTCTGGTAGATGTCTTTCTCTTTGACATCTGGTGGGAGGGCTTTCCACAGGGTGGGTGCCACTACCGAGAAGGCCCTCTGCCTGGTTCCTTGTAACTTGGCTTCTCGCAGTGAGGGAACCACCAGAAGGCCTTCGGCGCTGGACCTCAGTGTCTGGGCAGAACGATGGGGAAGGAGACGCTTCTTCAGGTATACTGGACCGAGGCCGTTTAGGGCTTTAAAGGTCAGCACGAACACTGTGTGATCTTTCAGGACCAGTGTTATATGGTCTTGGCGGCCGCTTCCAGTCTAACTGCAGCATTCTGGATTAGTTTTAGTTTCCAGGTCACTTTCAAAGGTAGCCCCACATAGAGCGCATTGCCATAGCTGCCAAGTCTCCCGTTTTCCCCGGGAAATCCCTGTTTTTCCAGCTGTTCCTAGCTGAAAAAACGGATTTTTTTTGTTTCTTCCCGGTTTATTCTGGCGCGGTGGCCATTTTGGAATTGGGCGGAGCATGCTCAGAAGCAACTTTTGATGCTGCTCTGCCCAGTTGCAAAATGGCTGCAGTGCGACTTCTGGCGCGGCGGCCATTTTGGAACTGGGCAAAGCAGCATTAAAAGTCACTTCTGAGCATGCTCCACCCAGTTCCAAAATGGCAGCAGCGCTACTTCTGGTCTGCTATTTCCGGCCCGGTCCCTTATTTCTCTGACAGCAACTTGGCAGGTATGCACATTGCAGTAATCCAAGCGAGAGATAACTAGAGCATGCACCACTCTGGCGAGACAGTCTGCAGGCAGGTAGGGTCTCAGCCTGTGTACCAGATGGAGCTGATAAACAGCTGCCCTGGCCACAGAATTGACCTGTGCCTCCATGGACAGCTGTGAGTCCAAAATGACTCCCAGGCTGCGCACCTGGTCCTTCAGGGGCACAGTTACCCCATTCAGGACCAGGGAGTGCTCCACACCTGCCCGCCTCCTGTCCCCCCAAACAGTACTTCTGTCTTGTCAGGATTCAACCTCAATCTGTTAGCCACCATCCATCCTCCAACCCCTCCACTCACACAGGACCTTCACCGCCTTGACTGGTTCTGATTTGAAAGAAATATAGAGCTGGGTATCATCTGCATACTGATGAACACTCAGCCCAAACCCCCTGATGATCTCTCCCAGCAGCTGCATGTAGATGTTGAAAAGCATGGGGGAGAGGACAGAACCCTGTGGCACCCCACAAGTGAGAGCCCAGGGGTCTGAACATTCATCCCCCCCCCACTTTCTGAACACGGCCCAGGAGAAAGGAGCGGAACCACTGTATAACAGTGCCCCCAGCTCCCAGCCCCTCTAGACGGTCTAGAAGGATGTTATGGTCGATGGTATCAAAAGCCGCTGAGAGATCCAGCAGAACTAGGAAACAGCTCTCACCTTTGTCCCTAGCCCACCGGAGATCATCAACCAGTGCGACCAAGGCAGTTTCAGTCCCATGATGAGGCCTGAATCCCGACTGGAAGGGATCCAAATTCTCAATATATTGCCAATGGCTGTCTTAATGTTAATAGCACCTCTTTAAGTTGCTCAGTCTAGAAGTCACATTTTCCCCAAAGCAAAGATCAGTGAGTGGGCCTATTTGTGCTTTCCAGGAAATGGGATGAAACTAGAATCATAGAATCATAGAGTTGGAAGAGACCACAAGGACCATCCAGTCCAACCCCCTGCCAAGCAGGGAACACCTTTCCTGACATATGGCCGTCAAGCCTCCGCTTAAAGACCTCCAAAGAAGGAGACTCCACCACACTCCTTGGCAGCAAATTCCACTGTCAAACAGCTCTTACTGTCAGGAAGTTCCCTGTTCCTCATAAGGCATCGTTTCCAGGCCTTTGACCATTTTGGTTGCCCTCCTCTGGACACGTTCCAGCTCATCAGTATCCTTATTGAACTGTGGGGCCCAGAACTGGACACAGTACTCCAGGTGAGGTCTGACCAGAGTGGAATACAGTGGTACTATTACTTCCCTTGATCTAGATTGTATACTCCGATTGATGCAACCCAGAATTGCATTGGCTTTTTTTAACTGCCTACATCACACTGTTGACTCATGTCAAGTTTGTGGTCTACCAAGACTCCTAGATCCTTTTCACATGTACTGCTCTCAAGCCAGGTGTCAGCCATCCTGTATTTGTGCCTTTCATTTTATTTTATTTTTGCCCAAGTGCAGTACTTTACATTTCTCCTTGTTAAAATTCATCTTGTTTGCTTTGGCCCAGTTGTCTAATCTGTTAAGGTCATTCTGAAGTGTGATCCTGTCCTCTGGGGTATTAGCCACCCCTCCCAATTTGGTGTTATCTGCAAACTTGCTCAGGATGCCCTCAAGCCCATCATCCAAGTCATTTATAAAGTTGTTGAATAAGACTGGGCCCAAGACAGAACCCTGTGCCCCCCCCACTAGTCACTACTCTCCAGGATGAGGAGGAGCCATTGATGAGTACCCTTTGGGTTTGGTCAGCCAGCCAGTTACAAATCCACTGAATGGTAGCATTGTCTAGCCCGCATTTTGCCAGCTTCTTTACTAGAATATCTGGTAAAATAACACATAGGGATTACCATGTTTTCCTCCTGTTTTTCATTGGGATTACTCTCTTCTCTGGTTGGAATGTCACCAAGATCTTCAGATGCCTTTTCGCGATCGTTTGCTTCATTAGCAATGAGCTGCTGCAATACTTCAGCCACTTCATCCTCCAGTGTGTAGGCCTGGCTTTCTGTGATCTGGGAAAGAAAAGGAGAGTAGAGCTGAATTATCAATCTCCCTTCAGGTCTGCAAATTGTTTCACACAGGGACTTCTGAAGAATGAATTAGGGACATCCATTTCAAATTGAATTTGCAGCCTTCCCTTGGAAATCAATAGTGTCTAGCTTGATGCAGCTGATGGTTTAATTGCGCGCAGTTTGAAGCAGTGCCATTGGCTTAAGACGATGCGGAACATCTGCCACAAGTATTCGTAAGGACAGTCAGAGCTTCAGGAGGTGAAAAAAACCAGCCTGCCGCCTCTCTGAATAAAGTCCTTTTGCATCTTATTTCAACAATGATAAGCAAAGCAAATCAATTTAGACTTCAACTCAGCTGGTTTAAATAGCCTGGTTTTATTGAAGTCAATAGTGCTATGCCTTATATCCAGTAATATTTGCCCTGCAGATTATTCTTTTTTTATAAATATTGCAAGTCACTCTGTAATCTGCAGCCTTGGTTAGGGGTTGGACCTTTACAGGGACTGTTTCTCACATTATTGTGTCCCCCCCCTTCCTTCTGGGCTTATTTGCCCATTATAAAACCTTTCAAGAACTTGGCATCTTGCATTGCATGGCTAAGCTTCAAATAGCCGGTTTAACTGCAGGGTGAGATTGATGCAAATTGAAACCAGTGCTCAAAGCCCAAGCTCTGCTACAAAAGAACATCCATTTGTTTCAGGATCAAACTATTCATTCAAAATAGCAACTAAGACTAAAATAAGAAAGGGGAAAAACCAGGCATAATAACATAAATGAACTGGTGCCCAGAAACTTACGAGTCCCAGATTTAGAAGCTTGGAAACGATCTTGTCAAAGACTCCTCTGTCATTTTCCTCATATATCCTCATGGCAATCTTCTGAACGATGTCTTCAGCTGTTAATGGAGTACCATCAAGTTGGTGGAGTCCATCTGGATCATCTGAAAGTATCACAGGTTGACCAAGTGATGCTCTACTCTACTATGTTTGATGAGTTTATCTTTTGCATGGGTAAAAACATTAGGTGAAACTGGACTAAGTTCTTCTAGATACTTTCCTATATGAGAAAATGACTGATGGTGAGAGAAACACTGCAGTGTCGATGGCCTGTTCTGACCTCCATCATTTGTCAACTTTGCAAATACAGGGGTCTGCTAGATGCTAGTGTCTGGCACAGTCAAATTATTGGTGTGGGTGCAGAAAATCTCACGCCGCCATCTATCAACATGGCTTTGTGCTTTCTGGTTGATGAAGTTCATCCATCAACTGAAAAAAGTCTTAAGAAATAAGGGCTTTTTAGCTGTCAAAACAAACACCCACATAAGTCTAAGGGGACATGGCAGAAAAGTATATAAGCATGAATGATGTCAAGAGATTCATTGTCTCTCAAATAATTAGAACTGTAGGGTTACTCAATTAATTCTATTTGCAGTCAACCGGGAAGGGGAATAAATTGGATTCAGTTCACATTTAAATTCACATTTACCAAATTTGCACTTTCCAAAACTATGCGAACTGAGCAGTTGCCTGCTCTATGGATGTGAAGGGAATAGTATACATAAACTGGAATTCCATAGACAACCGTGTGCCCAAGAGGAGCCTGCGATAAAATGTTGCCATGCAGAGCACTTCTCTTCAGGATGTTTCACTCCTTCCTCCCTTCCTCCTAGTCTTACGTTCCTCTCTGTCCCAACAAGAAGCAAGCATCCCAGGGCTACTGAATATGCTCCATTGTGCTGTTTTCAGCATCCTTCCTCTTGGGTGTTTCTTCTATGGGGTTTTCTGGGTGCATCTACAAAGCTTAGAGTTCCCCCGAACCTGCTGCTACTTTCTACTCTTGTGCATGGGTGTTATTTGAATAGCTACACAAGCATCCAGAGAACTGAGATTGCTTTTATAATATATGATATTTTGTGTTGTCCATATTGCCTTAATATATTGGCAAAACATAATGGCAAATTCACAGTATGCAACAAGACAAGGAGAGTGTTTATGGAATAATGATGCACTGGAAGAAGCCCATTTCGTGCCATCTATACCCGGTAGTTCCACTGGCATATGAAGATTGCTTTGCATTTGGAAGCGATCCCTGATGACAGGCTGGGATGTTATTCCTGCGCCAAACTGTGCTTGCAGACTTGCCTGGCTTCTGGGGTGCAAATTTGCAACAGCCAAGACCAAGGCTTCTTAAAGTTTGCTTGGACTGAACCTCCCCAATTTTACTTCAAGTGATGATCTGACACCCCGCCCCCCCCATGATACCAAAGGATAGAAGGCCAAACCAGAAATGGATGGACTGTTTTGATCACATCAATATGATTCAAGAGTTTTCTCACAAGCTGTTTCTGTGTGATATACTTTGCTGTTTTACATTGTTTATGTCATTATGAAATGTGATCCTCTCCCACGTGACTCTACTGCAAATGACTCTCTGTCTACGCAGTAGTACTGTAAGGTCAGGTGTCCCTGGGCATTTTCATGGGCTGAATACCCCAATTTATTTATTTGCTTTGTGAAAATATGTTTTTCCTGCTGTATCATAAAATATCAGGGTGGTGCACAGTGTTAAAACATAAATCTTTCTTTCTTTCTTTCTTTTTTTCCACACATACACACACATACACAGATAATCATTCAGGTGACTGGCTAATCAAAAATAAAAATTAATCAGCTGCAAAGTCCTGTCAGCATAAAAAAGTCTTCAAGCGGCACCTGAAATTTGAAAGTGAGGATGTCTGCTGCATCTCTGCAGTGAACAGTGTTCCACTGCAGAGTGGAACACTAAGGGGTCAATACATAATATGGCAAAATTTGCTGGCTTATGATGCTGAGGTTCTCTAGCTCTGCCAGGCTCTGCCAGCATTAAGTCCCCAACTCCAGTTTATAATAATAATAATAATAATAATAATAATAATAATAATAATGATAATAAATTATTTGTACCCCGCCCATCTGGCTGAGTCTCCCCAGCCACTCTGGGCGGTTCTCAATCGAATATTAGTTTAGTGAAAGATACACAGGCAAAGCTGGCCAAGGCCTGTTTAAGTCCCCCAAAGGAAGCAGGCTTAGAGGGGGGAGACTTAGGCTGGATCCTAAGCCTCTTCAGCTTGGTCATGTGATCCAGCAACCCAGTGTGAGATGCTATTTTAAAGGCTTGTTTCCCTTCTGCCAGGCTTAGGCAGAGCAGAAGCCCTGCTGCTGAGCCGGGTTTGGATCTGGCATAACTTCACACTGGCTTCATTTACACTGGCTTGCCTTGCATCACCTTCTTGAGCATTGGATTGCTCTCTAAATGCTCAACTTTCAGTCAGAGGACTGTGTGCAAATAGTATCGAAAATGGTATTGCATATGACTGCCCCAACAGCATCACAAGCACAAAGAAGCATGAATGAAATAGACGTCTGGAGAGGCCCTATATGCAATATACACTCAATACACAAGCTTGGTGTATGAAGACTAATGAATTACCTTGATATTTATAGTCCGGGCTGCTTTTAGTGGAGTCATAATCATCAACCAGCCTCCGGCTCTTGGTGGAATCTGTATCCTCGAGGGCAAGCTGTTGGTCATACAAGGAGCTCCTGATTGATTCCCTTTCCTTCTCCTTCCTCTCTTTTTCTGCTGCCAATTTGAGCAGGTTCAGGTCATCAGCAAATGAGTAATTTCTGAATTCCGGCTTGTTGTCTGGAAGACGTACAGCACAGGTGCCCAATAAACCATCTCATACCTCTAAACAATCAGCAGTATGAGTGTGTAATGAATAAGGGGAAGAAGCACAAAGATTTACCTGTAGAGGCTGGCTTTTTCACTTTATCCATCTCTGCCTCGGCAATCTGTTTTGGGGAGAAAGATAGTTTATGAGTATATAAACACACCGTCTCTGTTGTACTGGAATGAATCATGTGTAGTTCTTTTCCTCCAATCTATTTCTTTTAACCTATTGGAACATGCAAAGCTGCCTGACGCTGAGTCCATTTAGCTTAGCACTGCCTGGCAGTGGCTCTCCAAGGTCTCAGGCTGGGGATATTCCCAGCCTTACCTGGAGATGCCAGGGATCAAACCTGAGACCTTCTGCATGCAAGGCAGATGTTTTCCCATTGAGCCACAGCCCTTCCACTTCCCACCACAGCGTCTTTTGTTCTTTTTCCAGGAGGTGATGGAAGCATTTCCCTAAAGAAAAGATTCTGGACTAGACCCTTTAATGCCAATTTGTGCTCTTTTCATGGAGAATTTCCTTCCTGTCTTTCTTTTGTGGGAAGCTGCTCTTTTTTTGAAAATTGACTTGGAGTGGGGGGTGGCATTCAAAGCTGCAACACTCTGCACACTTTCCTGGGAGTAAATCTTATGGAGTACAGTAGGACGTCCTTCTGAATAAACATATGTCAAATGGCATATTTTTATTGACTGCTGCCATAGTTTGTAGTGATGTTTCGACACCAAAGATTTTTTGTGTGTGTGTTTCTCTGATTTGGCACCTCTCTAATTTGCCCATTTTAAAATGTTTATTTAAAAAATGTGCTTGGGGATTTGTTTGTTCGTTGCTAATTTTAATGATGAATATTGAGTGATTAAAACAGTATACAACAGCTGATGGGAAAGCCTTTTGGAAGGCAGCCTTGAGAATTGCGGCTTTTGCCACACTCACTTTCACTCTATATGCCTACTATGATATGCAGCCCTTGGAGGCTTGGTTGTGGGTCACTGCAGCCCTCAGTCTGCCCCCCAAAGGGCTAGCCACCACTTGCATACATCAAAGGTCACAAGGATTATTACTGCATAACGTTTAAGTTATCAAAAGTACAGTGGCTGGAAGGTTATAAGAAGGCACAAAGAACTTAGGAGGGTACTTTCCTTCTCCCCCGCCCCCAAATGTGGCTCTTTCATCTCTTCCAAAAATCCTGCATACTTTCATTCTTAAAATGCCCTTGCTGTTCGGTTCAAAGGGTGGTCAGTATACCATGGACCAGGTTTTGCCCTCTGGGAGGGGTTTGTAGGACTAAACACAGCCTGTCTGTTTTTAAAGCCTCTGGGTGTAATATACCGATATGGTTGAAAATGAACTATGACTTTTATAAGATACAGACGGTCATATCTCGGACATCAAACAGAATCTGTTCTGGGAGTCCATTCGACTTCCAAAATGTTTGGAAACCGAAACACGGCTTCTGATTGTGTGCAGGAAGCTCCTGCAGCCAATTGAAAGCCGTGGAAGCCCCATCAGCTATTCGGCTTCCAAAAATAGTTTGCAAACCAGAACACTCACTTCTGGGTTTGCAGCGTTCGGGAGCCAAAACGTTCGAGAACTAAGCTGTTCGAAAACCAAGGTACAACTGTGCTTTGAATGCAAGCTGGAACAAAGAGAGTGAGAGACAGGGAGCCATTGTGGGGTAGTGGCCAGAGTGGTTGGACTGAGGGCTGGGAGACTGGAGATCTAGTCCCCTCTCAGCTATAAAGCTCACTGGGTGACCTTGGGTCAGTCACTGTCTCTTAGCCTAACAGCAGGGTTGTTGTGAGGATAAAATTGGGAGGGGGGGGACCATGTATGCCACCTTGAGCTCCTTGGAGGGAAGGTGGGATATAAATGAAATAAACTGTGTGTGTAATAAATAAAAGAAACCCATCAGGCTTTAAGATCTATTGATTCCATCTGGGCAGGAAACTCTAGTCCTTGGAGACAGGCTACACTTGATCAGCCTGGTGGGAGATTAGGCACCTCATGCCATAGCTGCCAAGTTTTCCCTTTTCTCGCGAGGAAGCCTATTCAGCATAAGGGAAAATCCCTGTAAAAAAGGGATAACTTGGCAGCTATGCCTCATGCTCAGAAATACTTTTATTTATAACCTCATTTATGTGTCTTTAAAGAAGGAACAGGACACTCAATTCACATGGCTGAAAGAGGCTATGAAGGCTAGAAGGTAACAGTTCTTGCAAGAATCCCCCCACCTCCCTTATATACCGTTAAGACATTGCATATCCAGAGGTTACTAGCATCTGAAATCAATGCAGAGTGAAGCCAAGATATAAATTATTGCGTTCACAGTGCTCTGAAGCCTTTTATGTTGCTTAGAACTAGATGACCCCTGGGGTGCTTTCCAACTCTGAAATTCTATGAATCTATGAATCTAAGTAAGCCATGTTGATCACAGTGGGACTTACCTCTGAGTAAATATGGCCTGTACGAGACAAATGCTCAGGGTAAGTGAAAAAGAATGGAGCACTATTGGATTTCCCTGCTATATGCTTCTACTGAATAATTTGTAAGTTACCATGACAGAAGACACTGGCTGGGCTAGAAGTGAGCTCTGGAAACATGTTCTTGTTTGACTAGTTAAATGATTTTCTTCTTGAACTCTAGCTAGCCTGCAAAACATTCAAGAATCCTAGGACACCTTCAGAAGATTAGCACAGTTATTATGCCATGAGCTTTTAGCACACCAAGAGTCTACTTCATCAGATTCATTCCTTCAATGAATTAGCCTGCCATCCTAACCCCACTTAGCTGGGAGTAAGCCCCATTTGATTCAGTAAAACTTACTTCTGAGTAGACGTGGTTAGGATTGCACCGTTACATTTCTTACCTGCTGAAAGCTCACAGCACAAATAAGACTGCCATGATTTGCTTGGGTGTAAGAGCCATTGAACTCTGTGGGCTTACAACTAAGTATATTTGTACAAGTTAGTTGGGATAATTATTAATCTTTATGACAACATGAGACTTCATCCCTCCCTAGTCTTATTATTTTATTTTATTTTATTTTACATTCCCTTGTTTTATCATTTGGGTGTTCACCATCCTGGGCTCCTTTGGGTCGAAGGGCAGGATATAAATTTAATAAATAAATAAACACTGGTTTTACCTACCTGTTCTTCTAGTGGTCTCTCTACACTTAATTCTCTGTTGTGTAAAGCTTTATCTAGAAAAGAGACACAAATATACATATAATTGTGGCATGCAGCTTCCCCCCCCACTCTAACAATAAACAAGTTATAGTATTAAACAACCTACCCTTAATACCCTGCATGTATTTAAACATCAATTCCTGAGATATAAATATTGAAGATGCTGAAGCTAAATCTGTAATCCTATGCATACTTTTCAGAAGGTAAGCCCCACTGAACTTCTGAGAAAATATGCGTAGGATTGCATTGTACGTCACAGAAAGGAAGGAGGGTACAGTTTGCCTGGTTCCTGCCTTTGTTTAGGAAATTAGCCTTGAATATCTCCTTCACACTGGACTGTTCCTACATTTTCTCAAGCAGAAAACCAACACACACACACACACACACACACACACACACACACACACAAAGAAAAATGCACATAAGAGCTGGACTAAAATAGCAGTAATCTAATCGGATTGGAATAATCAAGAGATTAAAAGATTTTATGACATTCAGAGCAATCCCCACAAAGAGAGACTTTCGAAACTGCTGCACTACAGATCAGGCTGTCTCAGAATACACTCCAGAATGAAGAAAATCTAGCATATAAAAGAGAATAAACTAAGGTTACCAGATGTCCCCGTTTCCCGGGGACAGTTCCCGGTTTTACAAATCAGTCCCCTGACAAAATCCATTTATTTAGTAGGAAGTTGAAAAGTGTCCCCGGATTCACTGAAAAAAATCTGGTAACCTTAGAATAAACATTCATTTCCTTCCAATTATCTGGGGTGGGTGTGGGTGGGTGGAAGAGAAATATGCCATTTTGCTTTTTACCTTGGCACACTTATCCACCTTGTACAGCTATGACTCTTGGCAGTGATTTCAAAACAGAATGGCATGTAATATGTCAATAGTTACTAGAGGAAACTTGGTTAAATAAAATAAAATAACTTGGTTAAATAAAATAAAATAACGCGTCCCCATTCTCACAGCTATGAGGGAATGAATGATCAGAAGAGATGACCCACCTACCCAACACTGGGAAGTTTCAAAATAGGGGCTATGCCTTTTAAAGTAGGTGCTGTACCTTTTACCTTCTTAAGTACCTACCTCCTCTAGTACCCTCGGGCTTGGGGAATCCATGTGCCTGGCCTACAATCAGTGCCAGCACCGGTATCAGTAAAGACAGCTTGAGAAGCATCCTCCCGTGTGTTAGGTCTTCTTTGCTGCTCTGACCGTGGCTTTGGAGAAAGGTTTGCGGCAAAACCAGAGAGGAGAGGATCCCCTGGCTGCTTCAGTAAGATAAAAAAATGCTTCCCTTCCTCCTTTCCAGCAGGCTTTGTGTGCCAATGCCTCCCTTGGCGGACCTAGATTGAACCCAACTGGCAGCGGTACCTTCGCCCGCCGCAATGGGAGCTGTCCAGCACTCTTGGTGCTGAAATCACAGGAGCCGCAGCTGCAGCTCACTGCTCCGGGATAAGGCTCGAGCCCTTATTGCTCAGCCGCCTCTTCTTCTTCCCTTGCCCTGATCGATAGGCGAGCGAGGTCCTTTCCCCGCTGAAATCTCCGGACAGGGGTGGGAGGAAAAAGAAGGGGAGGAGATCAGGGAGGAGAATGGGAGGGAGGGAGGGGGGCTGCGGATGTGGGAGCATGCGTGTACCACCTGGACCTATACGCAGCTCTCTAGCCCAGCCCAGCCTGTTGGATAAAGCTGCTCTTTCCGAGCCAGCAGCAAGCCTTGAAATCCACAGGCAGGGGATTCCTGCCTCCGGAATTGCATGCATACAAAATCTCCACCCACAGAACGCCCCTGTGCCCATTCTAAGCAGAGGAAAGGTCAAGCGCGTTGACGGTGATCTATATCTCTATTCTGCAAGCGGCATCTGTTTAAGTGATGTGCAAGGCATATGATTCACATTTATGACGTGCAGCAGCTTTGCTTCGCAATCATCAAGGCTGGAGAGTGAGAACAGCATTATTTCATCTGTTAGGTGGGTTTTTAAAAAAAAGGGGGGGGGACGGCTGTTAAGGCAGAATCAGGGAACCTCAGCCAATCTCATAGCTGCCAAGTTATCCCTTTTTAAAAGGGATTTTCCCTTATGCTGAATAGGCTTCCTCGCGAGAAAAGGGAAAACTTGGCAGCTATGCAATCTGTTGAGCTTTCTGGAGAAAGAATCCGTCTGCAGACAGCATAGAAAAGCAAGTTGTTGCAATGAATGGGTTTTCCCTTGGCAAAATTCAGAAGCAAACGAGCATAATAGCGAAATCACCCCCCCCCCCCACATTCTGCTCACACCCTTCTGCACAGAGCATTTTCATATTTCTTGTAGCTGCAGGGCATGATAAATCAGTTTAGCCACAGTTCACCTTTTATCTTCTATCTTGTGAAGATCATAAATGTGCGTGCATACACAGACATACACACATTTGAGAGGTAAAACTAGATCTTTTTAGGCTTCTTTATGAGTTTTCAAAGATCAGGATCAGAGGTGTATATTAAACAGTATCCAGGGAGTCTTGTGGCACATTCAAGGTCAACAAATTTATTGTGGCACAAGCATTTGTGGACTGCAGTTCACTTCATCTGGCACATGAAGTGTTACACTACAGGTAGACAGGCACATTTTTGGGGTGTGTGTGTGGAATGACAAACAGTGGGATTACAGGGAAAAGAAACACATATAAATGCAGACAGTATTAATTGGTTGCCGCTTTGCTTCTGGGCCCAATTCAAGGTGCTCACATTAGTGCTTAATGCCCTTCTTGAATGTTAATAGTGGCAGAGGGGTTCTTATTGGTTATTCCCCTGCCCTCAGAAGCTTGGGGCCTTCTCTGTGGCAGCTCCAAGTTGTGAAACTCTCTCCCCACAGAGCTGCATCTGGCATCTTCATTATACAGCTTTTAGTAAATACCAAACCCACCTCTTGTAAAGAATCAACTTATTCTGTAGCTGTAAGTTGTTTTAAACTGCTTTTAACATTGTGTTTTAATTGTTGAAACCTGTCCTGAGACCTTAGGTTGAAGGGTGGGTAATAAATAAATAATAATAATGATATATTTTACGTGGTGAATATTGTAACATAAATCATGGGGCCGTCTTGGTATTAATCAGCCTGAAACCTTATCTACAAACAGGTTTACCACTCCCATCAGCCCATCACCCATTCCCACCCACCCCCACCACCCCCTGTATATATATAAGGGTCTGACACTTCCGTTTCCAGTGTATCTGAAGAAGTGTGCATGCACACGAAAGCTCATACCAAAATAAAAACTTAGTTGGTCTTTAAGGTGCTACTGAAGGAATTTTTTTATTTTGCTACAAACATATTGTGTGTGTGTGTGTGTTCATGCGTGTGCGCACAAATGCTTTCACTCTTATTTAGTTTTGAAGAAAAAGTTAAGACACTTTGCACATAGAAGCTGTCTTTGAACATATGCCTGGGTTTACTCAGAAGGATACTTCGTACATGCTCAAATAGTGAACTTGTTACAGCTTCATATTCATCACTGAAGCTAGTGATGGTGTATTCTGGCCTTCTTACTATTACAGATTACAAAGCAAGAATAGTACGTTGTGGAATCTGGGTTCTGTTTTAAGCCCTAGAAAATCCGCACAATTATGCTGATAACTGAAAGATCCCAAAGCTTCCTTGGCATGGCCCCCTTTAGTAAGGTATCACTAGAAATCAGTCTAAACCAAAGATACTGTATAATATTGAGACAGAAAACCAGGCAGATCAATTTCCAGGCCCCATGTGGCATGGTTTTCCTTCCCATCATTGTGCTTCTAGGCTAATGATCATGTAGCTTTAAATTAGGTTCCCAAATTTGCTAACACAATCAAAAAGAAATTTCTCTCCCACAGCTGCCTTTCCTTCTTCCGCTGTAATTACTCTATGCTCTTTTGACAACTCGTTATTCCTAGCCCAATGCTGAGCAATAAACCTTCCAAATTCAGTCAATTATGAGCAGCCGAAGGCAAATTAATGAATTGCCAAGGATCTGCTTGTGCTGCTGCTATGATTCTTGGGCATTTAGAATAACAAAATCAGGAAAATGAGATGCGTAACATTGAAATAGGGGGCATGTAATAAGCCTGAGGGTCAATGTGGAATGCTGCCTTTCGACCAAAAATACATTTTAAAAGTGTTATATAGAGCATTTGGGATGGCACTGAACTGGACAGTGAAATTTAGGTTCCTCAGAACTGCAGCTCTCATTTAAGAAAGCACACACACACACACACAATACAAGTTTCCAGCACTGGCGGCTGTGGAGATACATTTGGGGGAGGTTATTGCAATCCATTTTCTGATTGTGATAGGTGCAGATTTGTTGGCATACACTGAGCTCCTCTGTTTGCAAAGGCTTCTGTATTCATCTCAACGGAGTAAACAGTGACATCCATCCAAAGGAATGTGCACACAAAGAGACCCCCCCTCCATTAGGAAAGGAACTCTTAGGAAGCCTATGAATGACAGGCTGAGAATGGATAGTTGTCACACAGAGATGAAGGTAGTTTGAAAGGGAGATGGTTATTAATGATGGTCTACACTCAGCCTATGTTTCCCTCTAATAAACAGGGGCTGCATGGTTCTGTGGCCTTTTCCAAGACCTGCAATATCTGCTTGACCAGCGATGATACTGTGACCAAAAAAAATTGGAAACATCCCTCAGACCATTTTCAACTCTCTTTAAAAAGCAACTACTATTGTA
This sequence comes from Zootoca vivipara, assembly GCF_965207765.1. Classification (NCBI taxonomy): domain Eukaryota; kingdom Metazoa; phylum Chordata; class Lepidosauria; order Squamata; family Lacertidae; genus Zootoca; species Zootoca vivipara. The sequence goes on from NC_142596.1 coordinate 11,554,719, forward strand.
TGTCTCTAGGCTAAATCCACAAGAAAACCCTGTCCAGACAGATTTTTTTTTGTAAGCTGCAATGATGTCATGTGTTCTTGCTTGATCCTCAGTAACCATAGCTGCCAAGTTTTCCCTTTTCTCGTGAGGAAGCCTATTCAGCATAAGGGGAAATCCCTGTAAAAAAGGGATAACTTGGCAGCTATGTCAGTAACTGTTTGACCTGCCTGTAGGTATTATGAGACACAGCTCTTTGACTCAAGAGGAAAGCTATGGTTGTAGAAATCTTTGACTTTTGCATGGCAACTTTGCCTCTGGCCCAATCTATTTTTGCCTTTGGTGATACCCACCTATGAGATGTTCCTCCCACCCTGGAAGTTGCTCATGGGGAGATGTGTCCTTCAAGCTGAAAAAATAGTTCCACTGCCCTCAGAAGCTTGGTGGTGGTAGTGGTGGCCTGGGAGAGGGCACACTTTGTGGCAGCTCCTAAGTTGTGGAACTCCCAAGAGGTGTGTCTGACACCTTCATTATAGTGTTTCCATCATATGCTGAAGAGACCTTGATAATGTGACACTGGAGATGCATATATTTAGGAATCACCCTATTCTTGTGGCTGCAATTTGTTTTAAACTGTTTTTATTGTTGTATTTGAAGCTGTTGCCCTAGGAACATATGGTGAACAGCAGATATTAAATTGAAATAGTAATATTTATTATTATTTGAAAAAAGGGACATCAAACAATTTATGTACACTTAAATTCCACAAAACAGTTAGCATACCTGTTCATTATAGATAGAATCCATTTTACTACTTTGCCCTTTCAACTCCTGATCTATCCATTATGTTCATGGATGAGGTTGTTTTCATTTATCGTACCGTACTTTTCGTGGTTCTGAAACCTTGCGTATTTGCTAGATAGCTCTCAGTAGTCACTGTGCTGGGAAGTGCTGTGGGAATGCAAAAGATCACCTTTCACATCATTTTCTCTTACCCAAGAATTGCTTAAAGGGGAAGAGCAAGCAGAGGACCTGCAAGGATGACAGGGAAAGTACCGTAATATCGCACTGACCTCGCAGCCAGCTTTTGAGTGCTGGAAGATGCAGCTGAAACAGCAGCCAAGCAAAGCAGCTGAATCACAATAATGGGAAATTGTAGCAGAGCTTCAAGATTTTGTGGCAGCCTCTGATTTCCCAGAGGGGCCAATTTAAAGCAAAGCTCAGTGCAGAAGGCCAAGCCATTTCTCTGCCACACCACACACGCTTGCCACTTGAGGTGTACTCACAGCTGAAAGCATCATACACACACCGTTCTGCCTTGGAACAGAATGAGATTTTCCATGAGCTCCTCTTCTCTCCTGTCCCAAAACAATCGGATGTCTTAACATGCCTATTTTACATTAGCGCTTAAGGTCTTAACCTACATATTTTAATTGTTTTATATCTGTATTATTTACCGTGCTCTAGCTTAATTTTAACCTATGTATATTTACATGTTCTCTATCACTGTATATGTCCGTATTTCTGGTCTGTGAGCGTAATAAATTGATTCATTCAGTGGCGAGAAGACTGCATTCCAGTGGAAGACCAGCCTCCTGCAATGCAGGAATCGCATCTGAAGCATCCATGCAAGATGGCTTGCCTGCCTTCTTTGTTAAAACTATACCAGGGGATAGGACTTCATGCCAGCTTAAGCCTTCCCCGTCAAGAATGCAGCAGGGAGGTAGGATGGGGACAAAATCAGAATTAGTTGGCTCTGCCTATCATCGGCTGTGGCCCCTCCCCACTTTCTACCCTACCAGTCTCAATGGGTGCCAGCCACCCTTGGACACTTTCTAGCAGGAAATGATGGGCCAGTTGCTGGTTGCCCACGTGGGCTGATTTTAGTCCAGGAGTAGTAAGTTGCTGACCAATCTTTTGTTAGATTCTGCTTGAGGAACAACCTCACTCACTGTATCCAGAATCCGGGCTTATACTGAGTGAAATCACTGATCGTGGAAGAAAGTTCCTACTTCTTCATTCAGTGCATAGTTATACTATGGAACTCATTCCCACAACAGTCGTTGATGGCCACCCATTTGACTGGCTTTTAAAGAGTATTAGACCAATTAATGCAGTGTTTCCCAACCTTGTGCCTCCAGCTGTTTTTGGACTACAACTCCCATCATCCCTAGCTAGCAAGACCAGTGGTCAGGAATGATGGGAATTGTAGTCCGAAAAGAGCTGGAGGCACAAGGTTGGGAAACACTGAATTAATGGAACTGAGATGACAGCTGTGTTCTGCCTCCCCAGTTGGGAGGCAGCAATGTTTCTGAATACAAGTTGCTAGAAGCCACAGGAGGGGAGAATGTTCTTGCGCTTGAATACTGCTTGCTGGTTTCTCAGAGACATTTGGTTGGCTACTGTGTGCATACTCTTAAAGTCTTATATTAAAAGTTGTGTTGTGGTGCCACCTTCTGGCTCCTTGGGATCTTATTCATGAGGATTGTCAGCAATATTAACATGATGCGCTGCTGTAATCTCAGTTCCAAATGCTACCAAAATCACAAGACAACAATTCATGTATCTCTGAGGCAAAGGGCTGTTTTCGGTCACAGTGCAAATTCTAGGTGACCTCTTCCTGTGGTTGGGCGATTTAAATGTTCTCCTAGCCGTTTAACAGACTGGGAAACATGGAGTGGGGACAGGAAAGCTGTGGTCCTCCAAATGTTTTCGGACTCCAGCTCCCATAATCTCTGATCACTGGCTATGCTGTTTGGGGCTGATGGGAGTTTGAGTCAACATCTGGAGACATGGATTCTTTATGCTTGATATAAAGGCTCCCCTGGACAATGATTCCATGCCACCCAAATGTACTCGTACAGGTTTACATACTTTATTGCTTGATCTTCCGATACGGTATTTTGGTCCAAGTCTGGTTTAAAGATCCATAAGAGGAGAGAGGCACCTGCCAGGAACTGGCAGTTGAGTATGCACCGGGGGAAGGGGGGCTGGAGTCTAACCGGGGCTGGGGCAATGATTTGTGGGGAACTGTACCAGCCAGGAGGTGGGAATCAGGAGAGGACTCTCCAGCTCTGGAGCACAGAATGGGATGGAAGAAGAGGAGGAAGAGTCAGGCAAGTGAAGGGCTGGGTGCTTCCCCATCTCTCCTGCATCACTGTCTCCCAGAACTATGACGGGATTGAAGAGGGAAAATAAAAGGAAGCTTTCACACAGGCATAGTCTCCCCTGTTGCTGCAACTGCTCTATAGAGCACAAATTGGGGAATAGCTGCCTGGACGTTAGACTAGGGTACATGGATATTCAGACAATAGAGTTAACTATCTGCTGTGTGCATTCCTTTGGTTGGGGATTGACCGTGACAGCACCTATAAGTTGGTCATCTTCAGTTAGCATCTGGACCGTAGACTGGGGAGGGACATGGGTCATATGAGGTGCTTCCAGACTTTTGCTGTTTTCAGATGGGATTAAATCAAGTGCTGGGATAACTCAGTAGTTTCAGTGTATCTGAAGAAGTGTGCATGCACACGAAAGCTCATACCTATGACAAACTTAGTTGGTCTCTAAGGTGCTACTGGAAGGATTTTTTTTTTTATTTTGACTGCGTCAGACCAACACGGCTACCTACCTGTAATCAGTCAGTAGAGTGTGAGATTCTTAAACTGAAGGTCATGGGTTTGAGCCCCACATTGGCCCAAAGTTTCCTGCATTTCAGGGGGTTGGGCTAGATGACTCGGGGTCCCATCCAACTTAAAATGTGATGACTTTGTGGTGCAGTTACAGCTGATGGGGAGGCTCTTCTCCAAAAGATCTTATTGCAATAAGGAAAGTGACCAGAAAATGCACTGAAAAGTATAGATAACACTTGCTTTGACACAAGGTTATCCAATCACCTGCTTAACAAACAGTAGAGGTCTTCTAACATCTCCACAAACTTTGTGCAAACAGATATGGATGAATGTTCAATAAACAATTTGTCTAGCAGCCCAGCCCAGCATATGTTCACTCAAAAACAACAAACCCCACAGAAAGCAACAGGGCTTTCCATCCCTGGTGCTAAGTCTGGTTTGTTTCGAACAATTTCCACAAAGACAGCAATAAAAACAATAGGAATTATAGTGTGGTGGCACTACCCTTTAGAACTCCTTCTAATTACTTACATACCAGACGTCTGTATTAGATGACACTGATCCTATACAGGGTTTAGTTCTTGATGATTTTATTGCCTTTTAATGGGCTGGGTCTGTTTTTATATACCGTATGGCTAGAATCATAGAATTGTAGAGTTGGAAAGGACCCCAAGGGTCATTTAGTCCAACCCCCTGCAATGCAGGAATCTCAGCTAAAGCATCTATGACAGATGGCCATTCAACCTCTGCTTAAAAACCTTCAAGGAAGGAGAGCCCACAACCTCCCGAGGGAGACGGTCGAACAGCTCTTAGTGTCTGGAAGTATTTCCTAATGTTTAGTAACTTCTTTCTCGTAACTTGAAGCCATTGGTTCGAGTCCTACCCTACAGACATGGGTGTAGTCAAAGTTGTTGAGCTTTTTTAGGAGATCACACCCCCTCCCCGCCAAAAGCTGTTGAGGGGCAGGCATCTGCTGTGGGGTGTGTGTATAGAGTACTTTCAATGCTCCCCTGCCCCCCACCCCTTGGCTATGCCCATGCCTCCTTGAGATATTTGAAGATGGCTATCCTATCTCCTCTCAGTCTCCTCTTTCCCAGGCTGAACACACCCAACCCCTTCAACCAATTTCTCATAAGGCTTGGTTTCCAGACTCTTGGTCATCTTGCTTGACCACCCTCAGGAGCAGGAGAAAAACAAGCTTGTTCCCTCTTCCGTGGGGCAGCCCTTGAGATATTTGAAGATGGCTCTCCTATCTTATCATTTGTGTAGTTGTCTATATCCTAGTGCTTATGTATTTCAGGCTGTTCTTTCCTCCTCTTCAATGCCCAGTTTTTGTAAGCCGCTCTGAGTTTCTTTTCCGGGATGCGGAAAAACCTAATAAACAACTACAACAACAACAACAACAACAACAACAAATAAAAAATAAAAATAGCACTTATGTATTTTAGGCAGTTCTATCCTTCTCAATGCCCGGTTTTTGTAAGCTGCTCTGAGTGCTGTTTTTGGGATGGGGAAAAAACCTAATAAATAAATAAATAAAATAAAATAAAATAATAATAGCACTTTTGTGTTTTAGGCTGTTCTAACCTCCTCCCCAGAGTTGGTCACGACTGGACCTAATAGTCAGGGGTCCCTTTACCTTTTATCCTCCTCCTTAATGCCCGTTTTTGTAAGCCGCTCTGATTTCCGTTTTTGGGATGGGGGAAAAACCAAATAAATAAATAAATAAAATAAAATAAAAATAGCACTTATGTGTTTTAGGCTGTTCTATCCTCCTCCTTAATGCCCGGGTTTTGTAAGCCGCTCTGAGTTCCGTTTTTGGGATGGAGGAGAAACCGAATAAATAATAATGATGATGATAATGTAAGAATTAAAATGAAAATAATAACAATAGCTTCTCCTCGCAGCGCCTGGCTCTCCTTCTAGATCCCAGCCCGGCCTCCTCCTCCTCCTCCCTGCCCGGCGCCTTCCTCCTGGAGAGGAAGCCCTCCTGAGGGCGGCGAGCGGCCTTCTCCGCCGACAGAGGCGGCCCGGAAGTGAGCGCTGAGGCGGCAGAGGCAGAGGCGGCTGACAGGCCGCTCTCCCTTCTCCCTCCGCCGGGGCGTCAGGCTTGGGGCCTCCTCTTCCGGGATGCGGCAGCGGCGCCGGGCAGCCGTGGCGTCGGCCCGGGCATGAGCGACGTGGTGGAGCGGACGCTGAGCGCCTTGCCCGGCTTGTTGGGGCAGCACGAGCCGGGGGCTGGGCTGGGCGGCGGCGGGGGACCCGGCCGGAGCTCGGCCACCTCTCGCCTCGGCGGCCTCATCCGGAGCATCACCGCGCTCGCCTCCAAACATGTACGTGGGGCGGGCGGAGGGGTTTGGTGCCATGGGGCCGGGTCTGCCTCTTTGGAAACCGGCGGGGCTTTGCTTCCGAGTGGGCGAGGCCTTTGCTCGGCTCCCACCCGCAGCCGGGCCCTGGTCCCTTGTCAGCGCATAGGAGATCTGGGAAATGGGTAGGGTGCGGCGAGAGTGCCCCTGGGCATTCACAGAGTGCCTCACGGTGCTCCTTGCCTCTGGGGACGCGGCCGAGGGCGAGATTCCTTCAGCAGCGTCCTCGAAGTTTGTATGGTACTGTATATGAAACAGCTTGGTTCTGGCAGCGTTTGTGTGGCAATATGTGGCTTTTCCATTTTTGTTAATTAATTAATTAATTATTGATTTTATATACCGCTCTATACCCGGAGGTCTCAGGGCGGTTCACAGAAAAGATCACAGCATATATAATCAGAATAAAAACAACAAACCAATAACAGCCCCCCTCCCCAGAAAAGAGCCACATTTTAAAAGGGTATACAGGATGTCAAACTTTTTTCCCCCATTGTTTACGTATCAGCCAATATTGTGGAAGTTTATGGAGTAATTTGCCAATCTTGGGGATTTTTTTTTAAAAAATAAGATGCTGGCAACTTTTGAGGCGGGGAACTGTTCAATTAGGTTTTGTGTTATGTGGATTAGAAAAAGAGTTTAGTGCAGTGAAACAAGCACATCTTACCCACTGTTATCAATAGAGGGGCGGTATTTTTTGTTTTGTTTTAGGAAGTGCTTCTTTCTGCTCCTAACTGGCACAAAATATAGAATTTGAGACCAAGAAAACAAACAGACAACAAAAACAAAAATGAAGGGGGAGGGGAGGCACCCAGGGGGTGTGCAGGTGGAGAATCTGATTTTAGGTTAGGAGGAATCTGAAAAAGGAATCCCTAATTTAGCAGGGCAGCAAGGGCAAGTTGTCGGGTTGATCAGATGTGGGGCACTTAAGTTCCTGGAAGGGTTGCAGGTTTGGGGCCTAAGAAGGAAGAATATGACCCCTGTTAGATAGCTCCCAGAAAAGCAAGTTTCTTAAAAAGCCTAACAAGGTTGGAATGAACATTACAAATTTGCACGTGTGACCAGGATGCTGTGTTTCAGCATTTCATACCATCAAAACTGGTAATATTAAAAAGTTTGGTTCCTCAAAGTTTAGCCGTGATTCAGGCAAAGTTAGGCATTATTTCATGCACCTTGATTTCAGCGGGAGATTTAAGCAGTGCTTTTTTCGGGGGGGGGCATTTGATGAATCTAAGTTTGGCCTCATTGAGGGGCAGTATTTCAATATGAGTAGGAAAATGAGAGTGTGACCCCTAAACATTTTTGTAGGAAAAAAGCACTGGATCTAGGCATGTCTTTAACTTCCCATTGACAGCAGAAAATTGTTAAGGGCATTATGGTAGCATGCATCAATAGATATGCAATAAGAGTATTATGATTTTTAAAAAAATGAAATATTGTGTTGCATTGTGAACAACTTTTTGACATCTAGATGGTGTGCTTAAAAAACAGACCCAATTGAATGCGGAAGTCTAATGTAATTGTATAGACTATTGATGTTTAGATGTCAAGAAAATTGGAATATTTTTTGACTGACATATGTGACCAAGTGCCTTTTGTATTATAGTTTTATGTCTAGTAAAGTAATAAGTATTTACAAAATGCTTTAAAAAATTTCTTTACTAGGAGGAAGAAAAACTAATCCAACAGGAATTAAATAATTTAAAAGCAACAGTTTCTGCACCCACTACTACACTGGTAAGTTGTAAAAGAGAAATGCCAATTCTGCTTGTTCTAGTGTTTGAACGATTTTTGCTACTGGCATATATGCTCCATGAGATACTCCACTAGAGCATCTCTTGATGTTGCTGGACTGCACCTGCCATCATCTGATGCTACGACAATAGACTCTGGTGGTTTGGGGCTGGCAGGGAGTTGAAATCCAGCAACATCTGGAGGGCCAATGGTTCCCCATGCCTGTTGTTGCTGCCATCCGTCTTTCTTGAGAGACAATGGAGTGCGCCTCTGGGGGTGAAGTCCTGGGCTCTCACCTTGGCCTCGCTGACGGAAAGCAGAGCAATATGTTTGGCTCCAGCTTGGTGGCAGGAGTTGCCGGAAGGCTCCATCCACCCATTTTAGGGACTACACTCCGAATTTGTGTAGGACTTACTCCTTAGCCTTTACTTCTCCCGCAAGTAAAGAGGCAGCAGAGGTTTAGGATCAGAGTTTAGGACCAGAGGTTTAAGTTGAGATCTAGTTAGACCTACCCTGAACTATTTATCATAGTGGTGTAGTGGGACCTCCCTTGAATCCTATAGCTCTCCAGTTGGTGAATCTTCAGAATAGGATTGCACTCACTGTAATGTTAAAGAAAAGCTTGAAAATGAGGGAGGGGGGAAGCTTAATGGAATCACAGCCTTAACCAGAGCAGGATTGAATAGTGAAAGTGCTCCCATAATTTTGAAAACATGATACAAGAAGTGGTCTTTGCCATCTGTGGGTAATAGCTCCCATGCCCCATTCAGATTGTAGCAAAAATTTGCTTTTTTTGGGGGGTGCTGTATACAGCTTGCTAATTGTTTGCTAGAATTCATTAGCGTTGTTAATGTTGGTGCTGTACATCTCTTTGTAGAACTAGCACTTGAGAAGGCCACTTATTTCAGTTTGTGATTTGCTTCTTGCGTTTCAGAGGTTGATGAAGGAATGCATGGTGAGGCTGATCTATTGTGAGATGCTGGGCTATGAGGCCTCTTTCGGATACATCCATGCCATCAAGTTGGCACAGCAAGGAAACCTTTTTGAGAAAAGAGTCGGTACGTATTCCAAAGCATCACGTGACAGTATGCTGCTCAACAAAACTCATGTATAGCTCTGGTTGTCTTAGGACTGTGGCAGTTTCACTGGAAAGCAAGAACCGAGCAGGTTGGTCCATAATAAGTCCTTTACTATCCATGATTTAATTATGGATGATGGAGCCCAGCTTGGTAGATCTTAAGGACTAGGCCAGGCATAGGCAACCTTGGCTCTCCAGATGTTTTGGAACTACAACTCCCATGATCCCTAGCTAACAGGGCCCAGTGGTCAGGGATCATAGGAGTTGGTAGTTCCAAAACATCTGGAGAGCCAAGGTTGCCTATGCCTGGACTAGGCAGTACCTCCAGGTTCAGTGAGGGCTTCTTAAGCAGAGGGTGGAGCACCACCACCTATTTATGGGTAGTTTCTTCCTGCAGAGAAATATGAACCACTCCTTGGCCTATCAATCTTGTCCAGGTAGCTGGAGAAGCAGGCACCTCCCCCACATCCCCACGGGCCAAATTTTAAGTAGTCAGTTTTATGATAGTATAAAATGCTGAAACAGCTTGCAAATCTGCAAATTTCCTTTGCTCTAATGCAGTGTTTCCCAAACTTAAGTCTCCAGCTATTTTTGGACTACAATTCCCATTATTCCTGACCACTGGTCCTGCTAGCTAGGGATGATAGGAGTTGTAGTCCAACAACAGCTGGAGACCCAAGTTTGGAAAACACTGCTCTAATGGACTAGGTTTTGCTTTTCACTGTTACTCTCCAATAGCTACCCTTGTGGCATACTGTTGTGAAATTGCAGATAGCCAAGTGACTAATAACTAATATTTATCTTGGCCTTGGCCCTGTATTCCTGAAGGAGCATCTCCACCCCCCATCATTCAGCCCAGACACTGAGGTCTAGCTCTGAGGGCCGCCTGGCAATTCCCTCACTGTGAGAGGTGAAGTTACAGGGAAACCAGGCAGAGGGCCTTCTTGGCAGTGGCACCTGCCCTGTGGAACGCCCTCCCATGAGATGTCAAGCCGATAAATAACTATGCAACATTTAGAAGACATCTGAAGGCAGCCTTGTATCAGGAATTTTAAAATGTTTGATGCTTTATTATATTTTTATATGTGTTGGAAGCCACCCGGTGTGGCTGGGGTATAAATAATAATAATAATCATAATTATAGTTGTTGTTGTTGTCATCAATATTGAATAGTACAATAATAAAACGTTTTTTAAAAATAATTTTTGCCTCTTTGTTTCTCAGACCACTTGTTATTTACGTTTTCCTTGGAAACAAGCATTTTGTGTTTTGGGAAAACCATAAGCTGCTTTGAGCTTGCAAGTCAAAGCATGACAGAAATGGAATACAAATAAGTTGGAACACCTGATATAGGTTAATCTTTCTTTCCTTTTAGGTTATCTGGCAGTTTCTCTATTTCTTCATGAAAACCACGAACTGCTGCTTCTGCTTGTGAATACAGTTGTGAAGGTAACAGTTTTGTGGGAGGTTTGGAGGTAAACATCACACTGACCTCAGGCCTGAGTTGCTCTCCTTTTTTTAAAAAAAAAAGACAAACTTTAATTCAAAATCCTCATATGATGTATTTATTAATAAACTCTTTTCTTCACTCGGAAGATTTTCATTTCATCTGAAAATCAATAAAATGTGGTAAAAAAAAGACACATTTCCCAGCTAGGATCTTAACAAGAACACAAGGGCAATGTGAAAGGTTGTTTCTGCTTGTTCTTAGGCTTTTTCAGTTTCCCCATTCTGGAAGGCCTTAAGAACATTGGTGAAATTCCTTGCTGAGAGTCCCAACGGCTCTCCATAGCGGCATTCTGCATAGTAAGAGAGGCTGTCATTGGAGAATAAAATAGGTTACCTCCACCCCATTCTTCATTCTTCTCTGTATGAACATGTGTGTGTGTGTGTCTGTCTTCTGATTGCTCTTTTGTGATTGTTAAACAAAAACCAAAATGTTTTCTGCCTCCTTTCCTCATCATCTTCAGGTAGATTTGTTGGGGCTGTGGGACTTTTCTTTTTAGTACAATGCAGCTGTTGAGACAGCAGCTTAAAGTGGAAGACACAGAATCTTTGTGTTGGTTCCTGCAACCCCTCCCCATTCAAAAAAATTGTTCTAAGACCAGTGACAATCAAACCAGTGCTGTGGGACTTTTTGTGTGTGCAAAAAAAAAATCCAAAAAGAGAAAGGTTTAGTAATTATTCATTTAAGACATTTATTAATGCTCCACCCTTCAGCCAAAATGACTCTGGGAGTGGCTTACAAAAATCAGTACTGAGACAGTCCTTGCTCTAGCTCGTAATCTAAACAGACACGGCATCCAAGGAAAAAGGAATTGGGCAGGAGGAGGGAAAAGCAAGCTAATCAAGTTACAGTTTTCACAAAGTAGTTACATAGTTTTGTCAGTGGGGTTTCTGGCTGTCTGGAAGCGCAGCAGCTTTTCGCTGACGTTAGTGGTGGTTTTGTCTTGATAAAGAGTGGTCTCTTGTTGGAAGCACTCTTCTCCGTCGTCCCCCAAGTTCAGGAGGAGGACAGGTGGCAATGTCCAGGCCAAGAGGACAGGGCAGTTCTTGCCATCAAGCAGCAGACTTGATGGTTGAGTCCTCTCAGGAGGAGACTCAACGGTGTTGTCCCCTGTTGTCAGTGGTGGTTTCCCTTTCTAGCCACATTCATCTTCCACTTGAAATTGCAGTTCCAGGGAACAATCCTATTCCTGATCCACTTGCTGAGAGGCTATGGGATATATAGCAATGCCCCCTGCCCCAATGCCATTGCCACATGAGATATGCCGACACGATGTCAGACAGGTCTGCTGAATCAGGCCTGTGTAGTGCAGCATCCTGTTCTCACCTTGGCCTATGGGATGTGCAGGTGTAATGGCACAACAGCCAAGATGGGACAGAGGCCTGGACCAGGGATGTGAGTTGGTTGGAGGAGGAGCAGACTTTCCAAATCCTGTATCCCTTCAGGTCCTGGACATGCCCTCCAAATAGCAGCAAAAAGAGATGGTCACATGGGTTACTAAAGAGGAATGTGAGTCAAAAAAGGCTAATCGCCCCACACAGGAGCCATAATATTGGTTGATGGTTGGTTCACCGTCCTATACCCAAGCAGAAGGGCCTCTCCCCACCTTTTGTAGTGTGAAGCTGTCGCTTGGATTCAAGCCTGGCAAATTTGAGGCCTAACAGAGTGTTGCTTATGGAAGTAAAAATTGTAAACAGGTTCTGTTTGTTTTGAAAGTACATTATGAGAGATCTTTTAACTTGAGGGGGTAATTAACAGCTTTGTTTTCATGTGTCTGACAGGATTTGCAGAGTACTAACCTCCTGGAAGTGTGTATGGCTCTGACTGTGGCAAGCCAAATCTTTCCGAGGGAAATGATTCCAGCTGTCCTTCCACTAATAGAAGATAAGCTTCAGCATTCAAAGTATGTCTTTGCTTACAAAATTCTAGGAAACCTGAGTTCAATTCCAGAACTGTGATATAAGCATGGATCTTAAGATATATCTGGATGAAACAACAGTATAGTTGGCTGCCAATAAGGTGCACTGATTTGTTTCTTCTAGGGAAATTATCAGAAGAAAAGCAGTCCAAGCTTTGTACAAGTTCTACCTTATTGCTCCCAACCAAGTCCAGCACATCCACGACAAGTTCCGGAAGGCACTTTGCGACAGGGATGTGGGAGTTATGGCTGCTTCGTTGCACATCTATCTCCAAATGGTGAAGGTGGGGATCTTAAACAGCAACAGCACAGGACAACCATGTGCTGCATCCAAAAACACCTAGCAGCACACTTGTTCCACTGGGAATTTTTTTTTGCACCAGTGGAATTTATTTGCACAAGAGAGTGTATACACAGCTACTGCAAATTTTATTGTGCAAGTGCTGTGCAACAAGTTTCCGCTAGCACAGGGTGTGTGTGGGGAGCTTTTAATTCCATTTGGCTCAGGATCAGCCTCGTGGGCCAAATTTTACAGATGGACAGGACAGCCTACCTGCCAATTACATGATGTCACACGATTGACACATGGATGACCCCGCCTGCCTCTTAAAATCCCTCACACAGGATTTCCAAGTGCCCGGCAGCCAGCTGGGAACATGGAGCAGCTTCAAATCCTTGTTGCTGTTTGCAAAGTGCTTTCTGACAGTCCCCTTTGCTCCTGTTTCAGCCTCTACAGGCTCAATGGCCTTAAGCCCTTTGCAAAATTGCTCTTTGAAACACCTGTCCCCCTACTTTGAACGTTGATGTTTAAAGGAAAAGAGGTGCAGCAGCTTCAAAAAGTGCTTTTTGCAAAGGGCTTTCAGGCAGCTCCCCCACTGCTCCTGTTTGAGCCTCTTGCGGCTGGAACAGCAGCATTGTGGCTGTTTTAAAGAAGTTTACAAAAAGTACTATTTGAAGTTGCTCTGCATTTATTCAAGTCGGGCGGGGGGGGGGATCCTTGGTCCTCTTGCCCACCTGCCTGCTTAAAGGAGAAGCTTTGAGCTGTTTCAAAGGGCTTTAACTCTCACCATTCAGCTCATGAATGGGGATTAAATCCTGTTCCCTGTTGGGGACAGTGTAGAGCCAATGCAGTATTAAACCCTGTCCTCCCACCAGCCTGATGGGCAAGTGGATGTGGTTTTGGGGAAATGGCATTACTGGCCAAATAGGACATCTTGATGGGCCAAGACTGATCTCCTGGCCAGAGGTTTACCACCCCTGCACTAGTGCAAATGTTGACTCGGGTTCCACTTGTGGACATCATTGCAACTCCCCAGTGCACTAGTGCACAAGATAATTTGCTAGCAGACACAGAACGCTGGACACTGCATAATGTGACTTGGGCTTATGCCTTCAGTGAAGTGACAAAAAGAGTAGAAATCTTAACTGTACATCAGTAAAGCAGCATTTCTCTCTGCTCAGGCCAGTCTTTGTGTATTTCTGACATATAAGTGACATATATGACATTTCTGACATGACATAGGAAAAGCTGCCTTATAGATATAATGTATAGCATACTGTATACATATACATACATACATGCATGCATGCATACATATACATATAACTGACATATATGACATTTCTGACATAGGAAAAGCTGCCTTATACTGAGTCAGACCATTGGCCCATCTCATTCAGTATTGCTAGCACTGACTTGCAGCAGCTTTCTAGCGTTTTGGCCAGGGTCTCTCCCAACCCTAGCAGGAGATGCCGGAGTTTGAACCTGGGACCTTTTGATGGGCACAATGAGTTTCTTTTGCACATTTTTGTGCTTCTCGGCTGTATATGATTTTTATTTTGAAAATTGGTGGAGAAAACATTTACACAAAAAGGTGAGGAGAGACAAATGAGCCAGTGAAACATTAATATGTGTTTTGTCTCTTTGTCTAGGAAAACTCCGCTGGATACAAAGACTTGACAGGCAGCTTTGTCGCTATTCTAAAGCAGGTGGTGGGAGGAAAACTCCCTGTAGACTTCAATTATCACAGCGTGCCAGCACCTTGGTTACAAATCCAGCTTCTCAGAATATTGGGGCTGCTTGGAAAGGATGATCCAAGGTAGACTTTCTGTTCTTGGCTTGAGCTTCTCAACAGTTCACGTTGAGCTCTCTCACTTTGTTACCATACTCCCATGAAACAAAAAATAAAACAAGTTTTGCAAGGGGCAGGTTTGCCACCTGTTGCTCAACAGTTGACGCGGCTCATTCTTTGCATTGGTCCAGTAATTATATGAAAGTGCCCCCTTAAAACCATCATAAGGGGTTGTTGGACTACATGAAAAGTTACTTAGGACTGAGATCATGAGACTCATTTTGTTTTTTAAAAAAACATCGTTCCTTTTCTCTTTGTAACAGGACCAGCGAATTAATGTATGATGTTCTGGATGAATCTTTAAGGAGAGCGGAGATAAACCATAACATTACATATGGTAGGTTGCAGCACATTTTCTAAACAAAGGATATAGGGCAGATTTCAGGGCCTGAACTTAACCTTTGGAGGAAGCGAGTCTGGGGAACTAAGCAGATAGTGGTGACAAGAGATGAAATGCTAGGCTTGGCATCAAAAGACATGAGAATACCTGAGCCGTCCAGGAGAGATCATTCCATAAGCAGACTTTCTGGGTGATTATCACCGGCTGAGCATTAGCAGGCAGGGGAAGTCAGAGAAGAGCCTCAGAAGGTCTTAACACATGTATTAATGTGGTCCTTTAAAGGTGGCCATACATAGATCGGAAGGTAAGGGTGTTTCAGAATGTAAGAAATGCATTCCTTCAAATGCATCCAGTAGAAATGGAACATGGAATGCTAGAAATATAAAAATCCACATGCTCAGGAGTGCTTTCAACAAAGGCCACAACACCAAAGTTCTGATGTCTCTATAAACTAATAGGACTTGTTTAATATTCACGTGCCTATTTGTTTTTACAGAAACTATCATTTTCTTTTTCTTTTTCATTCATCTTCCTCCAGCAATCTTGTTTGAATGTGTCCAGACAATTTACACAATTTACCCTAAATCTGATCTACTTGAGAAGGCCGCCAAATGCATTGGAAAATTTGTCCTGTCGCCTAAAATTAATTTGAAATATTTGGGTAAGTTCTCCGATTGTCACAACCCTGTGTTTGATGCCGAATGCCCGTGTTTTCAGCTTGCATTCTTTGCAGTAACTTTTCTTTCTAGGATTAAAGGCCCTAACATATGTTGTCCAGCAGGATCCTGCCCTAGCACTGCAGCACCAAATGACAATAATTGAGTGCTTGGATCATCCTGATCCCATTATTAAAAGAGAGGTAAGTTGAATTTTAACAAGCACAACCTTTAGCAATAAATTTCAAATTGGTATTCTCTTAATATTGCTCCCCCATTGTGAGGATTTGTGATAATTACTGTAAGAATGACAGCTTCCCATGTTTGTGCGGGATATAGTGTGCACATTAGATGGTTTTGAAAGAAGTTATCATTCCTCTTTAACCTCTGACATAAAGATATTGAGAGAAATGAAAAATGTTACTTTTAGACTGATCTAGTGGCGGCATAGCAAAATACCCACCTGGAACTAATGACTACTTTTGTATCTGGGAGTGTACTGGTCTGTTCTTTCCATTAGGAGTAGCCAATCCATGAATGCAAAATAAAAATGAAATGAAATAGTTAGTATAGATTGGGTTTCTAGCTGAAAAGGAGAAACCCTCGTGAACCAGAGTGCATGCAAATTTCTGGGTGAGGTTGTCGCCTGCAGTCCAGTATTCAATGTGTGTTGTGTGGACACAAGCACCTGCAGTTGCAAATTTGTATATGCAACTTAGGAGTATGCAAACGGCTCAGCAGCCTGATTTCTGAAGTTCCCTTGCTGATGAGTATGCATTTTTCAATATGCTTACTTCCCTGTGTTTCCTCAACCACAGCTCTAACGGGAACCATTTCTGTTCATGCAGGAAACGTTCATTCTTATGCATTTCCTTTATGGTTCATGTTAGCCCATTCTTAAAGCTCTGTAACTGTTAAGATTCACGGTACTTGTTTATTTAGAGCATGGCTTTGGTCATACTCACAACCCTGCAGCATGTTGCTTATTATGCTGCTGTTCTGTTTGGGGACAGCTAAACATTGGCATGGTTGAAACAAAATAGAAAAATTCCTTCCAGTAGCACCTTAGAGACCAACTAAGTTTGTTATTTGCATGAGCACACTTCTTCATATTCACACGAAAGCTCATACCAACTTAGTTTGTCTCTAAGGTGCTACTACGGCAGACCAACCTGTAACTAGAACTATGATTGGCATGGTTAACGTTTTTATTTCTTCAGACATTGGAACTACTGTATAGAATCACCAACGGGCAGAATGTCACTGTCATAGTACAGAAGATGCTTGACTACCTAACTCAAAGTAAGGAGGAGTATACCATCATCAACATAGTTGGCAAAATAGCAGAATTAGCTGAAAAATATCCTTTTACTTGGTTTGAATGCCTCTGGAATGGGTACGTCATGAGTGCATTGCTTCTCCTCCCAGTTATTAAATGTGCATTTGTAAGCTTTAAGAAAACACTGCAGAGAATTGCTGTATGGTTGTGGAAGTGCATTCTGTTGTGTTCTTTTAAAAAAACGTCTAGTTCTTCTGGCACGTTTTGTAAAGTTGGTAGCAGTGTGTGGGTGTGTGCTTGTGCAAACGTACAGAAATTATTTTCTCTTGCTAAAGAAAATTGTTATGGATGGAGGAAGTTGGTCAGATCTAACTATGAGACAGATTGTGGATTATGAACTTGGTGTTCATTGCTCCAGTTGTATGTTATATAACAGCGCTGGGGAACCTTATTGGCTCTGTGGGCCAGATCCATATCAGATCCTAAATCCTTAGTATCAGAAGCCCATGTGAGTAGCTGCTATGAACCTTTTAATTACTGCATCTTGAGAATTATTTGATATCTCCTGACTGTTTCCATTTCTGTGGCTGAAACTCCGTGGTAGTAATAATAAATATGACACACAAACACCAGCTGCAATTCCCAGAGTGGTTCAACAATCGATCCCTCTTCCCAGGGAACTGAGAAGGGAATAGAGGTTTCCTGGCAACTCTCAGCACCCTTAACAAGTTATGGTTTAAAGCAGTGATGGCCAAACTTGGCCGCCCAGCTGTTTTGGGACTACAGTTCCCACCATCCCTGACCACTGGTCCTGTTAGCTAGGGATGATGGGAGTTGTAGTCCCCAAACAGCTGGAGGGCCAAGTTTAATCCAGGACCATCACTGGATTAAAGTAATATGATACTTCTTTAAATGTGTAGTGTATATGGAGGCCGGTGACCAATGGTAGATGCAGCCTACTGGGTTTATCTATGCACGGTCTCCCCAATCTCTTTCTTTGGCATGTTCTGTTAGGGCAGGCAGGTTGTGGGGATCATGCACGAATAAGCCTTGTGCTGGTAGATGATTCTTAACACCTGGGAGGAGAGAAGGATGAGGCTGCATCAGGTCCTAAACTAGCTCCAACTAGTGTAAGGACTAAAAGGTCCATATCAACTGCAGAATGTGCTTGAATGCATTTGGAAGGGACACCCAGGGTCATTTAGTCCAGCCCCCTGCAACGCAGGAGCCCTGTCGACAGCCGCCCCTGGGTGGGCTTGAACCACCGGCTGGATGCCCTGACCCATTTCTCTGTTTTGGAAAGGATTTCAGTAATCATTTCCCTTCTTAGTTAGAAAATGCCTTGCGTGTTGGAATGGATCACTCCAAGCTGAAAGATAAGAGTTTGTGTGTTGATACTACAGTTCAGTTTTCCTTAATGTTTCCTGGCACATATGCTCCTGACAATGAATGGTTCATCCAGACGATGAATGCAGTATTTTCCGTAGGAGGAGATAAAATGCACCCTGACATCCCAAACAGCTTCTTGCAGCTCCTTGCTGAAGGTGAGCATAATATACAAAATTCAGTAGCGAAAGTAGGGATTAGTGTCATTTGTCTTTTATGGGGAAACAAACACACACACACACACACACACACATTGGGAAAGAGAAATATATCGTGATGTCCTTTCCAGGTTTTGAAGATACAAAGGAAGATAGCCAGCTGCGACTTCATGCTGTCCAGTCCTATCTTGCGCTGCTAGAGGATGAGAATGCGGTTTATCCACAGAAATTCCTTCAAGTCATGAGTTGGGTAAGGAAGGACACAGATTAGAAAAGAAATACGGGAATTCTAGGTACAGCAGAGGCAACTGAAATTTGAGTTGAGACATGGTTGTCTATGTGTAAATGGTCATTTGTTTCACACAGAGTTTTTCTTAGAGTGATAGGATGCTGTTCTTCTATTTAGCTGTTGGCAGGGAGCATCATTGGACCAAGGTTAAGCACTTCACAATTCCACTGATTTCACTGTGAGACTTAAGCATGTGTTTCCGCTTCTCCCACCTCCAGCATTAAATTGCCCAATTTTTAGTGTGGCTGAAAAGTGATAAACTGAAACTGAACTGCAGCTGCCTTTCTAGAGAAGTGGTCTTCATGCTTTTCTAAGAATCTTGGGTTTCCAAAAAAGGAAGTCCTTCTGTTTTGCACTGATAAGATTAAATTTGTGTGGTTTTTATTTTTTAAGGAACAGGAACAAGAAGATTTGTGAGAAACCCCCCCCCCCAACTTTTTTATATCCTTTCTTTCATAGATCATGATTTTTCAAGGGCTGAGACGGTTCTTTCACACCTAGGGACAAGTGTTTCTGTCTTTGGCATCTGCATTCTTCTTCCTTCCTTCCTTCCTTCCTTCCTTCCTTCCTTCCTTCCTTCCTTCCTTCCTTCCTTCCTTCCTTCCTTCCTTCCTTCCTTCCTTCCTTCCTTCCTTCCTTCCTTCCTTCCTTCCTCCTTCCTCCCTCCTCCTCCTCCTCCTCCTCCTCCTCCTCCTCCTCCTCCTCCTCCTCCTCCTCCTCCTCCTCCTCCTCCTCCTCCTCCTCCTCCTCCTCCTCCTTCTTCTTCTTCTTCTTCTTCTTCTTCTTCTTCTTCTTCTTCTTCTTCTTCTTCTTCTTCTTCTTCTTCTTCTTCTATACACCCAATAAAATGCATCATTTTTAGTTCCCTGTTCCACGATCAGTTTTCAGTATGGTTGGCAACCTGTGGTTTTTCAGTAGATTGCCTTGTTTTTACTAGACAACTACATTTCTGAAGTCAGCTTGTATGACCAATTAGAAACAAGAAGTTGCCTTATCAGTTCATTGGTCCATCTAGCTCAGTATTGTCAACACCGACTGGCAGCATCCCTGCAGGGCTTCAGAGAGGGATTGTGTGAAATCATTATGCCTTTTGTAACTACACTGTGTCTTGTTTTTAACCTTGTTTTGAAAATATTTGCTGCTGAATGTTCTCAGTGGGACTACAATCATGTACTTTGAGCTGTGTTAAATTCTGCAGACCCAGGACTTTGACATTGAAACCTGCTCGTTTCCTCCTCTGGGTCCAGTAAAATTTCCTTCTGTCATTCTGGGTTGCTTAAGAAAGTTTTGAGGATAAAAGTTTGTGTTTCAGCTCAGGTGTCTGCTTATTGCACATCTTATTAATTTATCTGCAAACTCTAGTTTTTTTTGTTTTTATTTTGTTCTCAAATTCAGATTTCCCTCTGCACACCTCAGTGGCTTTTTCTATGCCCTTTGACTTTTTCTGTGCTCTTGCACAAATGCAAGACACGGAGACAAATTGTCATTTCCTCATTGCTCATAGCTTTCATATGCTGATCACGGTGTTTATAACTGTCCTCCGACAGGTGTTGGGGGAATATGCGTACCTAATGAGGAACGTGGATCCAGAAGTTGTCTTGGCGAGTTTGCATAGGATACTTAGGAACAACGCCACTCCTGAAACCAAAGCCTGGATTGTGGCTGCAGCCACTAAAATAGCTTCTCATACCACCTGCTCAAAAACAGTTGAAAAACTTATCATGGAATTCAGTACTTCCTTGGATACCTGCATGAGGCAGTATGCCTTTGAATTAAAGCATATATATGAAAACAAAGAATTGATGAAGCAACTGTTCCCCGTTGATGCTAGTTGCAAGGACTTGGTGGTGAGTTAATGACATCACATCTCTGTGTGTGTTGTTGCTTCGTCCTTGGGAGCTGAATGTTTATTCAGAACACAATGGAGAGGAGAGTAACCTGTCTCTAAATCTTGTGCAGAAGATACAGACAGTTTGAACCTATATAGAGGCATCTCACTTCCACCGCGAGTAGCAAGACTTCATAGCCTCTTTGAGTAGAAGCTAATGGATCATGTTTGGCTTTTAGGTCAGACAACATGCTAGGATTGCTCCCCTCTGATTTCTTAACTGCACCAGTGAGGTTGGGGTGATAAAAACACTCACTTTGAGTATTTAACTGTTCTAGTAGTTAAGAGGCTGATAACTGGATAATCATCACCTTTTGACCTCTCCTCCTGATTCATCGCAGGTAGATGCTTCCTTATCTTTCTTAGATGGATTTGTAGCAGAAGGACTGGATCGTGGTGCAGCGCCATATAAACCTCATCACCAAAGACAAGAGGAGAAGCTGTCTCAGGAAAAAGGTAACTGCGTGTTTTCTTGCAAATGCTAGCCAGTATAGTCCTAGGATAAGCATATGTTTAATGCGACTGCATGAAAGGTTTAGGGGGGAAACTCCCCTAGTGGTTTTGCAGCTTGTTCCATGATGAGTATGCATCAGAGAGACAATGCCTTTTTTGGGGGGGGGAGGTACCTTTTTCTCTTGCAATTATCAGCATGCATGGCCAACATTTTAGGACTGGGATGGGGTCTGTCAAATATGTTAAGTTACAGATCTAGACAGGGATAGGTGGTCTTTCAAGTAAGCTGGCCCCAAGCTTTTCAGGGCCTATGGTGTTGGTAGTGAGATTTCCATAGGAGCCAACCTATGATCCTGCAATGAAACAGGCTTTTACCAGACCTCAAGTATTGCAAAATGCAGGCACTCATAAGAACAGCCTGCTGGGTCATGCCAGTGACCTGTTCTCACAGTCCTGTTCTCACAGTGGCCAAGCCACTCTCCACTTCATACAGACCTTTGTTTACCCATGTTTGAAAAGCTGCCCATATGAATTGCTCCATGACGAGCAGCTATTGGAGTTTGCCTTCCCCATCAAATGCTGGTTGCTCTTTAATGTTTAGTCAAGTGCTTTTAAATGTGAAGAGTAGCTTGATTATATTGTATAGTCTATTGCTATATTTGATATGCACATTTATTTAAGAAAGATGCTTTTTGTTAAAACTGGTATTTTAGAACTGTTGCTTTTGTAGCCCTCTTTTCAGAATAGATTCTGTCTTGAATTTGAAATGTGCTGTGTTTCTGAAAAGCACAAGGGTTTCAATAATTACTGGTATTTAATATTGGTAAGATGCTGAATGTGGAATATTCTTGTCAGAACATTATCATCAGTGACGCAGATTACAGGAGAGGCAGACTGTTCTCTAATATTTTTAAATCTGTTTTGATGAGTAATTCTCCATCTTCTCAGCTCTGAATTTTGAACCTTATGGGCTATCACTTTCCCAGAGCTTCTCAGCATCTGGTTTTACTGGCAGACAATCTCCAACTGGACTTTCTCTGGGATCTGACATCTCTGTTAATAGTGCTGAGACTGGACAGAAGGAGTGAGTATCTCTTATCGCTTCAGCAACGACTTAATATGTAGTTGAGTTCCCTGTCTGTTCTTATCTTGCTATTTGTATAGGGAAATGCTGGCTTTGCGGAAAAAAACAATTGCCTTTCTGTAGTAAGCAAAAATGCCATTTCTGTAGTAAGCAAAAATGCCATTTCACCAACAATAATTCATTGCTAGGTTGGCCTCCATCTTTTCTCCCCATACTACATTAGCCAGATTGTATTAATTCACATCACATCTGCATTTTATTTAATATTGAAATGAAATGCATAAAATCTTGGGGTTTAACACCTGAACTATAAACTGCATTTAGAATTTTAGTTCTGTAAGATACAGACTTCATAGGAAGTCTATGATTTGGTCCCCCAACACTTTTTATTTAAAGGTAGCTGTGTTGGCTCTCAGTTGTATTGCACCTGCCGTGCTAATAGAGCTGGGAGCTGAATATTCTCCTCATGCCATTATTGTTGTTCACCCCAATGGGAAAAATACAGGGTTGTACCCAACTGAGTTCTACTCAGAGTAGGAGCACTGAAATTAATATACCTAAGTTAGTCATGCCTATTAATTTTGACGGCTCTACTCTGGGCAGGATTAACTTTGGCTGCAACCCACAGATATCACAAGGGGCAACCAATTACGTCAGGCTTTGCCAACCTGGTGCCTTCCAAATGTTTTGGACTACAACTCCCATCATCCCCAGCCAGCACTGGATGATGGGAGTTGTCCAAAAGACCCTGGAGGGCACCAGGTTGGCAAAGCCTGGATTAGGTTACATCTTCAATTTGTTCAACATAGGAAACTTGGGCTTCTGAAAGACTTTACAAGAATAGACTGGCTCTTCAGAAGCCCTTTGAGAGATTCCTTCTGATCACTGTGTTGACTTTTCCTGGTTGCAAATTCTTTAGGGCCAACAGTCTGAAGCTAGATGGTGTGAAGAAACTATGGGGGAAAGAAGGCTACCTCCCCAAGAAGGAAAGCCAAGCAGAAAAAGAAGACAACGCCAAGTCTGTTCCGGAAGGCAGTGCGTTTGCAGAGCATATTGTTGGCAACTTTCCATTCCAGCCTCAGCAAGAAATTACTAGTCCCTTGGAGGGAGAGGAAGAGAAGCGTCAACTGGCATCAACACTCTTTGTTGGCTTAGGGTCTCAAAGCAACATCAGTCTGGTACGGCAGCTAATTGCAGCTTCATTGGAGTGGCTGGCCCACCCTTTAAAGCAGTGTTTCTCAACCAGTGTGCCAGATTGGTCTTGCTTTAGAACCAGAACCACTGGTCTTGCTAGCTAGGGATGATGGGAGTTGTAGTCCCAAAACATCTGGAGGCACACTGGTTGAGAAACACTGCTTTAAAGGATATGTCCCAAAACTTCCAAGCATGTGTTCTGAGCTCTCACCCTGCTTAGTACACATTTTGTGACACATGAACAGCATCCAAGTTTGGAAGAGCCATTATTTTTCATTGCTGTGTCCAATAGTGCGTTCTTCTTGAAATCTGTCCCCCGGCCTGCATTGCAAAATTATTTTGAAGTTGAGGGGAGTTGCGAAAGTAGCAATCTGCTGCAGGATCCAGCTGTTTAATAGGAAAAAGGCCAGGCAGTCCGTTGGGTTCGTGCAACCTCCTAGGCATACCTCAAAGATTCTGCTTGGATTCTGGCTGAATACCTGGAAGTCCCTCCCACTAAGTGTGTTCATGCAAGCCCCATGATTTGAATCTCTTGGCCTTTTCTTCCCTACAGTTTGGAAACCCCTTTTTTCCACAGAAGGGAAACATTAGTCAAGTACATGCCTTACTGTTTCCCTTTTCCCTATGGCCTTTTATATCCTCCACCAGTTTAACATCCACAGCATGGATATTAACAGGCAGGATTAGCATCCCAAAGGGGCAAGATTGTATTGCCTTGTTGCCATGTTGCCTTCACGCCTTGTCAGCACAACCAGTGACCCTCAGTGCCAAGCAAATGACATGTGAGTTGACATCCCCTTTGCTGAGTAAGTTGACTTGACCTGCCCTGACATGAGTCCTCAGCAAACCCTACAAAAACTATGAAAGCAACACCTGATTTTTGAACAGCTTAGTTCTCAAACGTTCTGGCTCCCGAACACTGCAAACCTGGAAGTGAGTGTTCTGGTTTGTGAACTATTTTTGGAAGCCGAACATCCAACGGGGCTTCCGTGGCTTCCAATTGGCTGCAGGAGCTTCCTGCAGCCAATCAGAAGCCGCACTTTGGTTCCCAAATGTTTTGGAAGTTGAATGGATACGAAGGTACGACTGTATTTTCTTATTTCTGTAAGACTGGTCTTTCAGTTAATTGGCTTGTGCCCCTATCAAAGTGGGGTGTGTGTGTGGTACCACTACCATTTTTTTATAAAAAAAAAGTTCCAAAGAGAAGGGGAGTGAGAGGGGAATAACAGAGTGGAAAGAGAGAGAGTACACACAAGAAGATGAAGGAGAAAAAACATGCATGGTCAAATTAAGACATGCTGAGCTATGCTAGGTTTAAGAGGCCCTGTAGCAGTACCTCTTCACCATATCTGGTGTGTATTCTAACAGAAAGGACAATGACAATAGGAATAGTAAAGTTTTATATTTCCATTCATACAGGTCCATAGGCGAGGCAGCAACTAACAGCCTGTCTTTTTGCAATAAGACAGTTTGCATATGAAATACCTTCACATGGCAATACTTTATGATTTCCTACTTAGCATATGTGAAAATGTTTAATTCAGTCTGTTTTAACCTGTCCCACTTATTTTTTTTAACCAATTATGTAAAAATTGAAAAAAAAAATTTTTGGGGGGGGAGGTACGTGTATTTAGAAGCCCCTCATAATCTGAAGCCCTAAGATGCAACTTATTCCCCCTGTGCATAATAAAGGTGGCTCTGGAGTCTGAAAAAGTTGCAATGTACTGCCTTAAACAGTAGGCTGTACCCAAATTTGCATTCCGCCCCTTCCCTGAATTAACATATATTTTCTGTGTCTCTTTTTAAAACTAAGATGGGCAAGCGAGACTCCACTGCTCAGAAGCTCCGAAGGAAATCAAAAACAAGCAAAACCCAAAATAGTGAGGAATCACCCAGTATCGAAAGTGTTGCTGACCCTTCCCTCTGCCCTTTTCCTGATGTGATATCCAGGAACAAGGACCTCTTCCAAAACAATGGACACCTAAGATTAAGGAAATCTTCCCTGAGTTCCGCTGGAACTTCTGAATCAAAGGTGGTACTTGATAGGTCTCATTCTCTGCCAGAAGCTGAACTGAATGAGAAGCTTTTGGGTCACAGACTTTCGTTGTCTTCTCTGTTTGCGGATGGCAATATGGAAGTTTTTCAGCCTTCTCCAAGTGCTCAGGCTACGGCCCCCCAGCAACTCTCTTTGATGCCTTACTTACCAGAAGAAGCAGCCAAACACCCTCATTCGGAGATCTTAGAGCTTTGCGACAACGAAACACTGGTTTTGTCCTTTTGTAAAATCTGGAAAGATGACTCTCTCCTACTCTTCATATTTCTTGCCAACAAAAGCACTTGCGTACTTAAAGCTGTGAATCTGGAATTTGAGGACGCAGAACATTTTAAGGTAACATGAGCAGTAGCTACAAGTTGGACCACATAACCCTTTGGGTCCCTTCCGACTCTACAGTTCTGTGATTCTATTAAGCTTACCACTGCATTTCCTTTAAAAGGAATATTGGTGGTGATATTAAAATGCTTGTAAACCTCTTGATTCTTTTTTCTCCCCTCCTGTTTTATTGTAGATTTCAGAAAGCCTGGGTTGCCACTTCGCTGCAGTAGAAGCTCAGAGCATAGAAAGCTTCCAGACGTGTGTCGAGATGGAGGGGCTGTGCTCTTCAGAGATGCTCTCTGGGTCCATTAGTTACTTTCTAGAGTCTGATGCACTCCTCAGATTTTCTGTAACTTTAGAACTGTTGGATTTTATCAGGTACCTACACGAAATAGCTGGGAACAAATGAAGTGTTTTAAAGCAAATATTGATTGGAATTCGCTTGCTATGCTTTGTCTTATTTCTAATCATATCTTGTCATATCTCAAGCTTACACACACACACAGAGGCTCTTCTGTTTCTCACTCTTCATTATTGAAAAGCTGTGGTGCTTCCTAGGTAATTTGAAACATGAGTGTAGAGAGGAGAGAGCATGGGGGAAAAAACCATTTAAGGGTCTTCCCCACTCTAAAAGTGGAAGGGAAACCATGTCTTTTTCTCTGGTCCTTCTCATCTCCATATGCATGTCCTCGGAGTGTAAAAAGACAACTTGTAGACTGCCTTTCTGCATTTTTTTTGCTGTCTCAACTAGATCCCATACCTGTGCTAGAGGATGCCAGTCCAGTACATTTAAGGAACAGTCCAGGTGACAATTTTAATGGAATCTTGTTTAGGTTTACAATTTCAGGCTGCAGGATAGTGTTAAAGTACTTCACGGTGGGGCAGAAAGTTTTGTTTTCATTGTCTTCTTGGGAACAGCTTTCTCTCATAAGTACACATTGCAAAATCTGCTTCTATTTCATATTGCATTTTCAGGCCAATGAAAATGAGCACTGATGAATTTGGGAAACTGTGGCTCTCCATTTCGAATGATGTCAAACAAAACCTAAAGATGACATCATCTCAGGGATCTTTGTCAGCCGTCCTAAGCATTTTGCAGCAAAAGCTGAACCTACATATAGTTGATATCATAGGTAAGTAGCTTGGGATTTTTTTAGATTTGTAGCAAAGGTGATGATCCTAGGCAGGCAGTGAAACAGACCAATTATAGCCAGGGTCAACCCTTGTTCATCAGAAGCCAGTTCACATTTGCAAGCTGATGACCTCATTATCTTTGCACAGTGTATTTTGATGATCTGCAGGATACTTGGTTCTTGGAAAGTGGACTTGATGACACCAACTGCGTGCCAACAAAAATTGTGGTTCTTAAATTGATCACATTGTCTTGTGCCAAAGCCAGACTGATTTTTTATTTTATTGATAACCTACTTTGTACAGAACTGTAGGAATGTATTGTGGATGAAATTACGATGACATTAATAGGGGAAAAAACCCCATTTTCCCTCCCTTTAGGTAGTGAGGGAATAGCATCATGCCGACTGCTTCCATCCGTCCCCTGTTTACTACATTGTCGTGTCCATGCTGGGATGTTGTCGCTGTGGTTCAGATCCCATTGTTCGGCTCTTCCAGACTGTTTACTTTATCAGTGTCAAAAGGTGATGGAAGAATCCTGAGCATCGTGGAGAAAAGAAGCAAAACCCTCCTCTTCTAACCTAGTGGAAAGAAGGACGTGTGTGGTTGTGCCAGGGAGTTACCAAAAGAAAGGCAACTCTTATCCTGCTTGTCAGGAGTGAAGTTGCGTAAGCATGCACCCTGGAGGGATGACGGCAATTCTGCTAGGTGCCTGCCTCAAATGCTCAGGGTCAGTCAGTTACTGACAAGGGACTAAGTAAAAGTATAGGTACTTTTATGCAAGGTGTTATGCAAGGTATTTATTTTCTGTTATGTACTTGTACAGGTCACGGCAGTTTATTCATAAGATCAGCTAGTACTTGAATTCTTTCATTAACGTGGCTTATGGTGTAAAGGAACTTCTTAAGCCTTGCCTACTGTTCCTGCCATTCATAAGGTTTTTTTTGGCATCTTTTATACCAGTTTTGCACCAGTATTGCAAAAGCAGACACTTATAAGATAAATCTCCACAATTGTCCCATAGTTGTAGGCTGAGCCATCCTATGACTCCGCAATAACCAGCGTGTAGATGCCAAGCTTTGGAAGCACAAGTCATATCACTGCACCTCGCAACAGCGCTGGGGGCTGCTGTTTTATGTGATGTCATGTCGGATACCTGCCTTTAATAGGAGGACTGGGTCTTAT